>NC_072442.2:46047500-46353125 GCF_028878055.3 Symphalangus syndactylus | reverse complement strand
GAACCACTGTCTCCTAGACAGCAAGCTTCTGTCTCAAAGATGATCACATTTGTGTAAAAAGCAAAACTTGTTAAGTCCAAAATAAATTCTTACTGTTTATATCCTACCTTAATCCAAAAAAGATTTGAGGAGACTTTGAGGAAATAACTGAGACAGTGAGATAAAAAGAAGTGAGGCACAACAACAAATCATGTCGGTGTAGAATGTCGACATCAGGAAAAGGAACTCAAATGTTGTAACGCCCTAAGAAATGTTCTGGGGAACCCTTAATTTGACTTTGAGCTCCAGTAGCCAAAGCAAAGAAAGAAGCGTCATCTGTTACTGTCTCAACCGGGCAGGGGGTGACATTTGCTCAAGGGAAAGCCCAGGCCCTTCATAAACAGCTTGCCTTTAGGCCTTACCGGAAGTCAGACAGGGATTTTCCTGGCTCCATCCCTGCCAATCTGAAACCCTCTCACTTACGTTCTCCATCATGTATCTTTATGCAGACAAGGGGCTGAGCTGTGGTGACTCTGAAGGCCTCACGGAGTCAGGGAGGAGCTGGCCCCTCATCTAGTTTGGAACCACGGGCCCACTTAACCTCCAGCACTTCCCATGGGGTGCTCTGCTGGTGTCTGGGGGGATTGAGAGGTGTGCGGGGGACTGAGACGGTGCAGCCTGCTGGCATGGAGTATAGAGCTATAAGGTGTTTGCTGCAGACCTTTCAGATAGTTAGGGCAAGTTCCCTGTTGGGAAATAATTTCCTAACTGGAAAGGGAGGGAATCTGAAGTGAAAGCTGTCCGCGGGCCTTGCCCCTAGGGGGCGGCATAGCCCTATCTGTGGCTGGTGGGCCCTGAACACACTGCCGTAGACCTGCTGTACTTAGAAGCTGAGAAAGGAAAGTGTCATTCCTTCCCAATTTTCTGTGTCTTTTTCATTTCATATGGAAGGCACATGGGAGAGGAGTGTTCAGGGGTGCTGGGCCCCCAAGTGCCGTTGGTAAGTTCCCCACCATGGAGCCTCTGTGAGCCATCCCTCCCCGCCTCATCCCCGTGTCCCTCTAGCTCAGGGTTCCCAACCTTGGCTCTGCATTGGAATTCCCTCGGGAGCTTTAAAAACCCATGTGTGGGTCTTCCATTCACCCTCCTATTAATTGGCCTGGAGTGCAGCCAGGGCATTGTGAGTTGCCCAAGGCGATTGTAATGCCCACGGGTAGGGAACTGATGGCTCTAATACAAGAACATCAACCCAAGGCTAGGCCATCCCCCATGCAC
The DNA here is from genome assembly GCF_028878055.3 of Symphalangus syndactylus. Classification (NCBI taxonomy): domain Eukaryota; kingdom Metazoa; phylum Chordata; class Mammalia; order Primates; family Hylobatidae; genus Symphalangus; species Symphalangus syndactylus. Next base: position 46,351,871 of record NC_072442.2, on the reverse strand, counting down.
TTCCCCTGGCCGCACCGCAGGAACCACTTTCAGAGACCAACTAGGGGCAGGCATGGAAGCCTAATTCTCCCCCTGGATCGGAAGGAGCAAGATCTCTTGTGGCCATTGGGTGCCTCTCATTAACTTGACACCTCTCTGCTGAGTAAAGCACCTTGATGTGACAGGCCAGCCCTTCGCTGCCCCTGCAGTGCAGCCCCCAGCCCTCCCCACCACACCTGCCTGGTGCTCCGTCCTCCCTGGACTGCTTGGTCTTCTCAGAACATGCCACACTCTTAGTACAGCTGCACCTTTGCACACGATGTTTCAGATGTGCCACAGACACCCCCACAATCCCATGTCACCTCCAAGAAGCCTGCCCCTCCCCTCCAAACAACCTCTCATACTGCACTCTTCCTGGGGAATGGGAGTTGCTCCTTACCACAGGGGCCTTTGTGCATCCCGGGCACGTAGTAGGCGCAGGCGCCATCGGGTAAGCAGCCGCAGGAGAGCACTTGAGCCCACCCCCCGTGCAGGGCCAGCAAAGCTGTTGCAGCCAGGCCAGGAGGAAGCCAGAAGGTTCAAGGCCACTGATGCCACGAGCCATGTGCTCACAGGCCCTCAACAACAGCAGTGACTACAGTAAAAGAGGAGAGGCATGGGGCCCCGTGAGGGAAACTCACTCAGGACTGGGGAGAGAGAAGCAGAGTGACCAACTTGTCTGGGTTTTAAAGCTGAAAGTCCTGAATCCTGGCATTCCCTCGGTCTGATGGTCACCCTAGATAAGCTAAAGGCTAGGACAGGCGTGACTAATGCAGGGTATCCAGGAAGAGGGGGCTCTCGGAGGCTGACTCCTGCCTTAGCAATTCCATTAATGTGGTTCCACTGGCCCCTCCTTCCAGGCATCTGTGACATGGTGACTCCTGGAGAGCTGACAGAGGCTGGGCCAGGCCCAGGAGGGAAGTATTCCAACCTCCTCAGAAGACAGTGGCTGACAGTACAAGAGGGGACATTCATCTTTATTCCATCTTCCAGAGCCCTGGCATGTGTCCAGTGCCAATGTTAGCTGTTTCAGGGCAGAGGGAAGGAGTTGGAGACAAGCAGCCCTCGGCAGTTTGCACTGGTTACAGCGGCCAGAGGCTGTGGTAAGAGCGCTGAGCCCAGGACGCAGAGCCTGGCTTCGAGTCCCAGCCCTGCTGGCAGCAACCACGGGCCACACACCTCTCAGCCTCAGCTTTCTACTCTTAGAACGGGGGTAACACCTGTCCCATGTCCCTTCCTGGGGTGAACATGAGGCCCAAATCACGTAGTGCTTTTGGCAGATTCCAGAGGTCTGAAGCAGTGACCCTCAGCCTGGGCTGCTTCCTGGAGTCCCCCAGAGAGTTTGGAAGTCCCGATTCTGGGCCTTGCTACCCAGAGATGCCGAGCTACCTGGTCTACAGTGGGGCCTGGGCTTCAGAATTTTTAATTTTTAACTTTTTTTCTCTCGCTTTTTTTTTTTTTTTTCTCGTTCTGTTGCCCAGGCTGGAGTGCAATGGTGCAATCTCAGCTCACTGCAGCCTCTGCCTCCCGGGTTCAAGCGATTCTCCTGTTTCAGCCTCCAGAGTGGCTAGGATTACAGGCGCCCGCCACCACGCCCAGCTAATTTTTGTATTTTTAGTAGAAACGGTGTTTCTCCATGTTGGGCAGGCTGGTCTCGAACTCCTGACTTCAGGTGATCCGCCCACGGGTTTCTCCGTGTTGGGCAGGCTGGTCTCGAACTCCTGACTTCAGGTGATCCACTCACGGATTTCTCCATGTTGGGCAGGCTGGTCTCGAACTCCTGACTTCAGGTGATCCACCCACCTTGGCCTCCTAAAGTGCTGGGATTACTGGCATAAGTCACCGCAGCCGGCCTTAATTTTTAACTTTCTAAGGAGTCTCCTGTGAGGTCGAGATTGAGAACCACAGCTGTCAGTGTGTCCCAGGTGCAATGGGGTATCATTCCTGTTCAGCTGGAAAGACAAGATCTACCCGTGAAACAACCGAGGTTGAGGGGTGAGTTTAGTGCGGCGATTGTGGTGGGGGCATTAACCAGGAAGAGCTTTCTGTGAGAGGGCGAGGTGATGGGTGTGTGAAGGAGAGGAGATGATGGGGGAGCAGTCGAGGGGCAGGAGCAGCCTGGGGGAGGGAGGAAGCTCTAACCAGCCCTGGCTGCTGTGGGCTCTGAGGCCTGATGTGCTGTCTTCTGCACGACATCCTCCGCGCACCATCCTCTGTGCTCCAGCTGGGAAACTTGCTGCTCAGAGGCCTGAGTTCATGCTGCTGAGATGCTACTGAGAGCTGGAGAAGCTGTCAGGCTATTGTGGGTGTGGACAAGCCCTACTGTCCTAGGAAGACCTGCCCATGATCTTTTGAGGTGGAACGTAGTGTGATGGGGGTGGTGGGATAGTGTTTGACATGGGGATGGGAGACATGGCTTAGAATCCTGACTTTGCTGTATATTAGTAGCCTAACCTTGGGCTTAATCACCCCAGCCTCAGTTTCCTGTCTGTATTCAGCTCGAAACAGAGTTGCATCTTTGCTGGGTGGTAACTCATCAGAGAGGAACAGGCGTGGGCTGTGCAGAAGGGAAGCAGTTCTCCCTTCTTTCCAGCCCGAGCAACAGGATCCACATTCTTTCAGCCAAGACCACTTGGCCCTGCTCACCTCCTGGCAACTTCTGGCCTCCTATAAGAGGTTCTTGTGCCCCAGGCATGTGCAGGGACTGAGGCAGGAGCTCAGGGAGTGGGGACCTCTGTAGGAGGGGAGAATAATCACCGCTGCCCCCAGGACCTCACCAGGTGGTTGTGAATGTCAAAAGGTAAAACCCTGGAGATAAACCCCTGATCGCTGCCGGGTGCTGTTCAAGTTATTGTTGCTATGTGCATGGAGTGGGTATAAATTCCGTGTCCATGGTGAGTTCTTCCAGGAAACCATTTCTTTTTTCCCCTTGTGGCAAAGGGCAACCTCTCTTACCTCAATCCACGGGCCCTGGGAGACCCTTGGAAGGCGGGGCCTCCAGGGCTGAATTCCAGAACAGTAGCTGTGGCCACCTCCTTAGGCCACCTGGGAATCAATTCTCTGTCGTCACTCACTTGGAGGGAACCACATTTAAATTAAAAATGTAGGCTGGGCGTGGTGGCTCACGCCTGTAATCCTAGCACTTTGGGAGGCCGAGGTGGGCAGATCACCTGAGGTCAGGAGTTCGAGACCAGCCTGACCAACATGCAGAAACCCCGTCTCTACTAAAAATACACACACACACACACACAAAAAGCCAGGAGTGGTGGCACATGCCTGTAATCCCAGCTGCTGGGGAGGCTAAGGGAGGAGAATTGCTTGAACCTGGGAAGTGGAGGTTGCGGTGAGCCAATATCACGCCATTGCACTCCAGCCTAGGCAAGAAGAGCAAAACTCCGTCTAAAAAAAAAAAAAAAGTAGGCATGGGATATTCCCTTTGTGGAAAAAAAAAAGAAATAGCTCAAGCTCAGTATTGCACTCCTTAAACAGAAAAAGGCAATTTAATATTATGAGAGGCCGGGCATGGTGGCTCCCACCTTTAATCCCAGCACTTTGGGAGGCCAAAGTAGGTGGATTATCTGAGGCCAGGAGTTCGAGACCAGCCTGGCCAACATGGTGAAACCCTGTCTCTATTAAATATACAAAAACTAGCCAGGCAAGTTGGTGTGCACCTGTAGTTCCAGCTACTCGAGAGGCTGAGACACGAGAATTGTTTGAACCCAGGAGTCAGAGGTTGCAGTGAGCTGAGATCATGCCACTGTACCCCAGCCTGGGTGACGAAATGAGACTGTTTCAATTTTAAAAAAACAAAAATTATGAGATGTCGTGGGGCAGCAGTCAATTGCCAAGCAAGTGGGATAGATATCAGAGGGTGGAGAGCCCACCCAGCAGTGAGAGGAGGCAGCCTGGATGGTGCAACTGACCACTGCCCCTGGGGAAGGTGGGACGGGGGCCAGGTTCACAGGGGAGCAGTGTGAGCTTGGTTCTCAGCAGGCTGGGTTTGGAGTGGGTTGTGGAAAGAGTAGGAACGTATTAGGGTGAAGCTGGAGGTGGGTGTGGAGGAAGGCCAGGGGACCCTGACATGAATACAGATGCAGGAACTCTCAGCTGTCTCTGAAACCAGGAGGGCTGGGGAAGGACCCTGTGCATGTCCTAGATTCTGGGGCCCCAGGAGTTACAGCTCAGGAAGCAGGGCAGCCTCCTCTTTGGTGTATGCATGCAGGAGAGAGGTCGTGGTGGGCTGTGGGCTGTTAGTCTCTCTCCCAGGAGCACCTGGCAACCTGAACTCCCCCTGCTCCCTCCCCACCCTGCCCCAGATCTGGTGAAACCACCAACCAGGTGGGGGCAGGGCAGAGGCTGTCACTGCCACACACCTTCAGAGCTCCCCACAACTTATGTTCATGTGCTGAGATACTGATGAGAGCTGGAGAAGCTGTCAGGCCTGCTGTGGATGTGGACAAGCCCCACTGTCCTGGGAAGACCTGGACATGATCTTTTGAGGTGCAGTGTAGTGTGATGGGGGTGGTGGGATAGTGTTTAAGATGGGGATGGCAGACATGGCTTAGAATCCTGACTTTGTCATTTATTAGCAGCCTGACCTTGGGCTAATCACCCAAACCTCGGTGTCCTGTCTGTATAGTGAGCATAATAATAACTACCTCAAGTGGTAGCAAAAGTACCTGTATTTGAGAGCTTGTCCATCACTAGAAATAGTTTTTTTTTTCTTTTTGAGATGGAGTTTCACTCTTGTTGCCCAGGCTGGAGTGCAGTGGCACAATCTCAGCTCACCATAACCTCCGCCTCCCGGGTTCAAGCGATTCTTCTGCCTCAGCCTCCTGAGTAGCTGGGATTACAGGCATGTGCCACCACGCCTGGCTAATTTTTTGTATTTTTACTAGAGACAGAGTGACCTCAGGTGATCCACCTGCCTTGGCCTCCCAAATTGCTGGGATTACAGACGTGAGCCACTGCGCCCAGCCTGGAAGTGATTTTTGTCGGGAGACAGAAGACCTTTAGTGATTGGAGCCAAGCAGGTGGAGTGTGAAGATCAGCTCTGCCCTTTAGCTGTGGGACCTTGAGCAAGCCACTTCACCTCTCCACGCCTCTGTTCTGTCACCTTTTGGAGATGAACAATGCCCATCTCACAGGGCAGCTGTGGCCAGTGCATACTGCCATGCCTGTAAAGTGCCTACTGCACAGCCCAGGACATAGAAAGATGGTAACTGCGGTTTTGTCGTGGTTGTTTACTAGCACTGCATAGGACCCAGGTCTGATCCCTTCATTCAGCTGGTGTGATTGTGAGTCAAGGATCTTATATCCCCAAAGAAAGGACTGCAAGTATTTGCCAGTTAGACTTTATTTGTTACAAGATACGATATTGCACATGTATTCTTGTGTTCGGCATCAGAAGATCTGAATTCCAGTCTCCAGTTCATTACCTATTAGGACTTGCTCACTCCCTCTTTCTCTCCCAGCGTCAGTGTCCTCGTAGGGGAAATAAGAATGCTAATAATGGCCTACTTCACAGAACTGTGGTGAAGACAAAGCCAGTCAAGCATGTGGATCAGTAAGGCTGCACAGGGCTGCAAGTGCCAGAAATCCCAGAATCTTACTGCTAGGGTTAGATACTGATCTAAGGAGCTTAAGTAGTAAGAACTTGTGGATGTGGGGCAGCCTGCAGAGCTGGTTGATTTGGGGCTCGGTGACATCATCAGGGCTGGGCTTGGGACTGCCTGGGTTCCCTGAGAGGAGTGGAACCATGGTGGGAAGATGTAGGAAAGATGATGATGATGGACAGGTCAGTCTGGAATTGTTGCCTGCTAAAGTTCATTCATCCATTCTTTTGATAGCTACGAACTGAGCACCCACCAGGTATCAGTCACGGGACTGGGCCTTGGAGAACAGACATGACCCACCTGCATTGTGATCCACTGCTGTGTAACAAATCACCACAAAACATAGGGGCTGACAGCAATAGCTCTCGGTTGCTACACCTCACAGCCTCTGAGCATAAGAACTGGGGATCAGGCATGGCTGGGATAGCTGTCTCTGCTCAGCGATGTCTGAGGCCTCAGATGGAAGATTTGAAGGCTGGGAGGAGAATCATCTGAAGGTTCACTGATGTGGCTGGCACACAGTGTTGCTGAGCCCTGGGCTAGGGCTATCCTCTGGAACACCTGCACACGGCTTCTCCATGGGGCCAGGGCTTCCTCAGGGCATGGTGGCTGAGTTCCAAGGGTGAGTATCCCAAGGGAGAGAGCGGGTGGGATCTGTGTACTTTCTATGACCAAGCCTCGGAAGTCATAGGGCCTCTGTTCTGCCATACTCCTTTGGCCGTGGTGATCACAAGCCATATGGTCACAAGCCCCCAGCTGCCTCTCAGTGGGAAGAATGTCGGTCACATTCTAAGAAGAGCAGGTGGGATGGAATCGACACGGTGGGTGGCCATATTTGGAAAGTACAATCTGCCACACTCCCCTTGAATGATGCTCACGTCTAGCTGGGAAGACACACATGAGCATGCAGCAATAAAGTGCACAAACTGTCACACAGGCACAAGGTGCTTCGGGCCATGGCAGAAGTAGTATCTACTTACCTTGGGACCCTGGAGGAGGCTTTTGAGCTGAATCTCAGATGAGTCAGACTGGAGCAGGTGGAGCCTGGGAGGAAGGTCTCAGCAGAGGGAGTCATCTAGCAAAGGGGTGTGCTCTGGGAATTGCAGCAGGATTATGTGGCTGGAGCTCAGGCTTCAGGCTCAGTGTAGAGGAGGGAAGAAAGGCTGCAGAGCTAAGTTGAGGCCAGACGCGGGGTGCCTAAGAGCAGACTCATTACTCCCTGCCCTCCTCCAGTCCCTGGTCCTCTGCACACAGGAGGCACTTCATAAATATTGATTGAAATTGGAGTGAGCAGTGTGTGTTGAAGAGGAAACCAAATCCCAAAGAGAGGCCGTGGGGCCTCCTGGAGGCAGCATGGGATAAAGACAGGGAGAACCCACTTTCATGTCGTAGGAACTTGAGATTCTCTTTCTCAGTTGTTGCCTTTCCAGTATTTTTCAATGTCTCTGCAAGAGTTCACGGGGGCTGAGAGCAGCCCCTGAGTCACTTCTTGTTCCTATCCCTCACCCCCAGCTGGATTCTCGGGTCTTCTACCCTCCATACTGGTCCCAGAGAGTGTGGACTCTGCCCCTTGTAGGTGAGGAGGAGGCGGCTGGCTGAGGAGGTGGCAGAGGCAAGTGAAAGGGCCAGGAGGGTGAGGATGGAGAGGAGGGGAGGGAAAATAAGGAGGTGGAGGGGGAAAAGATGAAATTGCTAAGTGTATGATCAGTGCCAGAGCCAAAAGCCCATACTACAAATGCTTTTTCCTTCACGCTTGTCCCAGGGAAAGGCCCAATTAAAATAGAACCTATTGGAAATGGAAGGGTAATTGGACCAGGCAGCTTATTAGGCCCGTCTCCAAGAGCATTCAGGGGCAGCCATGAGGTTCAGCAACTTCCACCATGTGAACTTAGCGGGGGAGATGACCCCGAGCAGCAAGGGCCGACAGGATGGGGCTGCCCCACCATCCTGCCTGCCCAGGGCCCTGCTCAGTGGCCTGAGAGGGCAGGGACTGGCCTGTGTGGGGGCACTCTTCTGTGGTGGGGTAGTTCAGTGGGCTGAGACATGGGGCTGATGAGATCAAAACCGTCCAGTTCCAAATCCCAGAACAGAGGAAAAGCAGGGCCGGAAGTGGTCTTGGGGACCACCAGGCCGGACTTTCTGGGGGAGAATGACTTGCCAAGGGTGACCCAGTCAGTTGGTGATGAGAGATCTGGAGTCAGAGGGAGAAGTCACTGACTCCCAATCCAGTGCTGCTGCCCAGGGACAGTCTCACCATGCCATGCTGTCCTAAACTAGCCTGTGGCCCTCGCCCCAACTACATGCCCATGGCCTGTCACTGTACCATGTTCACGCCAGGCATAGCTAAGTCAGAGCGGCAGGAGCCACACCAAAGGCTTTTCCGGCTTGAGGGCATCATCTCTCCACACCCCTCAGTTATTGACACAAACTGGCACACACACTGCCAGACCACGCTGTCCCTAGGAGGAGGCAGACAGAGGTGGATGCAGCCTACAGGCTTGGCTGGAACAGTGGGTTCCAGAGGTGCCCGCTGGCCGCCCACAGTGAAGTCTGGTAGGGGTGGCACTCTCCCCACGGGTTACCCATTGGACCAGAGCTCATCCACCCAGAGCCCGTTTCCATGACAACAGCAAGCTCCTTACCCATCAATTTCATCCTTAAAGATTCCCACCCCAGCTGTCTGAGCCTGGGCTCCTCGCCCAGCTGCCGCGCCAGCCCACGTCTCCAGATCACAGGTTTAGCAGTGACTTGTCAAGCTGCCAGAGAGAGCCTCCTGGGAGGTGCCTTGCAACTGGCATAGCCCTTGAAAACGACCATATAATCACCTGCTAATTGGATTAGGAACTTGTTCCCAGGGACTTTCTTTTGCCCCCATGTTGAGGCCACCCTACTCCATTCCTCTGGAACTTAGCATTGGAGAGCTTCCCCGTTCCCCTCTGCACAACCTCCCAGGCCAGGGTAATGCTGACAGGGTTGCCCCAAAGGCAGATACTGACACAAGGGGAAAAGGAAACCTCTAGTTTTCTGGGGCCCAGGTACACTCAGGAAAAACGGCCCAGCGTGGGAGAACACACAGGACCCTCTCTTCCCCCACTCTGCCCGCCTTTCAGCCTTGCAAGAAAATCTGGCTTTTCCCTCGGGGCTTTTGCCTCCCTGCGTCTCCCCGCTAGACATCACCTCCCTCACAGCCCAGCTCCACGTTCACCCCCACCAAGGAAGTCTTCCTTTCTAAACCGTTTTTCTCTGCATCCTCTCAGAGTGGCTATATTTGGTTCTTGCAATATAACTTCGTATATATTGCATCAGGGAGAGGGGGAGATTCCTGAAGCTGGGTTGTTTTTTTTTTGTGAAGCTATTTTTTTGGTGCATTTTGTTTCTATTCCAGAAAATTCCTAAATTGGGTGGATGTCATTTATCTACCCAGCATCACGTCTTTGAACTACAAATCCTTATCCCCTTCTGCTGGTGCCATTGTCTCTCCTTCCTGTGGAAAACCTGTGCCACAGGACTCAGCGAGGGCTGCCTCCTCCAGCAGGGTCAGCACCTGAAGCAGGCCTGGTCCATGCAGGACTGGGTCAGCAGCCCACAACGGTGGGTTTGGGTGACCACATGACTGCGCGGTGAGCCAATCAGAATCTTCCCTGGAGTTCCTATAGACATTGCTGGTTTCCTGACCAACATCCATTCCTCCCCTGTTCTCAGTAGCTACACGCCACTTTTGTTGATCTAGCAAGAAGTCCAGTTGAAGATATTTGTGCCTCTAGACTTTCTTGCAGGTAGGAGTCAGATCACCCAGTTCTGGTCAATAAGATATGGGCAGAAGTTGCTGGGAGAGACTTGGGTTTCAAAAGGAACATGGCTCCTTTAGTCCACTCTTAACTGATGGCTGAGATGGAGACATCTTAACCTGAAGGCTTTTATTCCAGCTATGTGAGAGGCCACCTGAGAATAAAGTGATCCAAGAAGAAAGCAAAACAGAGAGACAGAGAAAGAGATGGCAATATCAGTTAAGCCCCTGGATTGAGCCATGCCTGAAGGCTCAAAACGTCCCAATTTGGAGAGCCAATCAATAAATCCTTTTCCTACATAAGCTGGTTTGCACTGGATCTCCCTCTCTTTCAGTGAAAGACCCCTCAATGCAGACTTCCACAAAACCAAACCCATGTCTTTCCCTGCCTCTGTTCTCTCCTCCCAAGATACCCCACAGAAGATGCTCGATGCAAAGCTGGCACACAATATTCATTCAAATGACTCTGAGCCCCCCAAATTCTTTTTTTTATTTTTTATTTTTTATTATTTTATTTTATTATTATACTTTAAGTTCTAGGGTACATGTGCGTGCACAACGTGCAGGTTTGTTACATATGTATCCATGTGCCATGTTGGTGTGCTGCACCCATTAACTCGTCATTTAGCATTAGGTATATCTCCTAATGCTATCCCTCCCCACTCCCCCCACCCCACAACAGTCCCCGGTGTGTGATGTTCCCCTTCCTGTGTCCATGTGTTCTCATTGTCCAATTCCCACCTATGAGTGAGAACATGCGGTGTTTGGTTTTTTGTCCTTGAGATAGTTTGCTGAGAATGATGGTTTCCAGCTTCATCCATGTCCCTACAAAGGACATGAACTCATCGTTTTTTATGGCTGCATAGTATTCCATGGTGTATATGTGCCCCATTTTCTTAATCCAGTCTATCGTTGTTGGACATTTGGGTTGGTTCCAAGTCTTTGCTATTGTGAATAGTGCCGCAGTAAACATATGTGTGCATGTGTCTTTATAGCAGCATGATTTATAATCCTTTGGGTATATACCCAGTAATGATATGGCTGGGTCAAATGGTATTTCTAGTTCTAGATCCCTGAGGAATCGCCACACTGACTTCCACAATGGTTGAACCAGTTTACAGTCCCACCAACAGTGTAAAAGTGTTCCTATTTCTCCACATCCTCTCCAGCACCTGTTGTTTCCTGACTTTTTAATGATCGCCATTCTAACTGGTGTGAGATGGTATCTCATTGTGGTTTTGATTTGCATTTCTCTGATGGCCAGTGATGATGAGCATTTTTTCATGTGTCTGTTGACTGCATAAATGTCTTCTTTTGGGAAGTGTCTGTTCATATCCTTTGCCCACTTTTTGATGGGGTTGTTTTTTTCTTGTAAATTTGTTGGAGTTCTTTGTAGATTCTGGATATTAGCCCTTTGTCAGATAAGTAGATTGCAAAAATTTTCTCCCATTGTGTAGGTTGCCTGTTCACTCTGATGGTAGTTTCTTTTTCTGTGCAGAAGCTCTTTAGTTTAATTAGATCCCATTTGTCAATTTTGGCTTCTGTTGCCATTGCTTTTGGTGTTTTAGACATGAAGTCTTGCCCGTGCCTATGTCCTGTATGGTATTGCCTAGGTTTTCTTCTAGGGTTTTTATGGTTTTAGGTCTAACAGGTAAGTCTTTAATCCATCTTGAATTAATTTTTATATAAGGTGTAAGGAAAGGATCCATTTTCAGCTTTCTACATATGGCTAGCCAGTTTTCCCAGCACCATTTATTAAATAGGGAATCCTTTCCCCATTTATTGTTTTTGTCAGGTTTGTCAAAGATCAGATAGTTGTAGATATGCGGCATTATTTCTGAGGGCTCTGTTCTGTTCCATTGGTCTATATCTCTGTTTTGGTACCAGTACCATGCTGTTTTAGTTACTGTAGCCTTGTAGTATAGTTTGAAGTCAGGTAGCGTGATGCCTCCAGCTTTGTTCTTTTCGTTTAGGATTGACTTGGCGATGCGGGCTCTTTTTTGGTTCCATATGAACTTTAAAGTAGTTTTTTCCAATTCTGTGAAGAAAGTCATTGGTAGCTTGATGGGGATGGCATTGAATCTATAAATTACCTTGGGCAGTATGGCCATTTTCACGATATTGATTCTTCCAACCCATGAGCATGGAATGTTCTTCCATTTGTTTGTATCCTCTTTTATTTCATTGAGCAGTGGTTTGTAGTTCTCCTTGAAGAGGTCCTTCACATCCCTTGTAAGTTGGATTCCTAGGTATTTTATTCTCTTTGAAGCAATTGTGAATGGGAGTTCATTCATGATTTGGCTCTCTGTTTGTCTGTTATTGGTGTATAAGAATGCTTGTGATTTTTGCACATTGATTTTGTATCCTGAGACTTTGCTGAAGTTGCTTATCAGCTTAAGGAGATTTTGGGCTGAGACGATGGGGTTTTCTAGATATACAATCATGTCATCTGCAAACAGGGACAATTTGACTTCCTCTTTTCCTAATTGAATACCCTTTATTTCCTTCTCCTGCCTGATTGCCCTGGCCAGAACTTCCAACACTATGTTGAATAGGAGTGGTGAGAGAGGGCATCCCTGTCTTGTGCCAGTTTTCAAAGGGAATGCTTCCAGTTTGTGTCCATTAAGTATGATATTGGCTGTGGGTTTGACATAGATAGCTCTTATTATTTTGAGATACGTCCCATCAATACCTAATTTATTGAGAGTTTTTAGCATGAAGGGTTGTTCAATTTTGTCAAAGGCCTTTTCTGCATCTATTGAGATAATCATGTGGTTTTTGTCTTTGGTTCTGTTTATATGCTGGATTACATTTATTGATTTTTGCATGTTGAACCAGCCTTGCATCCCAGGGATGAAGCCCACTTGATCATGGTGGATAAGCTTTTTGATGTGCTGTTGGATTTGGTTTGCCAGTATTTTATTGAGGATTTTTGCATCAATGTTCATCAAGGATATTGGTCTAAAATTCTCTTTTTTTGTTGTGTCTCTGCCAGAGCCCCCCAAATTCTTATCTCAACAAGAGTCAAATAAAGACTTGAAAAGACTTGACATCTGAACTAGACTTATTAAGGAAAAACTCATTAATTCCCTATGGAGATCTGAGGCCAGGCACACCTCTGAAGCAGTGCATGGCTTGGAATCCCGTCTCCTCTTCACCGAACCATTCCTTCTGCACTCACCTCCTCCAGGAAGCCTTCCAAACCAGGTCTTAACTCCATCATCCTAACTACCTTGTCAACACTCACTTTTGTTAACACTTGGATTCAGCAGTACTTGGGTTCCATGAGTATTTGAGCATAGTTGTGTGTGTGTCTCATCTCTCTCACCCCAAACCCACTCCACCCCACCCTACCCTACCAACTGACTCTCCTGAACTCTCTAGAGCAAGAGCTGTGTCTCCATCAGACTAGCAACTTCCTGAGGGCGAGGACTCTAATTCCTTATCCCATTGGGATCCAGATGCTGTCTCTCCTTACATCAGACTGGGAATGGAAAATCTTTCCATGCCACGTGGAGCCTCCTTGGCAAGACAGGAAGATGTGGAGTCTGAACCCCGTAGAGATGGAGAGTGGGAGGAAGAAGGTAGCCGGGAGCAGTTAGCAGGAGGGTCTATCTTAACCTTCAGGGAAAAACTGATTCACAGCACATAAGGCTAGTTCTGGATCAGGATCTGTTATTCAACAACACTTGGAAGGGTTTAACTCAGATCCTGTCCCCTCTGGTGTAGAAATCTCTACCCACCTAAGGCCAGGATTCTGCCTTACCAGTACTTTTTTTTTTTTTTTTTTTTTGAGACAGAGTTTCGTTCTTGTTGCCCAGGCTGGAGTGCAATGCTGCCATCTTAGCTCACTGCAACCTCCGCCTCCCGGGTTCAAGTGATTCTCCTGCCTCAGCCTCTCGAGTAGCTGGGATTACAGGCGTGCACCACCACGCCTGGCTAAATTTTTTGTATTTTTTTAGTAGAGACAGGGTTTTTGTCCCTACTAGTTGGCCAGGCTAGTCTCAAACTCCTGACCTCAGGTGATCCACCCACCTCGGCCTCCCAAAGTGCTGGGATTACAGGCGTGAGCCACTGCACTCAGCCCTTGCCAGTGTTTCTTATTTCTCTTGTCCCTTGACGATTGTGTAATGTTGAATCCCTTTGTTGGGAAGCTTGTCAAATGCAAGTAGACGCTGAGGGGGTGGCCATGTGTCTACTGTCTCATGGCTCCTGTTGGATGGGAGTAGCCTGCGTGGCTGCCAGTGCTCGCGGGAGAGGATACCACCATCTGCTCTCATCAGCATGCTGCCCTGCCTTTGAGTCCCCTCTCTCCCGCCCTAAGACTAAATCCTTGAAAGAGCAGCTCTACAGTGAGCATGTGGCAAGGATAGATGCTAATGGAGGGGAAGAAAGTGACGAATCCCCTGAAGAGTCAGGGAAAGCCACGCAGGAAAGAAAAATAGCTGCATAAAAGTTGCGGGGGCGAGCTGGGCGAGGCTGCCCCCTGACAGCTGAATCAAAACTCCAAAGAGCTGGGTATGGTGGCTCACACTTGTAGTCCCAGCACTTTGGGAGGCCCAGGCGGGTGGGTCGTGTGAACCCAGGAGTTCAAAACCATCCTGGGTGACATGGTGAAACCCCGTCTCTACAAAAAATACAAAAATTAGGCACAGTGGCATGTGCCTGTAGTCCTAGACACTTTGGAGGCTGAGGTGGGAGGACTGTTTGAGCCCAGGAGGTGGAGGTTGCAGTGAGCTGAGTTTACATCACTGTACACCAGCCTGGGCAACAGAGTGAGACCCTGCCTCAAAAAGAAAACAAAAAGAGAAATCCAGGCTGGACGTGGTGGCTCACGCCTGTATTCCCAGCAATTTGGGAGGCTGAGGCAGGTGGGTCACTTGAGGTCAGGAGTCTGAGACCAGCTTGACCAACATGGTAAAACCCCATATCTACTAAAAATACAAAAACTAGCCAGGTTTGGTGGTGGGTGCCTGTAGTCCCAGCTACACAGGAGGCTGAGGCAGGAGAATTGCTTGAACCTGGGAGGCAGAGGTTGCAGTGAGCTGAGATCGTGCCGCTGCACTCCAGCCTAGGCGACAAAGTGAGACTTGGTCTCAAAACAAACAAACAAACAAACAAAACCCAGACAGCAGGAAGCCCAGGTGAGGAGAAGGGGAGAGGCAGAGAGGACATGAAGGAAGATTTGTTTGGTAGAGAGAAGGGAATTGATGGAAGCCCTTGGATGCAGTTTGAACCTGTATTTGGTAGAAGAAGTGATGGGGAAATGGGCCAGATATCGGACAGGAGAGAGACATGATACAATCAGTGCTAATGATCCAGACATCTCCATGGAAGAGGATAAGCACTCAGGGGAAACGGAGGCAAGGGGCTCACCCAGGACGCTGCAGCAGGGATCAGTGTGCCTAGCATGGTGATGAAAGTGGGAGGGAGTCGGAGATCTGACTGAGCGACTCCTAACTTTGAGAGTTGGTGGCTCATTCCCACCAAAGGGCTTATGGCTGCTGCTTTGGGAGTCTTTGCTGCCAAATGTCATTGGCCTGGGGTCACCTCACCCATAACCCATGGAGAGTAGGTCTCCTCTCCCCATTTGTGCAGGACTTTCTTTCCATTGGCAGTAACTGGCCAGGGGGCCTCAGAGGAGCTGGGAATGGGGAGCAGGCTGCCAAGAAGGTTTGTCAGGCGAACCAACTTGGAGGGCAGGAGAAAGAAGTGGAGCCGTCAACCTTCACATTTTACAGGCATACAAATCACACACCAAATAAGGAGAAATATGGGACACATTTGCACAATAATTCAAGACAGGATCTCCATGGCAACAATTACCCAAAGATCCACTCCTGACAGTTGCGACAGCGGGAGCTAGCAAAGAAGACTGGGGGTGGGAAACGTGTGTGGGGGCTCAGAGAATGGCTTCCTTTTATTCTTGAACTGAAGGAAGTGCTGACGGCAGGAAGCAAGGTGTCTCACAGCCTGACTAAGCCAAGAGCCATTGGAAGCAGGATCTGGAAGAAGCCTTAGAGATGTCTGTGTGAGCTCCTTTTGAGCTGCTTAGAGGCCTGAGTGTGGGATACCACAGTGAGATGTGCCAGTGGGATGTGCCAGCTCAGGGGAGGGGGCCATCAGGGCATCGCCCTCCCACCACTCCCTCTGATGGACAAGAGTTCTCTCTAGCCTCCAGAGGTCCTCACAGGGGCACAGTGAGCGATGGAGCCAACTTCCCGCGAAGTCAAAGGCTCTGGGACATTTAAGTCTGCCTGAAAACTGAGTCCAGTCCCTAAAAAGCTGACACATGACAGGTTAGGAGAACGGAGCTCTAGGCTACTCTGCTCCCCTCCCAGACTTGCTCTGTGGCCCCTCAGTTTCCTCTACAGTGAAATGTACAACTACCTCCAAGAACTATTACAAGGCTGAGTGAATAGCATGAGATGGGAAATGCTTTTACCAAAGTCACTGCCAATGCAAAAATAAGAGGCTTCTGTGCAGCCATGAAGAGTGGCCTGAGAAAGATAGCTGCATGCAAGGCTGTCCTTAACAGGCAGAGGAGTCTCCTAGGTCAGGTGAGAGTCAGTACAAAGACTGTGATGGGAATCTAGAATGTGGCTAGGCAGCGATACTGATGAGATGGTGGGAAGGTGGGAGGTCGGGCTTAGTGGCAGAAGCGTCACCTGTGTCCTACCACCAGACAGATGGACAGACTGATTGTGAGCTCAGAGCAGGCAGTAGAGTGTGTAACCTCCAATTTACAAACATTTTTAATCACACACCGAAAAGGAAAAGCATTCTGCTTTCTTTTTGGAGTAACATAAATCCAACCCCCTTCCCCACCCACATCCTTTTAAGTGTATTTCTTTTTGTCTGGTAGTCCTCAAAAGCCATTGGCTATTTTTCAGATCCTAGAGCTCAGATTGCCTTAAATCGCTTGAGAAAGGAGAGTTTTTTCATCTTTCTTTTTGGAACTAAGACTTTATCTCTAGAGCAAAGAAAAAGGTTCTTCTGGGTTTCATTTGCATTTGGAAGCCCAGGTTTTTGGGAAAAAAACACTCTCAAGAGCTTATTACTATTATAAATGTTTAGCCATGTGATTTTTCCTCAAGAGGGTACCCAAAACTTTTCATACCAACTCCCATGGATAGTAGTCCCCTTATGATGAATTATGGTGGGAAAGGATTAAGGTAGGACATTTCTTGAGCATTTTTTTCCTATTCTGGGCTCTCTCCTTTGCCATCCCACTCTCCACTACAAAACTTTTCCCTTCTCTTTTGTCTCACTAACTATGGAAAGTCCTCCAATCCTTGGAGGTCCTCAGAAGCCATTCTTCCCACCACTGGTGCTGACTTTCTTCCCTCTCCTTCTGGACTGAGCAGGAAGACCGATTCATGAGAGAGCCCATCTAAAGGAATTCAGTCTGGGCCCTGAGACAGGACATCATGGGGTGGACTTTGGAGTGGCCACAGTAGTCCAGATCTGGTCCTCAGCAGTAGAGTCCAGAAACTCGGTTGGGCCAGGACATCCAAAAGTTGTCAGCCTCTCAGGACTGATTCAGGCTAACCAAATTCATTGATGGGCAACCAGAATGCCATTTCCTGAATAATATATCTACCAAAAGACTGGTATCCAAAATATATAAAGAGCTCTCAAAGCTCAACGATAAGAAAACAAGCAACCCAACTTTAAAAAAGCAAGACACTTTACTAAAGAAGATATACAGATGGCACTTAAGAACATGAAAAGATGCTCAACATCATCATTCAATAGGAAAAGACAAATTAGACACACAGTGAGGTGCCACTACACACTTGGCACACATACAAACAAAACACAAAATCTGACAATATCAAGTGCTAATGAGGACATAGAGCACCTAGAATGCTCACACGTTGCTGGTGGAAATGCAAAATGGAATAGCCACTATGAAAAACAGTTTGGCAGTGTCTTACAGAGCTAAGCATGTGCTTTCTATATGACCCAGCAATCTCATTTCTAGGTATTTACCCAAGTGAAATGAAAACTTTTGTTCACACATACATAAAAAAACTCTACATGAAGATTTATTTGCAATCACCAAAACAAGATACAACCCAAATATCCTTCAACTGAAGACAGATAAAAATTTAAATTTAAAAACCTGTGATACATCCATCCAATGGAATATTACTACTCAGCAAGAAAAAGGAATGAACTACTGAAGCGTGAAACGACATGGATGCATTAAGATAAGTGTGAGAAGCCAGATGGAAAAGGCAGCTTATTGGGTGATTCCATTTATTTGAAATTCAGGAAAAGAAAAACCACAGAGACAAAGAACAGATCAATTGTTGTCTGCATTAAGGGAAGAAGAGTTTGTGGATTTGGCCACAAAGTGGCAGCATGAAGGAGTATCTTGATTGTGTTCATGATTACACAACTCTAAGTATTTGTCAAAATGTATAGTGCTCTACATCAAAAAAGTAAATTTTACCCTAAGTTTGAAATAAAAATAAAAGGCATTTATAATGACTACTTTGGGGAGAGTTTAAAAAAAAAAACAAGGTGGGAGTAAAATACTAGACAAAAATAACTCGGTAGATGAGAGAGATAATTAGATGTAAACATTTAAAGTCCTGATTTTGTCAAGGATAAAGGTAAAGATATTGATTAATTTCAGACTTTTGGGGCAAGGATGCTTTTAAAAATGGAAGGGTAACTGCTAAAAAAAAAATAATATGTATAATTTTCAAACTAGTAGAGAGTATGAAAGAAGTAAGAGAAGAAACAAATATCTGTAATTTTAGCACTTTGGAAGGCTGAGGCAGGAGGATCTCTTGAGGCCTAGAGTTCAGGACTAGCCTTGGCAGCATAGTGAGACCCCATCTCTACAAAAAACAAAATAACTGGAACATGGTGGTGTGCATCTATCATCCCAGCTACTTGGAAGGCTGAGGTCAGAGGATTGCTTAAGCTCAGGAGTTTGAGGCTGCAGTGAGCTATGATCACGCCATTGCACTCCAGCCTGGGTAACAGATTAAGACTCTGCCTCTGTTAAAAAAAGAAGCAAATAAAAAGTGTAGTAACAACAAATCAGTATGTAAGATGATAGAAATAATCCAAATATATTAGTGATCACAATAAATGAAAAGATGAAATACGTCCATAAAAAGATTATATTTTTTAAAAAAGATCCAGCTATATGATGTGTACCTAAAATATAATGACATAGAAAATTTGCAAGCAATGAGTTGAAGAAGAGATACCAAAAGAAACTAACCAAAAATAAAGCTAGTATAAAAATATTAATATCCAACAAAATGTACACCCTTTAATGCCTACTGTATGCAGAGCCCTGTCTGAAGCCTGTGAGATGACACAGGAGAAACAGAAACATGACTGCTACCCTAGGGGATTATAGTTAGGGTGGTGACCAATGATTCCAAATCATTTTATTTAATCAACAAATACTTGTTCAAAAACTGTGCAAATCCAAAAACATGATATTTCTAAAATGGGGATAAGGGAGTGGGGCATAGTTGGAATTCCAAAAATAAAAATACGGGCCAGGCACAGTGGCTCACTCCTGTAATCTCAGCATTTTGGGAGGCCGAGGGGGTCAGCTCATGAGGTCAGGAGCTCAAGACCAGCCTGGCCAATATGGTGAAACCCCGTCTCTACTAAAAATACACAAAAAATTAGCTGGGTGTGATGGCATGCGCCGGTAATCCTAGCTACTCAGGAGGCTGAGGCAGGAGAATAATTTGAACCTGGGAGGTGGAGGTTGCAGTGAGCCGAGATTGCGCCACTGCACTCCAACCTGGGCAATAGAGCGAGACTCCGTCTCAAAAAAAAAAAAAAAAGCATTGATCAGTGTAGTAGTTGGTTTTCAAAGATACCCCCAATGAACCATGCCTCCCAGTATTCATGCCCTTGTGTAGTCTCCTCACACATCAAATCTGGACTGGCCCTGTGACTCATTTTAATAAACAGGATGTGGCAGAAGAGAAAGTATGCTGATTCTGGGCCAATTATTGAGGTCTGGAAACTGCTTTTGCACTTTTGGGAAGAAAGCTGCCATACATCAAGTATAGCTATGCTGCTGTCTAGACTGTGTGGAGAAGCCACATGGAGGAAATGCCGTGAGTTGATAAGGAGAGGAAAAAGGTCCAGCTATCTCAGCAGAGCCCAACCTTCCAGCTGTTCCTGCCAAGGTGCCAGACACTCTAGCCAGCCAAGTCCTTGAAGGCTGCAGTTCCTGTCAGTATCACATGCAGCAGGACTGAGCAGTTGAGCCCAGTCAACCTGCAGGATCATGAGAGATAATGAAGTGGCTACGATAAAACCAGAAATTTCTGGGAGTAGTTATGCAGTTATAGATAACCAAAAGAATCTCTTTCAATGTGTGCTAGACCCTCTGCTTACTCAGTATTTTCATCAATGATGTGATTTAATCCTTTCAAACGTACTTAGAGGTATGTATAACTAACTCCCATTTTATAAATGAAGAAACTGAGGCTTGGAAAGAATGCCACATGGCTAATAAAGAATAGAAGCAGGGCTTGAATCAAGGGCTTCTTGATAAGGGACTTCACACTCTCAACCATTGCATTATGTGGCCAAGTGGGAGAGCTGAGGGATGAAAAACACAAGACATTTCACAATAAATCATGATATCTATATGAGCACCCTTGAAGCTTTCTCTGTGCTACTGAGCAGGAAAGTGGATTCTATAAAGATGATCAGTTAAGTAGGCAGATGACAGCCAGGTGCAGTGGCTCATGCCTATAATCCCAGCACTTTGGGAGGCCGAGGCGGGTGGATCACCTGAGGTCAAGAGTGTGAGACCAGCCTGAACAACATGGTAAAATCCCGTCTCTACTAAAAATACAAAAATTAGCTGGGTGTGGTGGCGGGTGTCTGTAATCCCAGCTACTTGGGAGGCTGAGGCACAAGAATTGCTTGAACCTGGGAGGTGGAGGTTGCAGTGAGCCAAGATCACACCACGCACTCCAGCCTGGGCGACAGAGTGAGACTCGGTCTCAAAAAAAAAAAAAAAAAAAAAAAAAGGCAGATGATATAGTTGGAGATTTTATTATAGTTTGGACACACTTCATAACAAGCACTAATCATCCTCAGTGTTCAGTTGTCACTTGAGAAAATGTAACTGCTACATCTGCTCACTGCCTGTCTTTTCTTCCAGACAAAGAACACATGTTCTTGACAAGGGAGTGTGCCTTGTTCCCCACCCACAGTCACCATTGGAGAAGCTTGAGTTTTGGAGAGGTGGGGACTGGCTGGATCTCTTTTTTTCTGTTTTTCTCCTTTTTTTTTTTTTTTTTTTTTAAGAGAATAGCATCTTGCTCTGTTGCCCAGGCTGGAGTGCAATGGCACAATAATAGCTCACTGCAGCTTCGAACTCCTGGGTTCAAGTGATCCTCCTGCCTCAGCCTCCCAAGTAGCTGAGACTACAGGCGTGTGCCATCACACCTGTCTAATTGACTTATTTTTTGTAGAGGTTCTCACTTTGTTGCCCAGGCTGATCTCAAACTCCTGACCTCAAGTGATTCTCCACCTCAGCCTCCCAAAGTGCCAGGATGACAAGCATGGCTGAGTTGGTATGGGCTCTCCTTTCCCCATATCCAAGGCAAGCCTCCAGGACTCTTCTGGGACCATCAGGTGTTAGGGACCATCTTAGTTCCTACCTCAGTTTCACACATGAGAAAATTGAAGTCCACAGAGGAGGTGTGGCTTCATCAAAAACCCACTGAGAACGAGTGTCAGAATCAGGCTAGGACACATTGGACTCCTCCTCCAGGGCTCTCTGACCTCCAAGGCCCTTTGAAATCTCTCTCCAGCTGCAAACAGATTGCTAGACTTCTGATGGAGGTGATCTGAGATGAGCACCCTCTAAGAGCAGCCTCTGCGAGCCTCTAAGAGCAGCTGGGACCTGTGGAGAACAGAACATGGCCTAGGAGCGCAACAGCCAAGTGTTCAGCACCACGGACAGCTTCGCTGACCTATTGCTGGGGAGGCCAGAGGTGGGGAGGCTGGTTGTCCAGCAAGACAGTGTGTCATGGGAGAGAGAAAAAAAACATGGGAAAGATCTCAGAGACCATCTAGTCCAGCCTCCTTGATTTGCATGGGAGGAGACCCAGGACAAGAGAGAAGTGACTTGTCCAAGGTCACACAACAAGTCAGTAGAGAGCCAGAGATAGGAGCTGACAGCCTACTTCCTCACACCTCTTCAAGGCCCTCAGATACCTGGTGTCCATGACTTATTAGTGGCACAGCCAGACCTTGATTAAGGGCTCCAAAATTAAAGTCACCTGTCCGTGGAAATGATAAGAAAAGAAAAGAAAAGAAAAAAGGAGAAATCAAAGAAATGGAAAGAGCACCCGGCCCTGATGGGCAGGTCTGTGATTTGGCCTCTAACTGCAAGGCTTTGACAGGAGCTTCCTACTTTCCAAGATGATGTGGCCTTTCAGAAACGATTTAGTTACCATGGCAACCTCATTCCAGGTTTCATCTCCATGGCAATTCACTGGAGTTTTTCACCCTCCAGTAAGTACATGTGTGATGGCCCATATGTGTATCCCAGAAACATTAATAAAAATGACATTTTTAGAAGTGGAATATCTCATTATCCAAGTCTGCAACCAGGGGAATAACAAGGCATGTTCTAGGGTGGGCAGGGCCCAGGGCATAGTGGAAGGATGTCTCTGGGGGCAGCTCTGCCTTCTCACTGCAATTGCAAACCTGTCCCAGTCTTTACAGCTAGTGCATCTCAACCTCCCATGGGTACAAATGATTTCTCCTTTTCTGCATCCTCCCTGGTGCCCTGCTCGTGACAAAGCCTGAGTGTTGCCTGTGCTGACAAGAAGTGCTGGGACAAGGAGAGAGAAAGCTGGTCCTTCTGACTATGACTTCTGTGGCACCCCAGGGCTCCTGCTTCCCTGTCTACTGTGCCCCAGATTGGGGCACCCTGGAGCAGTTCCCAGCTTTTGTGTTGGACCTTGCTTGTCTGATCTGTGGACTGTGGGCATCCCCCTCAATGTGACCTAATCTGCCATCCAATTTCCGGGAAATCCTCATGGTTTCTGGTCCACCCAGGGCACCCCTTCTGTTTTCCAGCAAACCTATGCCTTCTCTTTGTTCTTTGTTCTTTTTTTTCTGAGACACAGTCTCACTTTGTCACCTAGGCCGGAGTGCAGTGGTATGATCACGGCACGCTGCAGCCTCGACCTCCTGGGCTCAATTGATCCTCCCACCTTAGCCTCCTGAGTAGCTGGGACTACCGGCACACAGCACCATGCCCAGCTAATTTTTCTATTTTTTTTTGTAGAGGCAGGGTCTCATTATGTTGCCCAGGTTGGTCTTGAACTCCTGAGCTCAAGTGATCCTCTTGCCTTGGCCTCCCAAAGTGCTGGGATTACAGACGTGAGCCACTGTGCCTGGCTGCGATGACTTTTCTTTAATATGTCCTGCTGTTTATAATGATGCAGGGCTGGAGTATTTAGCCCACCATCTTGACCTAACCCTCTCTTTCTTTCTCCACTTTTAGTGTCTATAAATAACCATCTACTAATCTACGTATAATATGTCTAACGATGGGTCATTTCTCTCCTCATCTTCATCATCGTCACCAGTAGCAGTAGTACTATTTCGTGATTGAGGGATCACCACAGAGTAAGAAGTGCTCACAAAAATGTTCCATCAGCATCTCAAATAATGAGACAGAAAAATCAAGGCATGGCTTCATTTAAAAAATGTGATTGAAAGTATGAAATGTACTAGCTTTGTACCTTCTCAAACCACTTTTTTTGAGACAGGGTCTTGCTGTGTTGCCCAGGCTGCAGTGCAGTGGCACGATCATGGCCCATTGTGTGACCTCTTCACACCTCTTCAAGGCCCTCAGATACCTGGTCCTTATGACTTCTTTAGTGGCACAGCCTTGACCTGCTGGGCTTAAGCAATCCTCCCATCTCAGCCTCCAGGGTAGTTGGAACTACAGGTGCACCCCACCACACCCGACTAATTTTTTGTATTTTTTGTAGAGACAAGGTCTCACCATGTTGCCCGGAATGGACCTGAACTCCTGAGCTCAAGAGATCCTCCTGCATTAGCCTCCGGAAGTGCTGGGATTATAGGTATGAGCCACCACCCTGACCTCCAAATACCTTTTGAACTCAGGCTTGGATTTGAACTCTGGTTCTATCAACTATTAGCTGTGATTTCAGATCAGTGACCGGAGCAATTTGTGCCTTGTTTCATTAAGTGGAGATGACAATAGCATCTGCCTTGCAAGAATTATTTGATGTGGCTGATGAGAAAAATCAGAATTATGAAAAGTGCTTCACACCATTCCTGTCATGTGAAGAGCCCTCTCTAAATGGCCATTATGCTAATTAGCACCTTAAAGGGAAATCGTTTTCATGAAATTTTATTTGAATCTGGCTAGAGAAAGTGCTCACCTTCCTCCTTGTGTTTTGCTTATTTGATTATATCTTTGATTTCCGTGATGTGTGAAGTCCCTTGAAAGCAGGGCTGTGTGTTCAACAAAGGTTTGTGGCCTTCCCGCAGTGAATTGTGCTGGGTGCTGTGGGAAATACAAACACAGGAAAGACAGTTCTGGTCCTCAGGGGAAGTGTAGTGGGGAAGACGGACATGAGAACCTAACCGTAACAGGATGCAGAGCAAAGCACGTGCCGTGCACTGCGGCCGTGTTACCTCCTGGTTTGGAATGTGAGCTCAGACACCAGTCTGCCTGGGTTTGGATCCCAGCTCTGCCACTTATTGGCTGCACAACCTCAAACAAGTCTCTTAACCTTGCTGGGCTTCAGTTTCCTCAAATGTAAAGTAAAAATGGTAACAGGAGAGTTAATGCATGAACAGAGTCTAACATACAGAAGGGCTCAATCGACATTAGCTGTCATTACCAACATATACAAAGATAGTGTGGAGGGGATATGTGAGAAGTGATTATAATTCTGTTTCGTGGGTGAGGTTGTACTTGAGCTTGATCTTGGAGGATAAGTAGTTCTCAAAGGGCAGAAGAGAAGAAGAGAGGCATTTTGGGGGAAGCAGAGCAGCAGGAACAGAGGCATGGAGTGTGAACTCTGCAGCGTTCTCTGGGTACAGCATGGGGGCTGGATCACAGGTGCATGGAGAGAAATACTGGGAAATGGGCCAGTGCAAGGGTTTAGGACAGCCCCTAGGAAGTCTTGAAAACTGACTCAAGCATTCAGACAGTTCTGTAAACAACAGAGACCCACTACAGGCTACTGGAGAGAAGCAACATGGTGCCACCTGTGTTCTGGGCAAATCACCTTGGTGGCAGTGAAGGAGGGATAAAGAAAGAGGGGGGTAGGGGGCCCAGAGACCGTTTGGGGGCTATAGCACAGCCCAGGCAAAAACGTCAAGAGCTTAAGCAGGGAGGTGGCCAAGAGGGAGAGCCACTGTGAACACAGAATCCGACAGGCTTGGTGAAGGAGTGGGCAGAGTCAGACAGGGTTTCCTGCTAGGTGGCTGGGAAGATGGCAGTGGCGATGCTCTTACAGAATCAGGGCCCTGGGAAGAGGACCAGCCTGGGATAGGGGCCTTCTTCAGCTTGGGGCATACGGCATGGCCCAGTGCAGACCCTTGTATGTCCCTCACTGCTGTTCCTTCTCTTCAGCTCCAACAAGCCCCATAGAACACCTTGCACTAGTCAGGCGCTCAGTGAATACCTCTGAGTAAGGAACCACAGGGAAGGAGGCGTCCAGAGACCTCCCCGCTCCAACTTCCTCCATTCCAGACCCAGCCTCTTCCTCTCTCTCCCCACTGTGGACACCCCTGAACATCTCCTCCTGTTTCTGAATCTTTAGGGAAAAAATGTCCCCAACTCTGTCTCTCAGCACTGCCTCCTTTCTCTGCCCCAACCCACTGAATGTGTGACTCATTCCCACGCTTGCATCCTAAAGCGTTGCCTGGGGTGTCCCTCCATGCGGGGACCGCTGGAGCAGAGGCCATCACCATCATAACACCCTCCACCAGCCACCCAGCCCCTACCATGGGAAGAGCACCGTGCCAGGCTCATCAATCACCATCAGATACTCTCGACAAACACAGAGGATGGGCTTTCTGATTCCCATTTTACAGATGGGAAGAATGTGACTCAGAGAACTTAGTCAGCTTGCTCTTGCACACACAGCTGGTTCTGTGTAATCATACAGCTTGAACAGGTCCCCTGCCCTCTGCCTGCCTCCCCCACCAGCACCTCCACAATGGCCACGCAGATCTTCAGGACACAAGCAGAAAGCAGGGGCTACCTGAGACTGGAACATCAGGGCATCTCTTGGGATCAGCACCACCTGCAGTCATTGAATGCAGAAGGGCCTTCTAATCCCGGGACCTGTCCAGACCCCCAAGGATTCTGATGTAATTGGTCTGGGGTGCAACCCCAAAAGCAGGACTTTTAAAAGCTCCTCCAGGTAATTCTCATGAGGTTGAAAAATGATTGTTCTAATGGGTCCTGCCCTGAAAGCATCCCTGCCGACACCTGCCCCCCACCACGGTCACCGTGGACCTGCTCTGCTGCCTCAGTACTGAGCTTCTCATGCTGGATGCAGCTGGGCCATGGCACAGGTCCTCACAGCCACCGGCCTCCCAGGATAAGCGGAAGCTGATCTTGCTGTGGCTCTCCTCCACTCTGGCTCCCTTTTCCGACTCCAGATACTTCTCTCCATCCACCTTCCCAGGTTTCCAGAGCCTTCTTATGGTCCAAAGCTCCCCCTCTCCAGAAGGGGACACTCTAGCTGCCCTTCTGGAGAGGACTGAAGACCCCAAGTTGACTCCCTGGTCCTTGTGCCCCCTGGGGGGCCACTGAGATCCAGGCAGGGAGGCTGGCTGGTGTCAGCAGGAGGGAGGGTGGCGGGCCAGGTGGCAGAGTGGCCAGAAAGGAGGCAGCCTTCAAATGCTGGTTCCACCACCTCCTCCCACTGGGCTGTTTCCCCTATGTCACAGTGAGAGAGCTGCACAGGACCCCAGCTCCACCCTGCAGAGGGGCCAGAGTTGCTTTCTTATGCCTGGAGACCCTAAACAACCGTGGAACGATCAGGCTTCCCTGCTGCGGGCTGGGACCAGCCTCTTTCCTGATGGCCAGAAGCTCTGATGAGCAGGTGTAGACAGCAGACAGTTTCCTTATTCAGCAATAAGGACAGTGTGCGTGGTGGATAAATGCCTTAAACACGGAAGAGTTCACGGGAAAAAAAAACAATGAAAGAGGCTCGGCAAATAACTTCAAACCAGTGAGATGGGTCCCCCTCTGTGGGGACTCCCAGGCCTGGCCTGAAGATTTGAGTGTATAGGAAGGCATGAGGTCCCCCGACTCTCCCATTGCAAGAGAGGTGCTTGTTACCTTTCGCGATGCCCTTGCCCCCTCTCTGGTGCCCACTTTCTCACTCTGCATCCTTCAACTCCCACCTCTGCCCCAGCTGCTCTGGTGATGTGCGGGGTGGGGGAACAAAAAACACAGGCTGTGCAGGCAGACACCAGGGGTCAAATCTCCTGGCTCTAGCTGGCTACAGCTAACCTCTCTGAGCTTCCAGTTTCTCATCTGTAAAATGATGATCATCCCCAGCATAGAGCGGTGCTGGAGGATTAAGTAATGAGATAATATCTGTAAAGCACTGTGCTTAGTGATGGAGATCAGTAAATGTGGTTCCATCCCATAGCTGTCCTGCCTCATCTCCCCCATCACCTCAGAACAGGTACAGCTTCCATCCTAAAGCGTTAAGATACTTCCTGCAAAAAGATCTCAAGAAAGGCCGGGTGCGGTGGCTCGTGCCTGTAATCCCAGCACTTTGGGAGGCCGAGGTGGGCGGATCGCCTGAGGTCAGGAGTTCAAGACCAGCCTGGCCACAATGGTGAAACCCTGTCTCTACTAAAAATGCAAAAATTAGCTGGGAGTAGTGGTGGACATCTGTTATCCCAGCTACCTGTGAGGCTGAAGTAGGAGAATTGCTTGAACCTGAGAGGCACAGGTTGCAGCAAGCCGAGATCATGCCACTGCACTCCTGCCCAGGCGACACAGACTCTGTCTCAAAAAAAAAAAAAAAAAAAAAAAAAAACAACTCAAGACCGCAGAGGAGAGAAGCTGCGACATGAGGACTCCAGCCACAATCAGTCATCAGCTGAGCTTTTGCATCAAAGCCTGTCTGCGAGGCAGGGGTGTGCACTGGAGCCACTCCACTCAGAATGGCTCAGAGACCTAGAAACAGCATTATGCCCCATAATGGGGGATCAGTGAAATAAAGTGTGGGCTCAGAGACCTGGAAACGGGCTCAGAGACCTGGAAACAGCATTATGCCCCATAATAGGGGATCAGTGAAATAAAGTGTGATGTTTGCATAAAAGAGAAGCGGGTACAAAGCTGAGAAGGATGGCGCATGGGGATATTAGTTACTGACATGAACCTTTGTCATCATACACTGATAAGTGAAAAACAGTATCACGGTATACGTTCAAAATGGTGCATATGCTAGAATAACATTTTCTGGAGAAAATCTCAAACCTAATTCTATCGATCCCCCAAAATATGAAAGGCTACATGCCAAAGGATTAATAGTGATTTCTTCTAGGTTGCAGGAATGTGGCTTTTTGCCAACATTTTTCTTTTTTTTGTTGCTATAAATGTTAATTACTTGTATCATCGCTTTAAAAAACAGGCCGGTGCAGTGGCTCATGCCTGTAATCCCAGCACTTACAGTGGATCATTTGAGGTCAGGAGTTTGAGACCAGCGTGGCCAACATGGTGAAAACCCGTCTGTACTAACATATAAAAATTAGCCAGGCATGGTGGTGGGTGCCTGTAATCTCAGCTACTCGGGAGGCTGAGGGAGGAGAATCGCTTGAACTTGAGAGGCAGAGGTTGCAGTGAGCTGAGATTGCACTACTGCACTCCAGCCTGGGCAACAGAGCGAGACTCCTCAAAATTAATTAATTAATTAATTAAAAATGAAAAATATAATAAGGACACACTCCATGGCTTCTGCAGTCTCTTCTGAGCTGACAGTCAAGGTCCTGGCATGGCTTGACTCTCCTCCAGTGCTGGGTTAGGGGCTCTGTGACTCAGCGCCCCACCCTGGCCTGGCCTAACTATATCCTTTGCTGACCTTGAACCCCACACAGATCCTGGCAAAGCTGCATGGCTCCATGAATACATGTATGTACATGTAGGAGCTTTTCATGCACTTTCTCACTTAAACTTTCCAACCACCTAGAGAGCTCAGCTAGAGTACCTCACTTTACAGATGAAGAAACAGGCCTTGGGAGGTGAAGCGACTTTCTCTGATGGCTGGAAAGTGTGGAGGGAAGTCCTGCACCCAGACCTGCCTGTATCAAAGACTTGTCTCTCACGCCCCAAGCTCTGCGGTTCTGTGTACACCTCACCAGGCCCCCACTCACCCATCTAACGTTTTTGTTCTGTGCATGTTTTTCTTCTGTGTGCTGGGCCACACCTGTTGGGCACTTCTCCCTCCCCGGCAAGGGTGAAGCTTTAGGAAGTAGAGAGAAAGGCAGGGCACAGGGCCTGGCTCTGAGGAAGGGTCACACTTACAGCCAGGCCTGGGGCTGGTGGGGTAGGTAGAGGGCACACGGCACATGGGGGAGAGGGGGGACCTCCCCAAGACAGGGGACTGTCTCAACCATAATCACCCTCAGTGTTGCTGCTTCCCCGATTTATGTTCCTATAGAGACACCTGGAGGGGACAGCCTGCTGTGGTGGGCACTGTGCTGGGCCCAGGCTGTGTGCTAATAGAACCCTGGGGCTGGGCTGGAGCAGGAGGTGAGACCCTGGCTTCCTGCTTTGCTTCTCTCACCACCCGCTTCTTCCTCCTCTCTTCCCTTCTCCCTCCATCCCATCTTCTCCCTGCTCTCCTTTCATATGCTTCCTCTTCCCCCTCCCTTCTCCTCCTCCTCCTCTCCCTTCTTCCTTCCTTTCCAGTCCAGCTATAATGGGAAGAAGTCCCTGCAAGGAGCTCTGGCTCTTGGCCAAGATGGAAGGAGAACCTGGGACAGGAAAGGATCCCAGCAAAGAGTTGGGCACCCTCAGCGCTTGCTTAACCTCAGGTTTGGAGCACAAGGTGGAATCCAGGTCTGTCAGCCTCCCACAGTCTGGCTCGGCTCAGCAGGGAACCAGCAGTCTGCACAATGTGACTGTTGGTGACGGATGTTGGCCTCTGTCCATCTGGCTGCATTGCTGTCAACATGCAGGTTCCATGTCCTGGGCTTTCTGCCCAGGCACCCCCCTGCAAAGTGAGCCCCAGGAGAAACCCAGGTTTACAGCTGGTCTGTAGCCCCAAACCCTGTACCCCACTGGCTGATGCTGGCTACCCAAAAAGAAATTATTGGCCGGGCACGGTGGCTCACGCTTGTAATCCCAGCAGTTTGGGAGGCCGAGGCGGGCGGATCATGAGGTCAGGAGATCGAGACCACGGTGAAACCCCGTCTCTACTAAAAATACAAAAAATTAGCCGGGCGTGGTGGTGGGCGCCTGTAGTCCCAGCTACTCGGAGAGGCTATGGCAGGAGAATGGCGTGAACCCGGGAGGCAGAGCTTGCAGTGAGCCGAGATTGCGCCACTGCACTCCAGCCTGGGCGATAGAGCGAGACTCCGTCTCCAAAAAAAAAAAAGAAATTATTGGGGCACAGAGGATGGCAGCATTCAGTCTCCCGTGTGGACGATCATCTCTGCAGTCATATTATTAGCATCTCGAGGGCAGAGCCTGAGTTGCCTTCGCCTCTGCAACTTCCTTAGCACCCAGCACTAGGAGAGCGACATAGGACACACCTAAAAAATACTGGCACTGACATGCAAACCTAGGTCTTGTACGTCAAGTTTATTAGGAGTGTAAAACTTCTCATAGTGTTCCCTCTAACTTAGCCGGGTGGGAAAGTGTCAAATAAAAAGGACTTCAGTGGGATTTCCGAGTAGCATCCTTGGAATCTGCACTCAAGGGATGCTACTCGGAAATCCCACTGAAGTCCTTCTTATTAAATGTGTGTGCATGCGTGCAACCCACATGTGTACACATACACCTTGCCCCCAAAACTGGAATGCTGGATGACGGCCATTTCTGCTCTACCCACTGCCTCTGCCACTCATTAGCTGAGTGCGACCTTGAGCCCATTCTCTAACCACACAACCAGATGACAATCTTATATGACAGCTGGCTTGCTCACTCTCACTCTGCTGCTGCTTTTTTCTTTTCTTTCTTTTTTTTTGCCATATAGATGGGGTCCCACTGTGTTGCCCAGGCTGGTCTCGAACTCCTGGGCTCAAGTGATCCGCCCACCTTAGCCTCCCAAATTACTAGGATTACAGGGGATGAGCCACCACACCCAGCCTCTGTTGCTTCGTTGTTGAAAATTGTTGAGATCTAGCGTGCCCCATGGGTTAAACTCTCCTTATCCATGGACTGGAGTGCACCTATCATGGGATCTCAAGTCTAAGTAATAAAGCTATGACTGCAAGGGTGAGCAGGCGCGGCCTCAGAACACCCCGCTATGCTGCCATCTCAGAGGCTGGGACACCTGCCCTGTCTGCCGAGCTGGGGTTTGCTGTCCTGGACACCCCATGTATCTGCTGTCATCTTTATTGACAAGAAAGAATCTTGCTTTCTTGACAAGAATCTGCACTCGAGATGCTACTCGGAAATCCCACTGAAGTCCTTCTTATTAAATGTGTGTGCATGTGTGCAACACGTGTGCGACACGTGTACATGCATACCTTGCCCCCAAACTGGAGTGCTGGATGGGGGCCATTTCTGCTGTACCCACCACCTCGCATGCTCCATTCTTTGCCTCTGAAGCCACCCCCAATGCTCAAGGCTTCTTTCCATCTACTACTGAGTTGGGGTCTGGGGAGGGTGCCCCCAGCAGCCACAGCTGTGCACCTCTCTGTGTGAACTTGGCTTAGACAAGCAAGTAGGAAAGTAAGTGGATGTGGTGATGTAAGCCCTCCCTACTTCCCCCTTTCTAGGGGACATCTTGCTAGTGAAGGCACAGCTGACCCCAGAAGTACTATCCCCGACTCAGAGGACAGGATGTGGGGGATTTGACTTAGGCCCTGAGACGCATGGAACCAGCTACCTGGGGAGCAAAGCAAGTGCCAGGGTTTCTGGGGCGCAGGCCAGGGCCAGACACTAGGTCTGCCATCCCTTGCTCCCCCAGTGCCTGGCACAAAGCCTAGCCCACAGGAGATTTACAATAGACACCGGTGGAATGAATGAGCTTGGACAAGATCAGTAAACAGAACCTTAATTTCCTCTCCTATAAACAGGAAATTAGAGGAGCATCTGCTCCTCTTACCAATGTGTTGTGGGGAGCAAAGGAGGTCATCTCAGCCGGGCGCGGTGGCTCACGCCTGTAATCCCAGCACTTTGGGAGGCCGAGGTGGGCCGAGGTGGATCACAAGGTCAGGAGATCGAGAGCATCCTGGCTAACAAGGTGAAACCCCGTCTCTACTAAAAATACAAAAAATTAGCCGGGCATGGTGGCGGGCGCCTGTAGTCCCAGCTACTCGGGAAGCTGAGGCAGGAGGATGGCGTGAACCCGGGAGGTGGAGCTTGCAGTGAGCCCAGATCGCACCACTGCACTCCAGCCTGGGGGACAGAGCGAGACACTGTCTTGAAAAACAAAAAAAAAAAAGGAGGTCATCTCAAGTGAAGCTGATTTGAATTCCAGCTCTGCCCCTTTCTAGCTGCGCTACCTCAGGCAACCTCTTGGAGCCTCAGTTTCCTCATCTGTACAATGGGAGCAGCTACAAAACCTTCTTCACAGGGGTGGAAGCTCAGTGTTTGGCATATTAGGCATTCGCTACTATTTTCGTCGTGCTTATGAAAGTACTTTGAAAACTGCAAATGCTTTTCAAATATGAGTTACTATTTTCTTTTTTCTTTTTCTTTTTTTTTGTCCAGGGAATCCATTTCAGAGAACCAAATGTACTTTAGGGAAAGAGTTCATACAATAAACAAAACTAACAATAATCCTCCTTGTCCTTATTGAGCGTCTATTAAATGCCAGGCATTGTGCCAGCTTCTTTAAACACATCACGTCGTGAAAGCTATAGGTCCCCTATCCTATTTTGTAGGTGAGGAAACTGAGGCACAGAGAGGTTGAGCTACTTCCCAAAGTTACAGAGCTAGGAAGCAGGGCAGCCAGGATTTTTAACCAGGATCCCAGGCCTTCTCTCTTGTGAACCCAGGCCCCTCTGAGATTTACCGGTGCATCCTGGGAAGAGCTCTCAATGGACAGCAGTTGTGGGTGAATGGGGCTTTCTGGAGCCATCCTCCACTCGGATGGCTAAGGATTCTGCTCTGTCTGGCTCTGCCCAGGAGCACTGCTCCTCATTCACTCTTACCTTATGTAACTCAGTGTTCCCACCCCCTGCCCCAAGGATTATATAAGGCAGCCCAGTAAACACCCTGCAGGCCTCAGGACTCCTGGGGAGATAAGACGGTCCACAAATGTGACCTCTCGCCCTCACCCCTTCTCAGGACCCCACTCTAGCTGGCTGTTTTCCTCCGGAGTCATGAGCCTGCCTGTGCCTGTGCGCGTGCCTGCATGTGTGAGCATACACTCACACCATGTGCCCACGTGTGCACAAACACACGTTAGTACACATGCGTTTTCACTTTTTTTTTTTAAACAGTGAAAGAATCCTGCAAAGTGTCCCCACCTAAGTCTTTCCTTTTCAGCAAATTCAGAACAGTTAACTTTGCTTTGACAAGGAGCTATGAAAGAAAGAAGAAAGATGAAGGAAGGAAGGAAGGAAAATGATAAAAGTTTTTTTTTTGTTTTTTGTTTTTTTTTGGAGAAGGAGTCTTGCTGTGTTGCCCAGGCTGGAGTGCAGTAGTGCGATCTCAGCTCACTGCAAGCTCCGCCTCCTGGGTTCACGTCATTCTCCTGCCTCAGCCTCCCAAGTAGCTGGGACTACAGGTGCTCGTCACCACGCCCGGCTAATTTTTTGTATTTTTAGTACTGACGGAGTTTCACCGTGTTAGCCAGGATGGTCTTGATCCCCTGACCTCATGATCTGCCCGCCTCGGCCTCCCAAAGTAATGGGATTTACAGGCATGAGCCACCGTGCCTGGCGATAAAAGTTTTTAAAAAAGAAATTTGGCCGGGCGCAGTGGCTCACACCTGTAATCCCAGCACTTTGGGAGGCCGAGGCAGGTGGATTACCTGAGGTCAGGAGTTCGACACCAGCCTGGCCAACATGGCACTTTGGGAGGCCGAGGCAGGTGGATTACCTGAGGTCAGGAGTTCAACACCAGCCTGGCCAACATGGCGAAACCCGGTTTCTACTAAAAATAATAAATAAATAAATAAATAGCCAGGCATGGTGGCACACACCCGTAATCCCAGCTATTCAGGAGGCTGAGGCAGGAGAATTGCTTGAACCTGGGAGGCAGGGGTTTCAGTGAGCCGAGATTGTGCCACTGCACTCCAGCCTGGGCGACAGAATGAGATTCCATCTCAAACAAATAAAAAACCAAAAAAAAATTTAACTCTTGACTCATTCTCTTCTCGTCCCAGTCACATTTAGTAGCAGATCCATTTTATTGGAGGAGAGTTCTCGTAGTGTTCGCTGTAACTTGGCCCGGTGGAAAAGTGTGTAAGCCTGTCTTCTTTCCGAAACCATTTTCTGGTCATTCGGGATTTTACGCAAATGCCTGTAGCTGTCTGAGCTGCATTCCCCAAGCCACTGGGGGCAGCCCTGACTCCAGATAACTGCACCACCTACATGACGAAGCCACTTATCCAGGTTGCCTGAGTCACTGAAGGCTGCTGTCCCCACATCAGGCTGGACTTCCTGCAAGTCACACCAAACCATCAACAGAACATTCTCCACATTCGGCGTTTTGCCCCCAGAGACACTTTACAAGGAGTGTCAGTTCCTACCCTCACTGGCCTGGCCTGATTTCTCCCAGGTCTGAGATTGGGACGACCAGGGTGGGGGGACGGGGCACATCCTGATCATGATAATTCTGACCTCACAGGAGCACTTGGGAGCCAGGACGACTCTGGATCCTTCATAGCCAGGGACCATCTGTGCCTTTGAGAAACTCCCCCACCCCACCTGCGCCAAGCCTCTCCCTAATGAAACTAGTGCCAAAGACACGAGATCGCATTCCCTTCGCTCCTCTTAGCTAAAACCAACTAAGACTTCAGTCACCTTCCTCGTTATTCTTCACTCCCACCCACAGCAAAAGAGAAGAAAGGGAGAAATCCAGAGTCTCTCCCCGACCAAGTCTTCCAAGAACCGCTTGAGTGGGGTTGGCACTAGGACTAAGTGTAGTGGGGGATACATAGGCCAGAAAGCCCAGCCTTCTCTCCTCCAGTATCCCCAGGTCCCCCTGTCCCCCACTTCCAGAGAGCAGAGCTGTCCTCTCGCTGTCTGCTAGGGAGTAGCCAGTTCTTGCTGCTCCACACTGCTGCAAGGGAAGTTAGCACCTGCAGGATGCGTGGGTTTCTGGGGAGCTGGGGCATCCTGTAATGGGAGGCTCCAAGTCCCCTGCAGGCAACTGCGTTTGGAGGCCATTTTCTCCATTTTATAATAAACATCCTGGGACTTCCTCACCACAAAGCCGCCAACCCCCACCCCTACGGGATGCAACAAGGGGGTTTCTTCCGTCTACTCACCTGTCCGCTATAAGGGTAGGGACAAAGCAAGCCCTTAGAAGAGGATTTTGGCCTTATAATTAAACTTTTAACCAGATCTAGTTTTCCCCCTCTGCCAAATTGAATTTTCCTTGTTCACGTTTTCTCCGTTTTGGACTCAGCTGACTGATTTTGTTTCATGTCATAGAAGACTCATATATCCCGTGATTTAATTAATCTCGCCAGCTGTCTGGCTGTCCCACAGGACCTGCCTTCTCCACTGTTGGCGTTAGAAAACGATTCCCTTTGCCTTTCCTCGCTCTGGCCTCGGCGTGGAGCCCCAGGATCCCTGACCTGCCCTGTGGGCTCCCCAGCCAGGCGTCCACGCAGGGCCTAGATGTCTCCCAAGGGGCTCAAAGTATCCGCCAGGAAGGTACATGCCCTCCACCCCGCAACACACACACACACCCCACAGGCGCGGGTGGGCAGCTGCCGGAAGCCCTACGGCTGCAGTTTTATTACAAGATTTCTTTCCAAACGCAAAATCAGGCCAACAAGCTCAGCGACTCTGACGCTTCACATATTCACCCACTCGCACCCTGCTCCGAACCCACCCCCACCAACGTACACACAAAACTCCCACGCGAGCGACCGCAGTCCCAAATTGCATCTCCATACCCACTCCCACCCTGCCCCGAACGTCTTAAAAAACAAACCAAAAAAAAACCTGGTAAGAACCTTCACCCCACATTCTCCCAACCCGCAACGCTGCAGCGCACACAGGACAGAGCCGGGCGTCCAAGACCCTTTCCGCGCCCCCGCCGAGAGTCTCGCCGCGTCCCCGCCCGGTCGCCCCAGGCTCGTAGCTGCCCACCCGGAGGCGGCGGCAGAGCGCAGAGAGCGGGGCGAGGGTCCGGGTCTCCGGGGTCCTTCTTGCAGCAGCGCTGGCGAGGGCGGACCCAGATGGCGCTCAGTACAGCCCCAGGATGGCGGCGCCCACGTCCTTGGAGGGCCGGCGCTCCTGCACCAGAAAGTTGATCATGCTTTCGGACTTGATGAGCAGGTTGCAGCCCAGGAAGAAGACGCCGAAGACCACGGTAAGAGACAGCACGCAGAGCACGGCGATCTGCGCCACCCGCGACACCCACAGGCTGCGCTCGTCGGGCGCCAGCCCCGCGGGGACCCCGTCGCTGGCGGCCAGCGGTGCGCCCCCGGGACAGCAGCCCAGCCACGTGCCCAGCCCGTGGGTGCGGTTTCCCAGGGCGGCCCCGGCGCCGCCGCCCACGCCGTCCACCTCCTCCAAGCCGCTGTGGTTCAGGAAGGTCGCGTTCATCGCCGCGCGGCGCCGGGGGTCTCGGCGCGCAGTCCCGGGCGCACTGGGCTGCTCGCCGGAGTCCGAGCTCTCAGGGACGCTCCGGACCCCTCCGACCGGCTCGTGCGGTGAGGGGAGGGGACGAAGGCGGAAGGCTGCCTGCGCGCTCTCGGGCCGCCTACCCCTAGGCACCCGGCGGGAAGCGACCGCCCGGAGGAGCGAGCAACAGGCGGCGCAGGAGCTGGAGCCGGAGAACCTAGTGTGCGTCGCGGTCGCCTGCTGGGTTCCTCGCGCGCCCGGCCGCCCCTCCCATAGCAACGGCCCGGCCCCGCCCCGCCGATCCCCGCAGCATCTCCGAGGGGCGGGAATCCCGCCGCGGGCGCAGCCTCCTGGAGTCCAGGTGCTGGAGGGGGTCGGGAGATCGGGCAGCCTCTGTCCTCGGGCCGGCGAAACTCCACCCCTTTCTGGCACCCGCTGTCCGTTCTTGGCTAGAAAACCTCTCCAAGGTGCCCATTCCAGGATTTGATACCCTTAGCAGTGGGGTTATTCCTGAATCTGCCCTGACTCTCTTCGCTTATTATTTAAGTCCTCGTAAGCCTTGCTAGACATCAGAGGAGTCGCCGGGACCCCTGGCGCTGCCCACCCCACTGGCCCCGGGTCTCCTGGGCGGTCCTGCATCCCAGCTTTCCCGGGGTGAAAGTTGTCGCGGCGAGGCGGGCTCTCTGCCTCCTTCCCCACACCCTCCCCGCAACTTGGTCCCATTTAACTTTTTTTCTTAATTAAAAAATAAATTACTGTTTTTTCCCTTTCTTTTTTACACAAATATAGTCATTGTAGACTAGTTAGAAAACATGAATTACCAAAATTACTCTAAAACTTTATAATCCTGCCTCCTAGAGAGTGTCGATGTTATCACCTGGGTATAAACTCCTCCCAGACTTTTTCTATTTGTGCCTTTCTCTAGATAACAGATATGGGGATGCACTGTTCCTGCTTACTGCCTCCTAACATTTCCTCACAACAGTGTAACTTTCCGTAGCGATGGTCGTCTACAACTATGGCTCTGAATTGCCTTGGAGGGTTTATTAAAACCCAGATTGCTTCCACCTCCCGCCCCCAACCCCCCCACCCCAACCAACCCCAAGAGTTTCTGAATCAGATGTGGGATGGGGCCCCAGAATGTGCATTTCTAACAGTTCCCACGTGATGCACAAACTACTGATCTACAACATCATTTTTAGTTAAGGAATGGCATTTTAAGGTATGGACTACTACAATTTATTTAACCAAGCTTCCTGTTGGGTGTCTGAGTTTTTCTTTCCTTCTTCCTCGTTCTCTCTTTCCTTCCTTCCTTCCTTCCTTCCTTCCTTCCTTCCTTCTTTCCTTCCTTGCTTCCTCTTCTTTCTTTCTCTTCTTCTTTCTCTTCTTTCTTTCTCTTCTCTTCTCTTTCTTTCTTTCTCTTTCTTTCTGTCTTCTTTTTTCTTTCATCAGAAACAATATTGCCATAAGAAGCCTTGTAACAAAGTATTTGTGCCAAAACTGATTTTGATTTAGATTATATTTTGAAAAATGGACCTGTAGAATCAAAAAGTAGGCCGGGCGCGGTGGCTCACGCCTGTAATCCCAGCACTTTGAGAGGCCGAGGCGGGCGGAACACGAGGTCAGGAGATCGAGACCATCCTGGCTAACACGGTGAAACCCTGTCTCTACTAAAAATACAAAAAAAAAAAAAAAATTAGCCGGGCGTGGTGGCGGGCGCCTGTAGTCCCAGCTACTTGGGGGGCTGAGGCAGGAGAATGGCGTGAACCCGGGAGGCGAAGCTTGCAATGAGCCAAGATCGCGCCACTGCACTCCAGCCTGGGCGACAGAGTGAGACTCCGTCTCAAAAATAAATAAATAAATAAAGAATCAAAAAGTACTTCCTACTAAATTGCTTTCCAGAAATATACCAGTGTACAAGCATGCCCTGTGGGGAAAGAGGGCTCCCCACCCCCGACATTGTTATCATTATTTTAAAAGTCTTTGCCTGAGTAGGGAACGGCGGGGGGGCGGGGGTGGCGGCGGGGGGGCAGGGGTGGTTTCTCACCCGTATGTTAATTTGCATGCTTTGATTGTTGCAGGAGAGTAAGGAAAGCACTTTGTTATTGCAATAACGCAGGCAAAAGATGCTGCCTGGAGACTTGAATTCCGGTGGTGACAGCGAAGTGGGAGACAAGGGGATGGAAAGGGCATGGCAAATTGGAGTGAAGGGATTCGGGATACCCCAACACACAGGCATCACAAAGCTTCTGCTCCCTGGTATGGTTTGAATATGTCTCCCCAAGTTCATCTGTTGGAAACTTGATCCCCATTGTGGAGGTGTTGGGAGGTGGGGTGAGATGCTGCCATTGTTTGGGTCGGGGGCACCACCCTCATGAATAGATTAGTGTCATTGTCTCAGGAGTGGGTTCTTTATAAAAGGATGAGTTTCACCCCTCTTTCTCTTTCTCTCTCTTCTCTTTCTGGCATGTGATGTCTTCTGCCATGTTTTAATGCAGAAAGAAGGCCCTCACCAGATAGATGCTGACCACTTGATCTTGGACTTCCCAGCCCCTAGACTGTGAGAAATTAATTTCTATTTATAAATTGCCCTCTTTATAACAAGCATCCTGTTATAGCAGCATAAAGCAGACTAAGACACCCATACCCATCCTGATACTCATTATTAGAACATTAAGCGTGTGTGTATATCCTGGTAAGTTATTAAAATTATTATTTTATTTATTTATTTTTTTATTTTGAGACAGGATCTCGCTCTGTTGCCCAGGCTGGAGTGCAGTGGCGCAATCACAACTCACTACAGCCCTGATCACCTGGCTCAAGTGATCCCCTTACCTCAACTTTCTGAGTAGCTGAGCCCACAGGCATGTGCCACCATAATTTTTTATTCTATTTTTAGTTGAGACAGGGTCTCACTATGTTGCCCAGGATGGCCTCGAACTCCTGGGCTCAGATGATCTACCACCTCAGTTTCCCGAAGTGTTGGGATTACAGGTGTGAGCCACTGTGCCTGGCAAAATTATCACTTTAAAGATGAAGAAACTGAGGCACACACAGACACCCCAGATTGGGAAACAACCTGGCTCATACTCCTCAGTCCTGGGAAAGCTGGCCTGGCGCAAAGGCACGCAGTTTTCAGGACAAGAGTCTCCCTGCCCTGATCACCCCTCAGAGCCAGGATAGAACAGGGAGTCCAGCAGGTGTCTGGCCTGAACATTCTGTCCTCTGCTTTGGCCCAGTTGGATTTCTGTAGAGAAATGCTCAGTTATATCCTTTGTCTGAAACCAACCCCTGGCTTTTGCTACACCCTGGACTTGGAGTCCGTACCTTGATTGCATCCAGCTGAAGTCAGACTGCCTGATGGAAAGGAAAGGGGTGGGGTGAGTGAGGATGCAGAATGGGGGCCTGCCCACTCCAGCGAGTTGTGAGGAGGCTGACATGATGGCTGACCTTTCCTTTATTAAGCACCTATTGCATGCCCAGTGCATTAAATACATTACCTCCCTCAATTCTCTCACACCAGCCTTTGGGTTCTGCTGGACTGTCCCCGTGACATGAGGAAACAGCGGCACTGAGTGTTTAGTTGACTTACTCAAGATCACACAGCTAGTTAAGCATCAGAGCCAGAATTTCAGCCCAGATCTGTCCTGTTCCAAAGCCACGCTCTTCATTATCCCCGTCCCCCTCTCTCCCATCATCCCTGGGGGAGGTGCTGGGGAGGGACAAAGACATCTTTGACTTGGGAGCAGGAAGGGAGAGAGAGACCTTGGGCTTGTGGACGTAAACAAAGACCACCCAAATGAGAGCAAGCAAAGCCTATTTATCCAGAGCTTGCTACAGTAAGGGAGCCAGCCACTGTCACTTGCTTTTCATGGAGACTCAAAGGCAGGCAGAAGGGGAAAGCTTTATAGTGGAAAAAGGAGAAGGCTTCAGGTATGTCCTTTTGGTGGTGCAGGAAAGCTACAGTTGGGCTCATTAGAAGAGGGGCATCTTAAGTAATTGGTTAGGGGAGCATATTTGGCTTTCTTCAGTTTGTCCTGCATTGAAAGTGGGAACAAAATTAGGGAAGCTGTCAGTTACCATCAAGTCCTGGCCATTTGGGGCTGATTGCTGCAAGGATTGTTTCTTGGCTTCCTGGGCTGGTGCTGTAGGTTTGGGGGCAGAGTTCTATTTTAATATGTGGTCTGGCCATTGTCCATTTGCATATTTGGTCTCCCAGACCCATCCATGTCAGGAGCAGGACCCCACCTGGCCTGGACCCAGCTAACCACTCCTCCTTCTGTGGTTTCTGTCTGACCTTTCTTCTTCTTCTTTTTTTTTTTTTTTTTGAGACGGAGTCTTGCTCTGTCACCTAGGCTGGAGTGCAGTGGCACGATCTCTGCTCACTTCAGCCTCCAGCTCTCAGGTTCAAGTGATTCTCCTGCCTCAGCCTCCCGGGTAGCTGGGATTGCAGGCATCCACCACCACGCCTGGCTAATTTTTGTATTTTTAGTAGACATGGGATTTCACCATGTTGGCCAGCTGGTCTCGATCTCCTGACCTCAGGTGATCCACTTGCCTCGGCCTCCCAAAGTGTTGGGATTACAGGCATGAGCCACTGCGCCCGGCCCTGTCTGCCCTTTCTTGAGCCTCTGGTCCCAGCAAGTTTGGTTGTAGTTTGATGTGTATTAACTCTTAATTCTCATAATAACCCGGAAAGGTAACTGTATTTGTTATTTATTGCTGCATCACAAATATCTCAAATTGAGCAAACATTTATGATCTCACGTGGTTTCTGAGGGCCAGGAACCTAGAAGCAGCTTAGGTGGGTGGCTCTGGCTCAGGGTCTCTCATGAGGTTGCTGTCAGGATGTTGGCCAGTACTGCAGTCATGTAAAAGCCTGATTAAGGAGGGGCCATTTGCTTCCAAGGTGACCCCTTACACGGCTGTTGGCGGGAGGCCTCTGTTCCTCATTGGCTATTGGCAGGGGGATCCTCTGTTCCTCGCCATCAGACCTCTCCGTGGGGCTGCTTGAGTGTCCTCATGACATGGCGGCTGGCTTGCCTCAGAGTCACTCTTGAAGAATGTTCTAGAAGGTGAGCACCTGGTTGGAAGGGAGAGGGACAGAAGAGTGAGGTTACAGAGTGAAACACGTCAGCTCTCATTGTTATTTAATCTTCACAGCAAGACTTGTAGAAAGAAACAAGTTGACAGATGAGAAAATAGAGGCCTGGAAAGGAAAAGGATCTTGTCCCAGGTCACAGAGCTGGTAATAGCACAGCCAGAATTTAAATCCTTAGTTACCTTACAACTAAGCTCAAAGTCTTTCCAGCACTTGGCATATGTGTATGTGTTGGGGGTGGGGGTGGGGTTGGGGGTGGGAGTGCTTCATTGTTGGGGAAAGACTCCCCCCGAGCCAGGCTTAGAGGGGCTCAGGAGCCTAACAGCGAGTCTGTCAACTGGCTGCCTCCCCCTGCTCTAGAGAAAAGGAAGCCAGTGCCTCTGGGCCCAGCCACCACCCACACGGGACTATTTTTACCCTCCACCTCAGGGACAAGTCTGCATTTCCCAGCTCTGGAAGGGCCATCTGGGCAGTCCGGCTGCCCCAGGAAGAGCTGCCACCTGGAGCTTTATGCCCTGCTGTCTCTGCAGCTGTTTCTAGATGAACCTTTAGCCCTCTGGCATGCCTGAGCCATCCAGAATCAGTAAGAAGTCCCAATCCTCCAGATCTCAAGGTTAATAAAAGCTCCTAATTAGTATCACTTGCTGGATGGACCCGCCAGAAGGGAAATGCTTAAATCTGCAGAGATTTTAAATCGTTCACATTTGTCAACAAGTGGTCTTTCATGAGCCATTTTAATGAAGAGATAAGAATGATTTTATTTGCATATTCAACTGTAAACCACCCAGACACCTTCAGAAACATGTAACTAGATGACCACTATATGACAGCGTACTTCAGGGAGGCCCAAGAGCCTTTGGACATCATTTATTTTCTGAAGTGGTTTTAAACAACCCCCCAGGACCCTGTTTACACTCTTCAT
Source organism: Symphalangus syndactylus (assembly GCF_028878055.3). Lineage (NCBI taxonomy): Eukaryota > Metazoa > Chordata > Mammalia > Primates > Hylobatidae > Symphalangus > Symphalangus syndactylus. Next base: position 46,309,467 of record NC_072442.2, on the reverse strand, counting down.
TTGTTTGGCACGCTCTTCCTGGAATGGGCAAAGGTTGCCTTCTGCCCGTTTGCCCAGTTCCTGTCCAAATGATCTCACGTTTCAAATTGGCAGAGGGAAAGTTAATGACGTTTTACTGCATCTGGTACAGAATTGAAATAAACATGGATTGCCCTGTTCAGCCTTTGACCCCTAAGAGACTTCAAGGTTGGCCCCTGCTCAGTTTACCTACAGAGGTTGAAGGCAGAGAGAAGTACCCAGGCAGTTCAGGCCAACCATGCCTGTAATCCCAGCACTTTGGGAGGCCGAGGCAGGTGGATCACGAGGTCAGGAGTTCAAGACCAGCCTGACCAACATGGTGAAACCTCGTCTCCACTAAAAATACAAAAATTAGCTGGGCGTGGTGGCGCACGCCTGTAATCCCAGCTACTCAGGAGGCTGAGGCAGGAGAATCGCTTGAACCTGGGAGGCGGAGGTTGCAGTGAGCCAAGATCGCACCACTGCACTCCAGCCTGGGAGACAAAGCAAGGCTCCATCTCAAAAAAAAAAAGAAAATTTAAAGAAATGCTTTGCAGGTTAGGTGTCTACACAGTAGCAGAAAGGGAGCAGTGCCTGGGTAAGTTCTATACAGTGGAGAATGAGACAGGCATCCCAGGTGACATGGAGCTCACAACCCAACAGAATACCTGGATTTTGGACATCTGTGATCTACTTCTGCCTCTGCCCCTAATTGGCTGTGACATTGGACAATCAACCATCCTCTCTGGGCTTCCATTGGCTTATCCATTAACTATGGGAGCTTAATCAGAATGCCTTCAATAAACCTTTATTTACAAAAACAGGTAGTGGGCCAGATGGGCCCTCGTCTGTCTTCTTCTGCTCTATGCTTCTTGTGGGCTTGAAGACAGTGAGGAGCTGAAAGTCTGTGCCTCGTCTACCCCAAAAGTACTGCCTGGGCCTCTGGTACCCCAATCTGTAAAATGAGAAAGTTGGTCAATACTGATGTTCTCCAAAGTGTGCTCTTTGGATAAATAGTTCTGTGAGGTCTGCAACAGAGTAGACATTGACCTAAACAGATTTCATTGCTATAGGACGTCTCGGGACCTTTAGTATGTGGATGTACATTGTGAATTTCCCTGGGGATGGGGCGAGGGGGGGATGCGGGATTCAGCATTTGTCAATGGAATCCTTTTTTGCCAACACCAACTAATATTTTGTGCCACTATGTACCATTTAGCACAGTTTAGGAAATGCCCTGAAGCCTCCCAAGCCTCAGTTTCCTTCCCTATAGACCAGGGATGATGATGATGGTAACTGCCTCCTAGAATTGTTGGGAAGGTTAAACGAGGTAATGCCTGGAAACGGGCCTGGCACAGTGCCTGGCACAGAGTAAGTGCTCAATAAATGCTAGTAGCTATTATTTATAATAAGGTCCTTCCTTTACAGCTCTGACATTCTGCGCTTCCAACTGTAGGGTGTAATTAAGCTCTAAAGCATCTGGCTTCCCGAGTAGAAAAAATAAGCCTGGAGGAAGGAAAAAGGAAGAGAAAGCTCCTTATGGGTTGCCCATTTGTTCACAAGCCTCACTGCCAGCCGTCACAACAAGGGAATGTAGCAAGATGCCAACTCCTAATGATGGAGCTTGGGTGGGTTGGTGGTTCCCTGTTTAGCTTAGACACTGTGGGGAACTATCTGATACCGCAGAAAAGTGAGAGGTAAAACCAGTGCTGCTTATGGTCAATCAGTGAAACCTAACTGCATCCTATGTGGGTCTTCCTTTTCCTTCTGTCCTGGACACAGTGATCCTGGCCACTTTCAGGTATGTGTGACCTGCTGGGGGGAACAGTCACAAGGAGAGCTGAGTCAGAGAAGGTAAGTGGGACAGATCAGACTGGAAGGGCAGGAAGGGCAGTCCCACAGAGGAATAGCATGTGCAGTGGCTCAGAGGCTGGCGGAGTGCATAACTATAGTTGCAGGCCAGGCGGGGTGGCTCACACCTGTAATCCCAGCACTTTGGAAGGCCAAAGTGGGCAGATCATTTGAGGTCAGGAGTTCAAGACCAACCTGGTCAACACGGTGGCCCGTCTCTACTAAAAATACAAAAATTATCCAAGCATGGTGGTGCATGCCTGTAATCCCAGCCCCTCAGGAGGCTGAGGAAGGAAAATTGCTTGAACTCGGGAGGCGGAGGTTGCAGTGAGCCAATAGGGCGCCACTGCACTCCAGCCTGGGCAACAGAGTGAGACTCCATCTCAAAAATAACAATAATAATAATAATAATAACTGTAGTTGCAGAGGAACAGGCACGGGGAGGTGGTGAGGAAGAGCATCAGAAGAGATAGCTAAAGAGGCACGTGGGCGCCAGGACGCTCAGGACTTCATCCAAAACACAGGGGAGACACATGATCAGCCTGGCATTTACATTTCCCCAGATTAAAAATAAAACGACTCTTTTTTGCATTAAAAAATTTGACAATAGATTTTACAATAAGAAAAAAATTATATTTTTTGAAAAAGAAAGGAAAAAGGTGAAGACTCTTGCAACCGGATGGAGGACAGAGTGGACTGACTCTAGGAGGCCAGTTTGGGGGCTACTGCAATAGACAAGGCAAAAGGCACTGATGAGCGACCCAACTCTAAGTATATACCCAAAGAACTAAAAAAAACTGGCACTCCAGCAAATATACACACATGCATGTTCATAGCAGCACTATTCACAACAGCCAAAAGGTAGAAACAGCCCAGATATTTATCACTGGATGAAGGGATAAGCAAAATGTGTTTTATCCATACAATGGAATATTATTAATAGAAAGGAGTGAAGTACGTATGCATGCTATAAACCTTATAGCATATACTTACACATACTTTAATAATGTGGATGAACTTCAGAAACATTATGTTAAGGCTGGGTGCTGTGGTTCATGCCTGTAATCCCAGCACTTTGGGAGGCCAAGGCAGGCAGATCACCTCAGGTCAAGAGTTTGGGACCAGCATGGCCAACACAGTGAAACTGTGTCTCTACTAAAAATACAAAAATTAGCCAGGCATGGTGGCACATGCCTATAGTCCCAGCTACTTGGGAGGCTGAGGTAGGACAATCGCTTGAACTTGGGAGGTGGAGGTTGCAGTGAGCCGAGATGGCATCGCTGCACTCCAGCCTGGGCAACTAGAGCAAGACTGTCTCAACAAACAAACAAACGCATTATGTTAAGTGCAAGAAGCCAGACTCAAAAAATAACATATACTGTATGATTCCATTTGTATGAAATACCCAGAAAAGGTAAATCCAAAGAGAGAACCAAGATTGGTGGTTGCTGGGGCTGGGGAGAGAGATGAATGGGGGAGCAACTACTTGATGGGTACAAGGTTTCCTTTTGGAGTGCTGAAATGTTTTGGAAGTGGTGATGGACGTTGTGAATGCACAAATTGCCAAAATTGCCAAGACATTGTTCACTTTCAAACCGTTAATTTTACGTTATGTGTATTTCATCTCAATTTTTTTAAAAGGCAATGATGCAGATGAACAAAGGCAGGGAAAGAGGAGATGGAAAGTGGGAGGGGATTCTGGAGGCTGTGGATCTGAGGAATGGTTCCCAGATGTCTGGCCTTCACTGGGAGTGAACAAGTGGGCGGAGTGGTCGGGCCAAGGTGGAGCTGAGGGGCTCAGGGTTGAACATGATGAGTCTGAGGTGACCGTGGGATGTGCCCGTGACAGTGTCAGACGGACAGTTGGAGGCATGGCTGGGGAACTTAGAAGAGGCACCCTGGGCCTGGAGATAAAGGTTTAGAAGTCATCAGCTTGTTCACTCATTCACTGAACACGTACTGAGCATCTTTTGTGTTCAGCTAAGTGCTAGGAAATCACGGTGAAAGCCAGTCCCTGCCTTCAACGAGCTCAGACAAGTAGAGAAACTAGATAATGATAAGCGGTGAGAAGATGTGAATAGAGGAAGACACAGCGTGTGGGGGGCACCCAGAGGGGACACTGTGGTCGCAGGTCCACAGAACACAGGAAATGAGTGTTTCACTCTGTCCCTCAGCAGTTTAGCAATGCCAACCCCCGCTCGATCATGGGAAATCATTTCCAGACTCTGCTGGCATAGCCAAGGACTCCATGCAGATTCTGCAAGGTAGAGGACTTTTGAGTAGGCATGCTAGTCAGATGCCTTTCCGGTGTAGGACAGGACGTGTTGTAGGGACTCCTGTCACCTGCTTCAGGGTCTATGAAGGCAGGAAATAGAAACATATTCAGGTCAGGACAACTGCTGGGGACTACCCCCTTCGAACAGATCCCATGGTGGGACACAAGCACAAGGCAGGTTGGCTCTGGCTAAGTTGTGCTCAGAATTGTAAAGACATCTTGCCCCTTGTTTTGTCTGCTCTAAACATCATCTGCTTTCTTTTGAGGAATTGCCCCTCCCCATCCCAACCAGTTGAGATAGGACCTGCCAATTAGGCTTCCCCCGCCCCCCAAATATAAGGGGACGCATGACTGAGGCTGAGCCAATCTTAGTACTCTTCTGCCTGACCTTGATGATTAGCTCAGGGACAGGGTTGTGACCAACGACAGGCTGGTTGGTGGCCACCAGGGCCCCTGGCCCCAGGTATCACACCCTTGTGTCGTCACTCCCACAGTGATGCTGGGCTTGGCTATGTGACTGGCTTTGGCCAGTGGGACAATTGAAAGCGTAATGTAAGCAGAGGCTTGGTGAGTGCTTGCACAATGGGGCTGGTCCTCTTAAAACACTCACTTTTGGGACCCAGCTGCTGTGCCAAGAAGCCCAAGCTGGCTATTCAGAGACAGTATGTGAACAGGGCAAGTTTCTAGCTTTCAGCCACTCTCGCCACGGTGCCTGACATTTAGGGAAACTATTTTGGGCACTCCTGTCCCATGAATGACAGAGCGAGACCAGCAGAGCTCTGCAGCTGAGCCCAAAACCCCACAGAATCATGAGAAATAATTAAATGGTTATTGTTGAGCCATTCCATTTTGGGGTTGTTTGTTACACCATAAGGAATAATTAAAAGATAAGCCAAAATGGGCCAATCTGAAATCTTCCCTGAGAATTTCTACATGGAGCTGGTGGAAAAGAGCTCTATTCTGTCCAGTGACAAGGCTATAGGGACGCAGGCCTATTATATTCCTCTCCACAGTGGAAAGATAGAGAAAACCTATCTGTGGCAGAAAGGGTGAAGTCTCAGACACAGAAGAGTTAAAACAATAGTGAAAGAAAGCCCCAACATTTAGAACCCTGGACCCTCCTGTAGTTTGGTGACATAAGGTATCAAATTAAATCCCCCTTTATGGCTTCAGCTACCTCAAGATAACTTTTTATCAGTTACACAAAGGGTCCTATGTAATTCACCTGATAACATATCATAAAGATCTTTGCCAATGTCCTTAAGTCAAGAATAAAGTGATCATACTATTGATGTTGTTGAAAGCTTTATTGAGCATGTACAATGTGAGAATCTTGAAGGATCTTCCCCCAGTCGTTGTAAGGGGTAAGACAAGGGAAGGACATGGTTCACACCACACCAGGAACCAGTGTCCAGGGCATTCACCTGTCAAGGCCAGCTGGATGCAGGAAGGTGTTCACACTCATTTGAGTATTAGAAACACGTTTATTTCTCTCTTTCTGTAGGACAATTTGACAACACACACAAAACGCTTTTTTTTTTTTTTTTTTTTTCTTAAGATAGAGTCTTGTTATGTTGCCCAGGCTAGAGTGCAGTGGCACAATCTCGGCTCATTGCAACCTCCACCTCCTGGATTCAAGCAATTCTCGTGCCTCAGCCTCCCAAGAAGCTGAGATTACAGGCATGTGCCACCACACCCAGCTAATTTTCATATATTTAGTAGAGACAGGGTTTCACCATGTTGGCCAGGCTGATCTTGAACTCCTGGCCTCAAGCAATCCTCCCGCCTTGGCCTCCCAAAGTGTTGGGATTAAGGTGTGAGCCACCACACCTGGCCACAAATTGCTTTTAAAAGGTTCAGGCCCGTTACTCCAGCAATTCCACTTCCAGGAATTTATCCTATTGCAATGATTTTCAAATTGTGTTCCTGGTGGAACCCTGGGGTTCTACAGAGGTGCTTTGCTAGTTCTGCAAAACTTTGATTTGAATGTCACTGGTACTGATTTAAAACTATAGTCATCATCTTCTGAGATGTCATCTTGAGATGACGTCTAACTGGTCTAGAAGACCCCTAACTGGTCTTCTAAATACTGCATATTTGAATTTATAAAATATGCCAACAGAATGACTTCTTACCTGTTGCTTATATGAGCCTTATTAAGTTTCATTCAAAGAAGGGTCCTACTTCTAAAAAGAAACAGTATAGGCCAGGCACGGTGGTTCACGCCTGTAATCCCAGCACTTTGGGAGGCCGAGGTGGGTGGATCACCTGAGGTCAAGAGTTCAAGACTAGCCTGGCCAACATGGTGAAACCCCGTCTCTATTAAAAATACAAAAAATTAGCCGGGTGTGGTGGTGCACCCCTGTAATCCCAGCTACTCAGGAGGCTGAGGCAGGAGAATTGCTTGAACCCAGGAGGCAGATGTTGCAGTGGGCTGAGATTGCACCATTGCACTCCAGCTTGGGCAACAAGAGCAAAACTCCATCTCAAAAAAAATAAATAAATAAAATAAAATAAAAATAAACAGTATAAAACCACTGTCACAAGAAAACGATCATTTTATCCTAGAAGGTTTAGCTTCATGAAGATGTACTACACAATGTTTATACAGAGTTAGTTCAGTGAACCATGGCTCACAGGCCGGATCTGGCCACCACCTGTTTTTCTAAATAAAGTCTGATTGAAACACAGCGATGTGCATTCATGTACGCATTGTCTGTGGCTGCTTTTTGCCATAGTGGCAGAATTCAGTAGTTGTAACAGAGAACTTGTGACCTGCAAAGGCCAAAACAAATACCACCTAGCTCTTTACAGAAAAAAGTTTGCTAATTCCTGGTTTATAATGATATAAAAATTGGAACCAAGCTAAATGTCCAAGAAAGTAGATTGATCAAATTACAACACATCCCTTCAGCGAATGGAATGCAAGGCCCTTGTTGAAAAATAATGCTGGCTGGGTGTGGTGGCTCATGCCTGTAATCCCAGCACTTTGGGAGGCTGAGGCGAGTGGATCACCTGAAGTCAGGGGTTCGAGACAAGCCTGGCCAACATGGCAAAACCCCATCTCTACTAAAAAATTAATTAATTAATTAATTAACCGGGTGTAGTGGTACACACCTGTAATCCCAGCTATGTGGGAAGCTGAGGCAGGAGAATCGCTTGAACCCGGGAAGTGGAGGTTGCAGTGAGCCGAGACTGTGCCACTGCACTCCAGCCTGGGCGACAGAGCAAGACTCCATCTCGGAAAAAAAAAACGTTTTAGTTCAGCAGCTCTTAGGTTTGGCTGCATACTGAAACTATCTGGGGAGTTTTTAAAAATTCCAAAGCTCAGGCTACCCCAGATGAATTAAATTTGACTCTAGGGGTGGAACCCAGGCATCGATATTTTTAAAGCTTCCCCAGGGGTTCTAATGCAGTGCCACTGTTGTAGAAGAATATTTAATGAGGCCAGGTGCGGTGGCTCATGCCTATTATCCTAGCACTTTGGGAGGCCGAGGTGGGAGGATCACCTGAGGTCAGGAGTTTGAGACCAGCCTGGCCAACATGGTAAAACCCCGTCTATACTAAAAATACGAAAATTAGCCAGGCGTTGTGGGCACCTGTAATCCCAGCTACTTGGGAGGCTGAGGCAGGAGAATCGCTTGAACCTGGGAGACAGAGGTTGCAGTGAGCCGAAATTGTGCCATTGCACTCCAATCTGGGAGACAAGAGTGAAACTCCGTCTCAAAAGACAAAAAAGAATATTTAGTGACACAGAAAGATGGCCACTATATATTATTATTATTATTATTTTTTGGATAAACAAGTTTATTTGTAAATTTAGTCAACATACATAATTGACCTAAAAACTTCAGTAAATTTTAAAACCACTTGGAAGGCCATCTCTATAAAAATTATTTTCCCAGGACAGTAACCAGATGTAACCTAACCCAACACCATCTTAATTGGCAGAGGTTCAGTGGGCTGGAGTTTTGTGCTCCTCCCCTACACCAAGTTTTCATAATACAAATGCCACAAGAAAAAGAACTTCGGTACTGTTTCCTCTTAGCAGAGGAGAAAAACTCAACCTAGTTATGAGACCAACGACACAACACAATGAAAAGCTGCACTAACTAGTTCAGAATATTAGTTAAGATGATGCTGGTGTGAATAACTTGTTTTTTCTAGAGCCCTTATAAATAAAATCCCCCAGTTAGTGTTTGCATTATCAGCTAGAGGGTTAACGTGTGGTAGAATGAGGACTTATGCAAGGTATAAATGCGCATAGCATTTTACTACTATGAGAACAAGTGCAGTCAGAAGAAAACCAACTGTACTCTAAATTACACACAGCTTAATGACAAGACTCCCCACCACTTGTGAATGTAAAACATTTAATTTAAAAATGTTGACACTACAATATATAAAATAGCTATTATAAATGCACATAGTGTATTCTATAGCTGCCAGGTTTACTTTTTTTTTTTTTAAAGGAAACTGTAAGTTACACTGTGGTTAAGACTTGTATCTTCACCCTTGAAAAAGCCCACATTCTATCACAGTGATGTATGGTCAGACTTAGCCCCAATTGTTAAACACTTGGATCAAGTCATAACCAGTTTTATTGCAAAAGGACTCAGTACACATTTATCAACTCTAGTACCTTAATAGCTACCCAACAAATCCTTAACATACAGAAACATGCATCATGAGAAGCAAGAAATATCACCCATCCCTTCTGCATATTAGCAACTTGTCGCTCCTGAGCAACAGTGCTCACATCACTGAGGTCTGTGAACAGTCACTTTCGCATTCATCCTGAGTGAAAGATGGAATGACTTAAGTACAAATGCAACATATTATATAAACACTTTCTTACAAAACAATTTCTTACAAAAAAAGTCACAAATTAAACCAAAGTGTTTTACAGAATTTACTACAAAACGCCATAAAAACTGCCTTCACTTAAGCTCTCTCTCCCCGTATCCGGCGAGCCAACTGGATGTCTTTGGGCATGATGGTGACTCTCTTAGCGTGGAGGGCACACAGGTTGGTATCTTCGAACAGACCCACCACGTACGCTTCGCTAGCCTCCGGCAGCGCACCGATGGCTGCGCTCTGAAACCTCAGGTCGGTTTTGAAATCCCGCGCGATCTCCCTCACCAACCTCTGGAAGAGCAGCTTCCGGATGAGCAGCTCGGTCGACTTCTGATAACGACGAATCTCTCGAAGCGCCAGGGTCCCGGGCCTGTAGCGATGAGGCTTCTTCACCCCGCCGGTAGAGGTGGCGCTTTTCCTGGCGACTTTCGTGGCCAGCTGTTTGCGGGGGGGGCTGTGGTGGATTTACAGCAGTCTGCTTGGTTCAGGCCATTTTCTTTCACCCAACGCCGAAGTTTTAGGCCACTTCTCCGACCGCCGCGCCGCTTCCGCTGCCCGAGGAAGAGCCGCAGCCGACTGAGCGAAGAACCGACACAGCCCAACGAACGACCAAACCGCTCTGCGCTCGGCCACTATATATTATTAACTGAAGACAAAGAATATTTTCTAAAACAATGTGTAGCATGTGACTCCTTTCTGGTAAGTTGCTACACACACATGCAAACAGACTCACATGTATGAAAATATATGCCCAAACATTGACAGTGGCCATCTCTGTAGGCTGGGACTAGGGGAGATTTTGATTTTTTTTCTTTTTGCTTATCTGTATTTTTTAGATGTTCTACAATGAACATGATATCTTATAATAAGTGCAAAAAATAAAGTTGTCAATAGCTTAAAAAGCCATGTACTTTTTGTTTTAGGCAAAACTACAAAGAGGAGCATCTAATCAAACAACACATCCCCAGGTCACTTGTGTATGCAGCATGCCCTCAGGCATGCATCCCAACACAGGCAGATCCCGGGCTCATGGGACAACAGGTTTTCCTTGGTGAGGAAGTCAGGCACTGCCGCCTCCAAGCCTCAGGCTCCTCAACTGTTAAGAAGGGATCAGTCTGCCTGCCCCCAGGATTTAAGGCAGGCATGCGTAGTGTCTGGCACCTAGTAGGTGCTCAACAAAGGTTGCTTAGTTCTCCATAAGCAGCTTTTAGCGTCACAGCCTGCAGCCAATCAGCTTCTTGCTGTTCTCGCCAAAGGAGGATTGGCTTTACCAAAGCTGGGCTTGCCCAAGTTCATCCGCAGCCACTGGTCTCTGATGCTGTCCACCTTGGCTTGGAATCTCTCGCTCTTGGAATTTTTCTGTGTCCCCTAGAAGGACTGTGACCTCTCATCAATACAACCTGTATACCCTATTCCCAGAATGGGTTCCATCTGCGTAAAGGAAGTGAGGGCTTTAAGCCTTCCTGGGGCTGCTCACTTTTTTTTTTTTTTAATTATACTTTAAGTTTTAGGGTACATATGCACAACGTGCAGGTTAGTTACATATGTATACATGTGCCATGTTGGTGTGCTGCACCCATTAACTCGTCATTTAACATTAGGTATATCTCCTAATGCTATCGCTGCTCACTTTTAATAAAAACAATAGTGGCTGCCACGTATCAGAATTGCCCTACGTGTGCCTGGGCTGACATCCTCTATCTCTCAGCCCCAACTCTGCAGGAATGTGAAAGTGTTCCCATTTCCCAGATGAGGCTCAGAGAGATGAAGGAACTCCTTGAAGGTCACACAGCTGGTCCATGGCAGGTGCCACTCTGCCTTCCTAGCTATCTTGGTTCCATCTTCTACTTCAAAAGACAGACATTCCCCAGTGGATTCTTAACGTGCAGCCAGGGTTGAAAAGCATTGTTATAAAACTAGTGGTTCTCAACATTGACTATACTGTGGAATCACCTGCACTGATTTACAAAAATGCTGGTGGGGGCTGGGTGCGGTGGCTCACGCCTGTAATCCCAGCACTTTGGGAGGCTGAGGCAGATGAATCACATCTGAGGTCAGGAGTTTGAGACCAGCCTGGCCAACATAGTGAAACCCTGTCTCTACTAAAAATACAAAAATTAGCCAGGTGTGGTGGGGGGTGCCTGTAATCCCAGTTACTCAGGAGGCTGAGGCAGAAGAATCACTTGAGCCTGAGAGGCAAAGGTTGCAGTGAGCTGAGATCATGCCACTACACTCCAGCCTGGGCAACAACAGTGAAACTCCATCTCAAAAAAAAAAGAAAAATGCTGGTGGGGGTTGGGAGTTGAAGAGTGGGGAGGATGGGAAGAGGACAGAAAGAAGGGGATGGGGGAGGCTTCTGAAGTTCTGGATAATGTTCTATTTCTTGATCTGGGTGCTAGCTACTTGGGTGTGTTTATTTTGTGAAAATCATTGAGCTGTACATTTATGATTTATGTACTTTTCTATATGAATGCTAGTCTACAGTAAAATTTTAAAGAAAAAAAGAAGCTGTCATCAGCCACATCACTGCCTTCTGGGAAAAGGCAGTCCGTGGCCTTGACCCATATTTTGAGGATGCTTTTCTCAGCATCAAGCAGTTGTTGGCCTCTAAGTCTGTGACTGTCCCTGCCAATGAGCAGACTAACCCTACTTTCTTGCCATTGAGGCTTCTTCCTGGGTTAATGCTGGGTTAGCTACAAAACAAAACAAAAAAAAACACAAAAGGCCAGGTACAGTGGCTCATTCCTGTAATCCCAGCACTTTGGGAGGCCAAAGTGGGTGGATTGCTTGAGTCCAAGAATTTGAGACCCACCTGGGCAACATGGTGAAACCTCGTCTCTACTAAAAATACAAAAAATTAGCCAGGCATGGTGGTGCGTGCCTGTAGTCCCAGCTACTGGGGAGGCTGAGGTGGGAAAATTGCTTGAGCCTGGGAGGTAGAGGTTGCAGTGAGCAGAGATCAAGCCACTGCCCTCCAGTCTGGGCGACAGAGTGAGACTATCCCCCCACTCCCCCAAACAATACCCACCGTTGCTGTGGTTGCAGGTACTCAGACAGCCAGGCTAAGCTGGTTAAGCTCCACGGTCCCTCCCTCCCACAGTGGGAGTCATATGACCCTATCCCGTCTACGCCCCAGGACCTAGGGCAGCAGGGGTGTAAATGGCTACAGCCGAGCACCCTGGGCCTGAACTGTGAGTTCCCTGGTTGACCTCTGCCTTGTGTCATAATTTGAGTCACTAGAGCTATGTTCTCTTGTTCTTCAGCTGCAGGTTCTGATTTTTAGCTGGCTTATGAATATGTTAAAGGAAAACAACATTTCCAACCCTCCTTTGCAGCTAGGCATGGCCATGTGACTCAGTTCTGGCCAAAAAAATGTAAATAAAACAGTCTGTGCAATTCTGGGAAAAAAAAGAGAGTACTCTTCTCCTTCCCATACTTCTTCCTGATACCTGGAATATAGCATGGAAAGGCTGAGCTCCAGCAGCCATATTGTACCATGGGGTAAAAGTCATGTTTGTGGTTAGCAGAGCAATAAGACAGGAGCCTAGGTCCCTTCTCCCTTTGCATCATGGAGCACCCTGTTGGCTCTGGAATGATTCCCTCAGGACAGCTAAACATGAGCGAGAAACTGAGCTTTGAACTTGTTTGAGCCAGTGATATTTGAGGGTTTTCATTCTTCTCAACCCAACTGAATCCTACCTGATACAGTAGGATGTGCTCCTTGGTCCTGAGTTCCCGCCTTGGTCACCTGCCCAGTGTAAGGAGGAGGGGCCTGGCCTGCTCCATCCTGCAACTGGAGTTCTGCCCTCGGCCCACCTCAGTGGCTGGTCCCTGCTACCTGCTGGAACCCCATCCACGCTGCCTCCCCACTCAGCTTGCTTTCTGTTCCTCGGCTGGCCCCTTGCCAGGGTGGATGGCAGGCCTCCCACTCTGCTTGCTTTCCTGGAGTGAGCGCTGCTGCTTGCCTCCAACTCCCTGCTTCCCACTTATCCCTGTGCCCTTGGCTCCTGCCCTGGGCCTGCCAGAGTGGCTGCTCTCTGGATATCCCAATGCTACCAGTATCTTCCCCAGGAGCAGCCCGTTTCTGACATATAGGAACAACAGCTCCTTCATTCATTGACTCATTTAAGCAGATATTTACCAAGCATCTGTTATCAGCATTGAGAACACCACAGGAAATAAGATCAGGTTGAATGGTGGGCCTAGTGCAAGCGCTTACAAGTATAGGCTTTAGAGCGAGAACATCAGGCCCAGCCAGCTAAGACACTGGAACCCATCACAAGGAATTTTCAGGAGTTTCCTTTAAGGATATGCCCATGACCTGGGTTATGTGTCCAAGTCTGGTGAGTCACTACACCTCCCAGTCCTCAGCTGTCCCATCTGCATATGGCGAGGCTGAACTGCATGCTCTTGATGCCTCTGTGCAGGTCTGACTTCCTGTGAAGGTAGGAAAGGGCCCAGGGGCCCCTAGGCCTGGTTTTGCCACCCATGGGCTGCTGCCGGATTTAGGGCCTTAAAACAACCACTTTATTATTAATTTCTTTAGAGACAGGGTCTCCCTCTGTTGCCCAGGCTGGAGTGTAGTGGTGTGACCATAGGTCACTGCAGCCTCAAACTCCTGGCCTCAAGCAAGCCTCCTGCTCAGGCCTCCCAAAGCGCTGGGATGACAGGCATGAGCCACCACATCCAGCCCTCACTTTCTAATTATTTATTATGATTTTGTTGGTTGACTGGGGCCAGCCAATTCTTCTGCTGGTGACAGTTCCTTCAGCCCCTCTGACCTCTGGCCTAACATGGAAGTGGGGATAATCCATGTACCCAGAATCCTCCCAGAATTGATGAGATAAGACTCCAGGTAATGGAATAGTTAATGAGGAGGAGTTTCTCTTTAGAAGTAACCCAGCTAATAAATGAAGACAGGATGATAGAATTAGAATATTACAATTTCTGAGCCAGGCACAGTGGCTCACACCAGTAATCCTAACACTTTGGGAGGCCGAGGCAGTCTGATTGCTTGAGCTCAGGAGTTCGAGACCAGCCTGGGCAACATGGTGAAACCCTGTCTGTACTAAAAATACAAAAAATTAGCCAAGTGTGGTGGCACATGTCTGTAGTCTCAGCTACTCAGGTGGCTGAGGCACGAGAATCACTTGAACCCAGGAGGCAGAGGTTGCAGTGAGTCAAGATCCTGTCACTTCACTCCAGCCTAAGTGATAGAGTGAGACTCTGTCTCCCCACCTCACCAAAAAAAAAGAGTATCACCATTTCTAACCCCCAGTGAAGTAACTGGTCTAGACATTGAATGTCAATAGCTATTAATGTCACAAAAAGGAAGTCACTAGACATTCTGTGCCTTCTGTGGAAGGACCTAATACCTACTAAGAACAAGTCTTGCCAAAAACTCAAAATCTTAATCTGATCAGGCCTCTAGATTCAACTATCAACTTATAGGAAATATAGAAGACAGAGAAATCTGTATAAATGACATCACGGATTTGCAATAATCAAAATCCAGACCGTGGGTAATATCTGCAGGATGCATGATAGGGCTTATTCAAGAATAAAGGAAGGCTAGGTGTGGTGGCTCACGCCTGTAATCCCAGCACTTTGGAAGACCTAGGCAGGTGGAACATTTGAGGTTAGAAGTTTGAGACCAGCCTGGCCCAGATGGTGAAACCCCATCTCTATGAAAAATAACAAAAATTTGCCGGGCATGGTGGCAGGTGCCTGTAATCCCAGCTACTCGGGAGGCTGAGGCAGGAGAATTGCTTGAACCCGGGAGGCAGAGGTTGCAGTGAGCTGAGATCGCACCACTGCACTCCAGCCTGGGCAACAAGAGTGAAACTCCATCTGAAAAAAAAAAAAAAAAAAAAAGAGTAAAGGGAAAAAGAGAAAGATAAAAGAGGAATCCATGGATTAAAACATTTAAGAGACATCAACTAATCATGTTGTGTGCATCTTGTTTGGATCTTCATTTAATCAAAATGTTACAAAATGCTTTCTGACGGAAAACAGTTGGAAATTTGAACACTTACTGAATATATAACGATATTAAAGAATAATTGTTTTAAGAAACACAGAGAGAGATAATGTGTGACCAACACTTGATAAAGAAGAACCCAGCAGCCTGTCTCTTATTAGAGAAGGCTATAGGGTATGCTGGGAGTCCTAACCCCGGCTCGGCCATGAGTGTGCTGTGTATGTGGCCTTGGCTGAGTCCCTTCCCCTGCCTAGACCTTGGTTTTCCCATTTATGAAGTGAAGGAGGGGACCCAAGGGGCGTATTCAACTCTGGCCTGCTTTTGCTTTGTCTTGTCACGTGCAGCCATGGAGCCTTTAATTCAGGGCCTGTATCAACACCACCATGCATCCACAAGAGTATAAAATGGGCAGAAGAGTGCTTGATGGGCACAAGTCCAGAGCTGTCAGCTTCTGCAGAACCCGGAACAGGAAGGGTCACCTCCCTGAGGCACCTGGCCTGGAGAATCACTGCATAATCCCAGGTAGACCTGGTCAAAGCCAAGGGGAAGGAGAAACTGCTGGAGGACTTCCTCCCACAAACCGTGGGCACGTGTTATCTGCTCACCAGGATGCTTCAACCTAGTTCTGATGCCTGGGGACTTCTGGTGAGTTCCCTGGGCCTCCATCCTGATCTGTTCACCTTCTCAGGACTCTAGTTGAGTTGGGCTGCATGTGACAGACCCCTGTGAGTGCAAATTAACAATGTCACTGGATTGCTGCCTCACTGGCCCCTCAATTCCATGTTGCTGGCCTCTGCCCCCTTGCCCTTCAGATACTGTCATCATGGAAGAATCATCCTTAACACAGAAACTCACACACTGTAAATGCTCCATGTAAAGAGGTGAAGGGGTGGAGAGGGAACCTCCCTCCCAGACCATCATGGATGCTTAACATTCTCTTGAAGCTTGATGAGCTTTCTCCAGAAAGCTGAACTACAATACTCACCATCTGCTACCAACACCAACGAGTTTAACACATGAACTAAGTAATCGAGAAGGACACTTCCATTTAAGTGGGTACTATAGAGCAGTTGCGAGGCCCACACGTTAGTGTCAAATCTGGATGCACATCCTTGCACTGCCTCCTATCAGCTCTGTGACTTTGGGCGTTTCTTAACCTCTCTGCAGCTTATTTAGTAAGAATGCTGTGAAGATGAGATGACTCCCTTCATACAGTGTTTGGCATCGTGCCTCACCCACCAGAAGGGCTCAATGTGTGTCCACAGTTGCTTTTTTTCTTTGAGACTGGGTGTCCCTCTCATATCCAGGCTGTGGTGCAATCATAGCTTACTGCAGCCTCAAACTCCCAGGCTCAAGGGATCCTCCTGCCTAAACCTCCCGAGTAGCTGGGACTACAGGCACATGCCACCATGCCTGGCTAATTTTTGTAATTTTTTGTAGAGACGGGGTCTTGCCATGTTGCCCAGGCTGGTCTTGAATTCCTGGGCTCAAGTGATCGCCCACCTTGGCCTCCCAAAATGTTGGGATTACAGGCGCGAGCCACCATGCCAGGCCTGTTAGGCGTTTCTTAACCTCTCTGCATTTAGTTTCTTAACCACTCTTATTTAGTAAGAGTGCTGTCAGCCAGGAACCATAGCTCACGCCCGTAATCCCAGCACTTTGGGAGGCTGAGGCAAGGCAGATTACATGAGGTCAGGAGTTTGAAACCAGCCTGGCCAACATAGTGAAACCCCGTCTCTACTAAAAATACAAAAATTAGCCGGGCGTGGTGGCGTGTGTCTGTAACCCCAGCAACTCAGGAGGCTGAGGCAGGAGAATTGCTTGAACCTGGGAGGTGGAGGTTGCAGTGAGCTGAGATCACGCCACTTCACTCTAGCCTGGGCAATAGAGTGAGACTCCATCACATAACATAACATAACATAACATAACATAACATAACATAACATAACATAACATAACACAACATAACATTAGTACTGTGAAGATGAGATGGCTCCCTGCACAGAGTGTTCAGCATCATGCCTCACACACTGAGGTGGCTCAATGTATGCTCACAATTGCTTGTTTTTTGCTTTTTTTTTTTCTGAGACAGAGTCCTGCTCTGTCACCCAGGCTGGAGTGCAGTGGTTTGATCTCGGCTTGCTGCAGCCTCCACCTCCCGGGTTTCAGCGATTCTCCTGCCTCAGCCTCCCGAGTAGCTGGGGTTACAGGTGCGCACCACCATGCCCGGCTAATTTTTGTATTTTTAGCAGGGATGGGGTTTTGCCATGTTGGTCAGGCTGGTCTCAAACTCCTGAGCTCAAGTGATCTGCCCACCTTGGCCTCCCAAAGTGCTGGATTACAGGCCTGAGCCACCGTGC
This sequence comes from Symphalangus syndactylus, assembly GCF_028878055.3. Lineage (NCBI taxonomy): Eukaryota > Metazoa > Chordata > Mammalia > Primates > Hylobatidae > Symphalangus > Symphalangus syndactylus. Next base: position 46,292,147 of record NC_072442.2, on the reverse strand, counting down.
CCGGCCCATGATTACTTTTTTGGGGGAAGCTTCCATTGCAGCACCCCATGGGCACTCTACCATCATGTCTCCCTACTCCTCAATTGAACCTTCTCTCCTTTCCCTCTCTCCTATAAAAATGACCCTTCAGTATGTCATTTTCTCACTGACATGCTAACCTATGACTTGCAGCATCTGATAATACAACTTTGACCTGCTTTATAACCGTGGGTTTCAGGCAAGGTGGGAGGCCTTCCAAAGTCACCTTGAGAACCACAACTCTTTGGTGCCATCTGCAATCCTCCATATCAGCCCTGCAGATAACCGGGAACTATGGCTGCTGCCTCCCTGGAGTAGGACATTCTTTTAAAAAGATCTGGGAGCACTTTAGGAGGTTGAGGCGAGTGGATCATGAGGTCAGGAGTTTGAGACCAGCCAGACCAATGTGGTGAAACCCCGTCTCTACTAAAAATACAAAAATTAGCCAGGCGGGGTGGTGGGCACCTGTCATCCCAGTTACTTGGGAGACTGAGGCAGAAGAACCGCTTGAACCTGGGAGGTGGAGGTTGCAGTGAGCTGAGATGGCACCACAGAACTCCAGTCTGGGCGACCTTCCTGTACTCCCGGTGTTGGGGGACCAACAAGGCGTAGTCAGGAGCCAGAGACCAAGGCCCAAGTCTCAGCTCTAACTGAGTATTATGGGGGTATTAATGCCCATCTCCCAGGATAGGGAGCACAGACCAAGGAATACTAAGTATTGAAGCCCTGAAACGCCCACTTCCTGTACATGAGTCGCTGCTATCCTCTAGTGGCCACTGGATAAATTGCACAGCACGCTGGCCTGAAAAAGGGGAAGTGAGAGATGCTTTTCTCCACTTCTGAATCTACCAGATGCTGGGGTTCTCAACCATGCTCCACTCATGACTTCCTTTTCATAAAATGTATTTTGTATAATTACAGTAATTTTTGAACATTTTAGGCAGATTTGTTGAGGTATTGATATATAATAAACTGCCTTTATAGAGATTACAATTTGATAATATCTGAGCCTTAGTATACAACTGAAATCGTTATCACGATCAAGATAGTGAAGAAAGCCATCCTCCCAAAAAAATTCCTTGTTGCCCCTTGGTGATCCTGCTTCCTGCCCTTTCTACTTCCCTCTCACCCCCAAGCAACTACTGATCTGCTTTCTTTCTCTTTTCTTTTTTGTTTTTTTTTCTGAGATGGAGTCTCACTCTGTCGCCAGGCCGGAGTGCAGTGGTGAGATCTTGGCTCACTGCAACCTCCGCCTCCCAGGTTCAAGAGATTCTTCTGCCTCAGCCTCCCAAGTAGCTGGGACTACAGGCGCCCGCCACCACGCCCAGATAATTTTTGTATTTTTAGTACAAATGTTGTATTTGTATTTAGTACAAATGTTGGTCAGGCTGGTCTTGAACTCCTGGCCTCATGTGATCCGCCCACCTCGGCCTCCCAAAGTGCTGGGATTACAGGTGTGAGCCACCACGCCTGGTCCTGATGTGCTTTCTGTCATCATAGGTTAGTTTATATTTTCTAGTGCTTTCTAGACATGGAATCATACGGTGTATATTTTTTTTTGTCAGGCTTCTTTCACTCACCATAATTATTTTGAGATGTATCCATGTTGTTTTGTGTGCCAATAGTTGATTACTTTTTAAATGTTTAATTGTAGTTTTTGTGGGTACATAGTAAGGGTATGTATTTCTGGAATACCTGAGATGTTTTGATACAGGAATGCAATGCATAATAATCACATCATGGAAAATGGGGTATCCAGCCCCTCAAGCATTTATCCTTTGTGTTACAAACAATCCAATTATACACTCTTAATTATTATTTTTTTTATTTTTTATTTTATTTTTTGAGACAGCGTTTCGCTCTTGTTGCCCAGGCTGGAGTGCAATGGCGCTATCTTGGCTCACTGCAACCTCCGCCTCCTGGGTTCAAGCATTTCTCCTGCCTCAGCCTCCCAAGTAGTTGAGATTACAGGCATGCGCCACTAGGCGCAGCTAATTTTGTATTTTTAGTAGAGACAGGGTTTCACCAGATTGGTCGGGGTGGTCTCAAACTCCTGACCTCAGGTGAGCCACCTGCCTCGGCCTCCCAAAGTGCTGGGATTACAGGCGTGAGTCACCACGCCTGGCCATTAGTTATTTTTAAATATACAATTAAATTATTATTGATTATAGCCAGCCTATTGTGCTCTCTAACACTAGGTCTTATTCATTCTTTTTTTTTTTGTACCCATTAACCATCCCCACCTCCCCTCATTACTGAGTTCTATTCCATTGTATGAATATACCACAATTTGTTATTCATTCAGAATGATAGTAATTTTAAAAATCAATATAATGCCCTAACTAGAATATACAACAGAAACTAACTCAAAGGCGAGTTCTGTATAAAGGCTCAAGGAAGCTGGGTGTGATGGTTCAAAACTGTAATCCCAGCACCAAGGCAGGTGGATCACTTGAGGCCAGGAGTTCGAGACCAGCCTGGGCAGCAGAGCCCCCCGACCCCCCAACTTCTATGAATATTTTAAAAAATTAGCCAGGCTTGGTGGTCCAGGTCTGTAGTCCCAGCTACTCAGGAGGCTGAGGCAGGTAGATCACTTAAGGCCGGAAATCTGAGGCTTCAGTGAGTCATGATGGTGCCACTGAACTCCAGCCTGGACAATAGAGACGCAATTAAAAAAAAAAAAAAAAAAAAAAGCTCAGCCATGACCACCCTGACCACTCTGGAACATACAATGATACAGTCGGGCACTTATATATTATACATGTACTAGCTACAAGTACAGCCAGGCAGAGGTGGGGCAGATGGGCACATCGACTACTAGCACCATTGTCCCAGACATCACACAACAGTGGGGCAGGGCTGGGCTTTGAGCCCAGGTTTGTTTGGCTCTGAAGCCCAGTGGCTGCCCATTCCATGCAGGAGGGTACGGTGCTCTGTCACCCAATGCATGGGGACTGGTGTTGAGCAGAGAAGATGGACACAGGCAGATTTTAGCTGGATGGAAGGATGCGTTTCTCACAGGGCTGACCACTGGGGTGGCATGTTCTTTTTTTAATTACGTAGATGGTGTGTTTGGGCTGGCTCACCCTGGGATTTCTCCCGTCCAGCCATGACCCAGACTCATTCGCTAAGGTCCATATTTGCCTTTTTTTTTTTTTTTTTTTTTTTTATACTTTAAGTTCTAGGGTACATGTGCACAACGTGCAGGTTTGTTACATATGTATACATGTGCCATGTTGGTGTGCTGCACCCATTAACTCGTCATTTACATTAGGTATATCTCCTAATGCTATCCCTCCCCCTTCCTCCACCCCACAACAGGCCCCAGTGTGTGATGTTCCCCTTCCTGTGTCCAAGTGTTCTCGTTGTTCAGTTCCCACCTGTGAGTGAGAACATGCAGTGTTTGGTTTTTTGTTCTTACAATAGTTTGCTGAGAATGATGGTTTCTAGCTTCATCCATGTCCCTACAAAGGACATGAACTTATCCTTTTTTATGGCTGCATAGTATTCCATGGCACATATGTGCCACATTTTCTTAATCCAGTCTATCATTGATGGACATATGGGTTGGTTCCAAGTCTTTGCTATTGTGAATAGTGCCACAATAAACATAAGTGTGCATGCGCCTTTATAGCAGCATGATTTATAATCCTTTGGGTATATACCCAGTAATGGGATGGCTGGGTCAAATGGTATTTCTAGTTCTAGATCCTTGAGGAATCGCCACACTGTCTTCCACAATGGTTGAACTAGTTTATCTTTTTAAAGGTATGTTTGTATTTCACTCACTTTGCATTTCACTGTGACCCAATCCAGGGGCTTTTCCCTGGCACTTCCCACAGCAGAGACATATGCTCCTTCCTTGCCCGCTGCCCTCAGGGGCCAGCAGCAGGGGTGGCACTGCACAGTCCCACTGGCGGCCTCCCTCAGGGCAGAATATAATTTTATGGAAGAAAGTGTCTAGCAATGCTTTCTTGAGACAGGGTCTTGCTCTGTCACCCAGGCTGGGGAGTGCAGTGGTGCAATCCTAGGTCACTGCAGCCTTGACCTCCTGTGCTCAAGTGATCCTCCCACCTCAGCCTTCCAGGTAGCTGGAACTATAGGCACACACCACTATGCCCTGCTAATTTACTTTATTTTTTGTAGAGACAGCCTCTCACTATGTTGCCCAGGCTGGTCTTGAACTCCTGTGCTCAAGCAATCCTCTCGCCTCAACCTCCTAAAGTGTTGGGATTATAGGTGTGAGCCACTGCACCTGGCCCATAGCAATGCTTCTGAGACAACAAGATTTTAAAACCTGCTACTATAAGATAATCAGTCATATTTACCTTCTGGGTTAATTTACCTACTGTGTTATTATTGAAGGAGTCTCTTGGTTGGTGGTAACCCCTTAGCTTCAGAGTGGCCTGTCCTTGCAAGGAAACTTTGAAGAATTTAGTCCAACATTAGTGTTACAGAGAAGGACCCAAGGTCCATAGGAAGTGGAATGTAATACACAAGTTCTCTAGTCATTTCCTAACTCTGTTTTTAACATCTCACCCCAACAGTTTCCCCTGGATCCAATTAAATGTGTAAGTCACGCTTTTATTCTTAAGCTTTGCTTCTTCCTGTTTTCCTTGGAAATGTTTTCCCTCTGCTCCTTATAACTTTTTGGGTTGAATGCTCATTTCATTTATTTTGTTTTATTGATTGGATTTTTGGTTTTGGTTTTTAGTCCCCTTTCCTCTCCTCTGTTGCTCACAGTGCAGACAACTTTGTGCAGTGGAAACACTGCAGTCTTTGGGGCCCTTTCAAGTCTTTTGTTTTGATTCTTGGTTCAGCTTCCCGTGAGCAACTGTTAAGTCTGTTTTTTCACATGTAAAAGGAAGGCAGTGATAGCCCTCTGCAGTGTTTTCTGAGGGTTAAATGGGATCGTGGTATGTAAGGAACATTGCGCAGTGCCTGATACATGGCAGATGCTCATCAGATTCCTGTCTCCTGATTGTTTCCCACCCTCCATATTTACAATGCTCACCTAGTTAATAAAACAAGGAAAACCTCATGGTTTCTTTTTTCTTTTGTGTCATTTATATTAGTACTTCTTGCTGTAATGTCACAGTGCATGAGCTGAGAGGTAAGTTGCCAGGAATAAGACAGGGACATAGCATAGAATAGCTATTAAAATGGGGGATTCTGGAGTCTGGCTGCTGCTTTCTGTCCCAGGCTTCTCCACAGACCAGCTGGATTAAGAAAATAGCATCGAAGCCTCAGGATCCTGCTATTTTGTTTTATTGGAACAAAAGCAGTTAAGACAATGAATTTACTTCTAAGTATAGTTTTGGTTAAATTGTAGACACTGATATGTAATGCTGTCTTTCTCATTGTTTTAGAAACCTGCTGTTTAAACATTTTTAAAATTTATTTTGTGAGACAAGATCTTGCTCTGTTGCAAACCCTGTATCTACTAAAAATACAAAAATTAGCCAGGTGTGGTGGCAGGTGCCTGTAATCCCAGCTACTTGGGAGCCTGAGGCAGGAGAATTGCTTGAACCTGGGAGAAGGAGGTTGTGGTGAGCCAAGATTGCACCATTGCACTCCAGCTCTGCAACAGAGCAAGATTCTATCTCGGAAAAAAAAAAAAATTTTTTTCCTCTGTTTTCTACAGCAATTTATTTACAGAAGCATATTTTCCCAGTCCTGTCCTTCAAGCTGGCAAGAGGAGCCCCTGACTGGGCCCTGAAATTTAGAGAACTCTACATACAAAAAATAAAATAATTAATTAAGGACTGCAGGGCCGAGTGTGGTGGCTCATGTCTGTAAATCCTAGGACTTTGGGAGGCAGATCACCTGAAGTCAGGAGTTCGAGACCAGCCTGGCCAACATGACAAAACCCCGTCTCCACTAAAAATACAAAAATTAGCCAGGTGCAGTGGGGCATGCCTGTATTCCCAGCTACTCGGGAGGCTGAGGCATGAGAATCGTTTGAACCCAGGAGGCAGAGGTTGCAGTGAGCAGAGATTGCACCACTGCACTCCGGCCTGGGTAACAGAGCAAGACTCTGTCTCAAATAAATAAATAAATAAATAAATAAATAAATAAATAAATAAAGGCCAACAGGATGCTTCTACTAGTCCGCATCTGTGGCGTTGGCACAGCACCGCTTAACCCTATGCATCCTCTCTTGACTGACAATGTTCAGGCCCCAGAGACATGCTTCTTCACATCTTATCCTCTGTCTATAGGAAAAATAACTACATCTAAAGGTTGAATGGGGCCTCTGCTAGGCACTATTTTGAAAGTACAGAGAAGCTGTGGGCAGAAAAGGACTTAGATAAAAGAGAAGTTAATGTATCTACCAGATCTTTCATCTCAGATAGTGTGAATACAATCAATTCAAACATGATGAAGTACCATTTCCGAATAGTGCTGAAGATACAATTTCTTCTTGTTTTTGTGCTCCTATTCATGGTTCTAGAGGTTCTCAAGAGTTAGCACAGTATTTGCCTCAGTTGCATAGAAGCTGAGGAAAAGTTTGCAATATTAACCCTTTTCCCATATAGGAAGAAAAGGGCAGCTCACTGCCAGTGCTCATTTAAGTTTATAGAAACATGCTCTTTGAGACTGAAGCAAATCTGATTTTCTTTTTTTTTTTTTCTCTTTTCTTTTCTTTCGACAGAGTCTTGCTCTGTTGCCCAGGCTGGAGTGCAGTGGCGCGATCTCAGCTCACTGCAAGCTCTGTCTCCTGGGTTCATGCCATTCTCCTGCCTCAGCCTCCTGAGTAGCTGGGACTACAGGCGCCCACCACCACGCCTGGCTAATTTTTTGTATTTTTTAGTAGAGACGGGGTTTCACTGTGTTAGCCAGGATGGTCTTGATCTCCTGACCTCGTGATCCGCCCAGCTCGGCCTCCCAAAGTGCTGGGATTACAGGCGTGAGCCGCCACGCCTGGCCCAAATTTGATTAATTCTAATTTGTATGTTGCATATTGGTTTAATAGATACTTATTATTGTTTTTTTTTTTTTGAGATAGAGTCTTGCTCTGTCGCTCAGGCTGGAGTGCAGTGGCACGATCTTGGCTCACGACAACCTCCACCTCCCGGGTTCAAGCAATTCTTCTGCCTCAGCTTCCCAAGTAGCTGGGACTACAGGCACACCACCATGCCTGGCTAGTTGTTTTTTGTTTTTTTTTTGTATTTTTAGTAGAGATTGAGTTTCACCATATTGGCCAGGCTGGTCTCAAACTCCTGATCTCGTGATCTGCCTGCCTTGGCCTCCCAAAGTGCTGGGATTATAGGCGTGAGCCACTGTGCCCAGCAATAGATACTTTTCAATATTTGAAAAGAATATTGTTTGAGATTCTGACAAAATTAAATTTTTTACATAAACATTTTTTATTAAAATATTAAGATATTTGTACTTTGAATATGACTGTTTTAATCCTTACATGTATTTTAAATCTTGATAATAATAACGTAATTGATTTTGCTGAAAGGAAGATAAGAAAAATAAATTTCATGGAATAGTTTCAGTAATTTATAAATTACACATTTATTTTATTACTTGTTTCAATATAAGGAATTGCTTGAACCTGGGAGGCAGAGGCTGCAGTGAACTGAGATCACATCACTGCACTCCAGCTGGGGCAACAGAATGAGATTCCATCTCAAAAAAAAAAAAAAAGCAAAGAAATTTTATGATCTTTGACATTTTGCTAACTTTCTGTCATCTACAAATCATAGCTTCATATACATTTTAAAATTTTATCCTTTTAAAGGAATATTTGTCAGGGGATGAGGCTAGAACATACTTTATTTAACACCCTGTTAGTTTAATTTATAACTTGCAAATATTTAGACAGACAGCCTGTGGTGTCCATCTGTCCTCTTGCCCTGAGCCGCACATCCAGACTTGACTCATGGGCCCCAGCTTGGGTTTTCCAGTTCTTTGAATGGATAGGAATCTACCCAGGGCTCATGTTTGTCATAGCTGGGGGCTAGGGGTGGAGGGTCCCTCTGGTCCCCCTTTGAATGCTGCAGACACCATCTTCTCTCAGATTTTAAGCTGCAGAGACCAAATTTCCAGCATGTGGTCCTGAGCTATGGAAACTTCTCCTCCTGCCCAGGACTCTCACTCTACAGAGACGCGTTCATTCAGGTCTCTGAAGCCCCTGTGGAGTTTTGGCCATAAATGGTTCCTCATAAAGTGGTGCCCCCAGGAGTTCAGCCTCCCCCCGGCCCCGGCAGGCCTCCTATCCCAGGGCGCCATGTGCTGCTGCCCTGCTGGGAAGAGAAGTCCGGATGGCACGGGGCAGCATTGCCCACTTAGAAGCCCCTTGTACTTTCTTTTCTGCCAGATCCTGCCGTGCTGTTTCAGAGAGAAGAGTGGGCCAACAGTAACAAAATGTTTCCTCCCTTGCCTCTTTTTCGCTACAGTTGGTAGAAACTTCTCCCAGACTTCCTTGGTGACTAATGGTATTGGGATGTTGTGGCCTTCACAGGGAGGGGACAAGTTGTCAGCTCACCATTTCACAGATGGTTGACTGATGCTGACTGTAGCTGGCAGGTCTCTTTTGGCTGCAAGTGACAGAAACCCAACTCAAACTTGTTCTCAAGTAGGGACATTTATTGCTTCTCAGAATTGAAAGAAGGGGAAGGGTGCGTTTGGGTCCCAGAAAAGGTGGACCATGGGATTGGAATCCCATCCAGACTCCACTCCGTCTTGACAGAAGCTTAGTGCCTCAGATGGGCTGTGTCCTCTGGCCCTGCAGACCTGGGCTTCCTGTTGGGAGCTGAGCAGCCCCACCAGCTTCCACTTGCAAATGTAGTGACTGGTGCACAAAGTGTTCCTATGCGTATGGGGGGTGACAGGATGCAGGGCCCTGGGACTGGCAGCCCCTGCCTAAAACCCCATGAGAAAAGGAGTTCCCCCAAAGGTGGTGCTGTTCCCAGAAAGGAAGGGAAGAGCCCATGCTCTCCACCCTGTCCCGCTTGGCCATTTTCTTCACAGATGTCACTTGTCCTTCCAGGCGCAGCTGCTATTTCTGCCTGATGCTTGGCCAATTTGCATGGCTAAAACCAGCATATTTCCAGGAGATGGATAATGTCACAGAACTGGGGTTCCAGAAGGCTGGGGTGGTCCAGCACTCCCACCTTCTTTAGAACATGGTGAGCTGTTAGTTGGGCAGGGCTGAAGCGTAGGTGGCAAGGAACAGAAGGCTCCTACTGCAGACAGCCTTGTTCTTCGGATCCTCCCAGAAATCCCCAGGCCAGCTGGAACCCGGGGTCAGAGAGGGATGGGAGAAAAGTAGGCTATGAAAAGGGGTGGGAACACACCTTCTGGAACCACTGTCTTCTTTGAGGAAACCCGAGAGGGGGCGTAATGGGCAGGGATGGAGCTTCCTCCTTCCTGAGGCTCAGTGATACTTATCTCTGAGGGACCCTCCTGAGGCAGTGTGGGGTGGATTGTTGTTTGTCCGAAATTCTGGGATCTTGTAAATTTTATTTGCTAAATCTGTCAGCTCTAGGGGTAGGAGAATGAGAGGAGCAAAAGAATGGTCCCAAGCTCAGGCTGGTGTGGAGTGAGTCTTAGAAAAAGAGACCAGAGAGGAAACAAGCCCACAAGGGTAGCCATCCTGTCCAACCGGAAGCCACCTGACACTTGAAGGCAGTGGATGGAAGAACTCAGCCCTATGCCTCCTCAGCAACATACACCTAGTTTAAGGGGAAAGACACACCTTCTCTCAGTGACAGAAATAGCCCCAGATTTTCAGATTTATCAAAAGTATATTTTTTTCAGGATGGGTGTAGTGGCTCACGCCTGTAATCCCAGCACTTTGGGAGGCCAAGGTGGGTGGATCACTTGAGATCAGGAGTTCGAGACCAGTCTGGCCAACATGGTGAAACCCCGTCTCTACTAAAAATACAAAAATTAACCGGGTGTTGTGGTGGGTGCCTGCAATCTCAGCTACTTGGGAAGCTGTGGCAGGAGAATTGCTTGAGCCTGGGAGGTGGTGGAGGGTGCAGTGAGCTGAGATTCTACCACTGTACTCCAGCCTGGGTGACAAAGCTAGACTCTGTTTCAAAAAAAAAAAAAAAGTATATATTTTTTTAATGTGGAGATGAGGTCTTGGTATGTTTCCCAGGTTGGTCTGAAACTCCTGGCCTTAAGCGATCCTCCCACCTCAGGCTCCCAAAGTGCTGGGATTACAGACATGAGCCACCACGCCAGGCCAGCCTTTCAGTTTTCATGGCATTCACCATTTTGAGCAATACAGACCAGTAATTTTAAAGATTTTCAGTGAGTTCAACTCTGAATTAGACACAGGCTATGCATCCCTGGACAGAATACTACATAAATGATGTGTCCTCCCTGGGAATCACGTCTTGGGGGCACACACTCTCTCTCTGTCCCTCACTGGAGATGTTAATTTTGATTGCAAGGTCAAAAAATGTCTGGTTATCCATTGTATAGTTACTGATTTTTTTCTATGCAACGAATAAACAATCTCTGAGGAGACCCTATAAGATCATGGACGTATCCAGTTCTTCAGCAGGCTTCCCACTACCTCAGATTTAGCATCCGATGATGATTCTTGCTGAAATCAATCTATGATAATTGCAAAATGATTACTATTTTCCAACTTCATGACTTCTTCCACATTTATCAGTCAACCTTTTATTGTCAGGAAGAGGTTTCCACTTCAGCTCCACACTATGTATCTTTTTGTCAATTTATTATTATTATGGGCTCATGGATTCCTATTCCATTCAATGTATAATCTGTTACTATCATTTATTTTGATGGTCTAATAGTCCCAGATTACCTTGGAAGCCATTATGCAATGATTTCTTAGATATGACACCAAAAGCACACGCAACAAAAGGACAAATAGATAAATTGCACATCATCAAAATTAAAAACTTTGGGGCTTCAAAGAACACCACCAAGAAAGTGAAAGGCAACCCACAGAATGGGAAAAAATATCTGCCATATATCTGATGCTGGTGTAGTATCCAGAATATATAAAGAACACTTCCCACTCAGTAATAAAAAGAAAACTCAATTTGAAACTGGGCAAAGGTTCTGAATAGCTATTTTCCCAAAGATATACGATGGCCAATAAGCACATGAAAGTAAAATCAACATTCATAACCATCCAGGAAACGCAAATCAAAACGATACCAGTTCACACCCACTAGGAGACCTTTTGTCAAGAAGACAGACAATAACAAATATTGGTGAGGATGTAGAGAAGTTAGAACCTTCATATACTGTTGATGGGAATGCAAAATGATGCAGTCACTTTGGAAATCTGGTAGGCCTCAAAAGCTTAAACCTAGGGTTACCCCATGACCCAGCAACTCTACTACAAAGAAATGAAAACATATATCCACACAAAAACTTATAGGTGAATGTTCGTAGCAGCATTATTCACGATAGCCAAAAATAGAAATAACCCAGATGTCCATCAACTGATGAATGGATAGACAAAATGTGGTCTATTCATACAATGGAATATTATTCAACCATAGAAAGGAATAAAGTATCATTATGTGCTCCAGCCTGAATGAACCTTGAAAACATTAAGTGAAGGAAGCCAGATACAAAATGCCATGTTTTATGTAACTCCATGTATATGAAATGTCCAGAATAGGCAAATCCATAGAGACAGAAAGTAGACTAATGGTTGCCAGGGATTGGGAGGAGCAGGGTGGGCAGTAACTGCTAAATGGGGTTTTGTTTTAGATTGGTAAAAATATTCTAAAATTGAGTGAGGTGGTAGTTGCATAACTCTGCAAATATACTAAAAACCATTGAACTGTACACGTTAATGGAATTAATTGTATGATACATGAATTATATCTCAATAAAGCTGTTACCAAAAAATATTGTTCAAGATCTGGCCAGTCAGTGCCTCTTTGAGCTAGCTCTTGTGTCCATTTGACATGCCCCAATCCATACTTTGAGTATTTTTAAAATTTCTAGTACAACAAGAATCCAGACTGATCTTATAACCCTTTCCTGCTACAGCCTGGGAATCAGCCATATTCCCTAGAGTTGTGGTTCCCTGTTGTGTGGAATGTGAACCAAGATCTGGCCATTATTTTATTTAATCATCACATCTTATTTTCTGCTTTTAGAAACCAAAAGAATGTCTCATTGTGGGGTGCTACAATTATATGCAGGAAGTTTTAGAATGAAAAAGATTCTGAATTGATCCTTGCTAACTTTATTTCAGAAAGTGGTAAAATAGCTGTGGAGTATGGACCCAGTGAAGAGATTGTAAATATCAGATGAGAAGAAGAACTACACAGTTTAATTCAAGTATGTGGAGATAAAAACTCAAGAGTAACAGGGCTGGGCGCGGTGGCTCACACCTGTAATGCCAGTGCTTTGGGAGGCCGAGGCAGGCAGATCACCTGAGGTCAGGAGTTCAAGACCAGCCTGACCAACATGGAGAAATGGTGGCACATGCATCCCGGCTACTCAGGAGGCTGAGGCAGGAGAATCGCTTGAACCCGGGAGGCGGAGGTTGCAGTGAGCCCAGATCATGCCATTACACTCCAGCCTGGGCAACAAGAGTGAAGCCCCATCTCAAAAAACAAACAGGCCAGGCACGGTGGCTCACGCCTATAATCCCAGCACTTTGGGAGGCCAAGGCAGGCAGATCATGAGGTCAGGAGTTTGAGACCAGCCTGGCCAACATGGTGAAACCCCATCTCTACTAAAAATACAAAAATTAGCTGGGTGTGGTGGCAGGCACCTGTAATCCCAGCTACTTGGGAAGCTGAGGCATGAAAATCGCTTGAACCCAGGAGGTGAAGGTTGCAGTGAGCCGAGATCATGCCACTGCATTCCAGCCTGGATGACAGAGCAAGACTCCGTCTCGAGAAAAAAAAAAAAAAGAAAAAAGAAAAACAACTCAAGGGTCGGATAACATAGCCAATGTAACCATAATTCAAAACAAGCAGCAGAATTTGGAGGATAATTTGTTTCATTCTCAGGAAAATGTGAAACTGAAACTGCTTTTTGAGTGCAAGGTATTTCTGGGGCTTTTCCTAAAGTCTTGACCCTTGGCTCTGACCCCTTATTTGAAGTTTGGAGAGCAGAACTGAGGACTGGATTACTACAGTTGTGGACACAGGAGAGGGGTTAGTCTCCCCCCGCTCTAGGAGTAAGGGATGCTGGGCTGCTTGAACACGGGCCTTTTTAGAACTCCCTTCAAATAGGATCCCAGAGATGTGGGGAGAAGGTAACTGGCCTTAATAATGATTGCGCTACAGCTTTTGAAAACTATAATGCCTTTCAAATATGGCTTATTGCTTGGATCTCAATATCTCCCATGTATCTTGGGTGGAATATTTTGCTGAAGATCTTTCTGTCAATCATTTACAATCATGTGCTGCAAAATAAAGTTTGGGTCAACAATAGACTGCATATATGATGGTGGTTCCATAAGAGTATAATGGAGCGATCCCTATATAGGTATACCATTTTTATCTTTCTTTTTTTTTTTTTTTTTAAGATAGAGTCTCACTCTGTTCACTCTGTTGCCCAGGCTGGAGTGTAGTGGTATGATCTCAGCTCATTGCAACCTCCACCTTCCAGGTTCAAGTGATTCTCCTACCACAGCCTCCTGAGTAGCTGGGATTATAGGCACACGCCACCACACGCAGCTAATTTTTGTATTTTTAGTAGAGATGGGATTTCACCATGTTGGCCAGGCTGGTATCAAACTCCTGAGCTCAAGTGATCCACCCACCTTGGCGTCCCAAAGTGCTGGGATTACAGGCATGAGCCACTGCACCCGGGCCCCATTTTTATCTTTTACACAGTATTTTAACTATATATTTTCCATGTTTACGTACACAAATACCTGCCATTGTGTGACAGCTGCCTTTAGTATTCAGTACAGTAACATACAGTACAGGTTTGTAGCCTAGGAGTCCTAGGCCATACCGTGTATCCTAGGTGTGCTGTAGGCTACACCACCTAGGTTTGTGGAAGTATACGCTATGATGTTAGCACAATGGTGAAATCACCTGATGACACATTTCTCAAGCTCCTCACATGGCAAGAAATGCATGACTGCACATGAAAGCTCTTAAATAGGGATTAAGTTTCTAAATTAATCTCAAAACAGTCATTATTTACCATTTATGGAATTTTTTTTTTAAAAGAGCAAAAGTATCATTTCAGTGGGAACTTAACTTGGGGCTACAGTGTTTTATTTAACTTTTACCCCAAAGTTGCAAAGTGTTTTGAAATTTTTCCCTGTAAAATAATTATTTTAATTCAATTTAAATTAAATCCACCAAGGAAACTTCAAGCTTTAAGAAGTCTAGCTTCCTGTGAAATGTGAGGGGAAGTCAGCACTCATTTCAGAAATCTGATTATAACAATGGATCCATCCCTAAATGAGGTGAATCTTGGAATCTCTTCAATTTTATTTTATTTTTTTGAGATGGAGTTTCTCTCTTGTTGCCCAGGCTGGAGTGTAATGTTGCGATCTCAGCTCACTGCAACCTCTGCCTCCCAGGTTCAAGCGATTCTCCTGCTTTGGCCTCCTGAGTAGCTGGGATTACAGGTATGCACCACCACACCTGGCTAATTTTGTATTTTTAGTAGAGACGGAGTTTCACCATGTTGGTCAGGCTAGTCTCGAACTTCTGACCTCAGTGATCCCCCCACCTCGGCCTCCCAAAGTGCTGGGATTATGGGTGTGAGCCGCCACACCCGGACCCCCTTCAATTTTAAAGCCATCACTATGCACCCGATGCCTGTGCTAGGCACTGGAATAAGATGAAGCACCTTCTTGGAGTTTACATGCTGGTAGTTATGCCAGACAGTAATAAAATAGGTAAGAATGGCTGTGGGGGAAGTCAGCTGGGTTCTAGTTACAGTCGCATTTCAGGAAATTATTTAACATGCTGACTTTAACAACCTAAGCCTCTTCTCCATGTGTGCACACAGGGTAGATCTCTGAAGGGTGGCGCTGTAACTTCTAGGGTAATGGCTGTGTTGAGTCAAGGCAGGATGACAGTTCAGCCTCCTCCCAGCCTAGTGCAAAGGGCTCTTCACTCGGATTAAAACCTTCTCTCCCAGACCGAATTGCCAACTCCCAACACCCGTCCTACAGAAAATTTGGAGTCCTTGCTTATTCCCTGGCAGCCCCTACCTAATAGGGTGGTGAATTAATTATCAAACATGGAACAGTTTAGCGAAAATGGCAACACTTTGGAATAAATGACTGTAATGTGCATCCTGCCTGCCAACCTAACTGGCGCCCATTTTGCAGGTCAGTTGCTCTCCCTGGAAGGAAGAGTATTCTCGGATTTCACCTTGAAGGAGGAAGGCTGCCAGAACTGGACTAGCACTTCTGAATATCCTGAGGCGAGGTCCCGTGACTTCCTTGGGAAGCTCTGCCGCGCCCCCACCCCACCCTACCCCACTCTACCCCACCCTACCCCACCACAGCAGGCACTGGGGTCCTGGGACCACCAGGGTCTGAGGCCCAAATCCTTCCTCACTAAGGGGAGGGGAGGGGTGTTCCGGCAGGGCGGGGTGGGAAGGCGGGATCCCGCTTGGGCAGGATTGTGACATAAGAGTGCCCTGGTGACATGGAGCAGATCTGGATCCAAGCCTAATAAAGGTGGCATAAATAAAGGTGTCATAAAGACAGGGCGGGGCTCACACTTGTAAGGGGCACGAGCATCTCCGGGCTGCCAGAATGGCTCCCACTCAGTGTGTAGCACTAGTGTGTGTCATGTCGCGGCTGCGTGTCTGGGGCCCATGGCCCCTCCTTATGTGGCAACTATTGTGGCCACTAGTCAAGGAGGCTCAGCCTCTGGAGTGGGTCAAGGACCCGCTCCAGCTGACCTCTAACCCCCTGGGACCTCCTGAGCCCTCGTCTTCCCACTCCTCCCATCTCCCATGGGAATCTCCCCATGCGCCTACTCTCCCGGCAGACCCCGGGGACTTTAATTACCTGGGGCCCTCTGCTTCCTCAGAGATGTCAGCCCCACCCCAGGAATCGACTGAAAATTTGGTTCCATTCCTGGACACAGGTTCAGCTGGAGAGCTGCCCCTGGGGCCAGAGCAGTTCTCGGCTGCACAGCAGGATTTAAACGACAAGCTGACTCCGCAAGAAAGGCTCCCAGAGGTAGGTCCACTGCTGGACGGGGATCAGAGCCAGACCCTAGTTCAGCTTCCTCGCCTCAAAAGTAAGGTTCAAACTGCAGATCTAGATCGGGCTGCACATCATTAGGCAGATGAAATACTTGTTCCGCTAGACAGTAAGGTTTCAAAACTAACCAAATTTATTGTTTTGCCCAAGAACCTGAAGAAAGATCTAGCTCAGCGTTGGAGCCTTGCTGAGACTGTTGGGATTCCACGTCAATTATCCACACCTCGGAGTCAGAAACAGACTTTGCAGGATGAATATTCGAATATGGATACACTGTATCCCGGCAGCCTGCCTCCAGAACTCCGGGTGAAGTCAGATGAGCCTCCAGGGCCCTCTGAGGAAGTTGGACCTTCTCAATTCCATCTGGAGCCCGAAACTCAAAATCCAGAGACCCTTGAAGACATCCAGTCCTCTTCAGTCCAGCAAGAAGCCCCAGCACAGCTTCCACAGCTCCCTGAGGAGGAAGAACCTTCTTCAACCCAGCAGGAGGCCCCAGCTCTGCCTCCAGAGTCTTCTATGGAGAGTCTAACTCTACCGAATCATGAGGTGACAGTTCAACCTCCAGGTGAGGATCAAGCTCATTATAACTTGCCCAACATTACGGTTCAACCTGCAGATGTGGAGGTTACCATAACTTTAGAGCCCACCAATGACACAGAATCTTCCCAAGCCCAGCAAGAGGCCCCAATTCAGTTTCCAGAGGAGGTGGAACCTTCTGCAACCCAACAGGAGGTGCCAATTGAGCCTCCAGTTCCTGCTATGGAGCGTGAACTTTCCATCAGTGGGCAGGAGCAGCCAGCTCAGCCTTCTGAGTCTTCTGGGGAGGTCGAATCTTCTCCGACCCAGCAGGAGACCCCAGGTCAGCCTCCAGAACATCATGAAGTCACAGTTTCACCTCCAGGTTACCATCAAACTTGGCATTCAGATTCGCCCAATGTCTCTGTTAAGCCTCCAGACGTGCAGCTCACCATAGCAGCAGAGCCTAGTGCAGAGGTGGGAACTCCTCTAGTCCACCAGGAGGCTACAGCTCAGCTCTCAGGGTCAGGTAATGATGTAGAACCTCCCGCCATCCAGCACAGGGGCCCACCTCTGCCTCCAGAGTCATCGGAAGAGGCTGGATCTTTCACAATTCAACCTATTAATAATGAGAACCTCTCTCCAACCCAGCAGGAGGCTGCAGGTGAGCATCCACAGACCGCTGAGGAGGGTGAGTCTTTCCTAACCCTTCAGGAGGCCCCAGCTCAGACTCCAGAGTTCCCTAATGTAGTTGTAGCTCAACCTCCAGAGCATTCACACCTGACTCAAGCCGCAGTTCAACCTTTAGATCTGGGGTTTACCATCACTCCAGAATCCACGACAGAGGTTGAACTTTCTCCAACCATGAAGGAGACCCCAACTCAGCCTCCTAAGGAAGTTGTACCCCAACTTCGAGTATATCAAGAGGTAACAAATCCAACACCAGGTCAGGATCAAGCTCAGCATCCAGTGTCACCCAGCGTTACAGTTCAACCTTTGGACCTGGGACTTACCATCCCTCCAGAATCCACTACAGAGGTTGGACATTCTACACCCCTGAAGAGGACTATAGTTTCTCCAGAGCACCCTAAGGTGACTCTTCCACATCCAGACCAGGTTCAGACTCAGCAGTCACACGTGACTCAAGCCACAGTTCAACCTCTGGACCTGGAGCTTACCATAACTACAAAACCTCCTACAGAGGTTAAACCATCTCCAACCATGGAGGAGACCTCAACTCAGCCTCCAGACCCAGGGCTTGCCATAACTCCAGAGCCCACTACAGAGATTGGACATTCTACAGCCCTGGAGAAGACTACAGCTCCTCATCCGGATCAGGTTCAGACTCTGCATCAAAAACTGACTAAAGTCACAGGTCCACCTACTGAGCTAGAACCTACTCAGGATTCATTGGTGCAGTCTGAAAGTTATGCCCAAAATAAGGCTTTAACTGCACCAGAGGAACAGAAGGCCTCCACAAGCACCAACATATGTGAGCTCTGTACCTGCGAAAATAAGATGCTGTCATGTATTGATCTCAACCCAGAGCAGAGGCTCCGCCAAGTGCCTGTGCCAGAGCCCAACACCTACAATGGCATCTTCACCATCTTGTAAGAATCATCTTTCCTCAATTGTCCTCTGTGTCCTGCCTGACATGGCAGCCTTTTCCTGGAGGCCTTCCTGGGCCTTCTTTATCTCCCCAAGCCATACGGACAACTGACTTTCTGCTTTCACCTTTGCTTGTCAACTCTCCCTTCTCCTCATTCTCCTTTAATGTTAGGCCCCTTCTCCAGTCTTTTACTTGTACTCTAGTCTTTTACTCGTACTCTAGTCTTTTACTCGTTTTCGTATCCATTTTTATTTAGCTCCATCACATCATTGCTTAACTGCTGCTCTCCTCCCATTTTCGCTTCACCCTCTTTACACCAGCCTGTCCCTCTCCCGATCTCAGTGATGGTGCTCTAAGTGGTTAAGAGTTGATTCCGGAGCCAGGCTACCTGGGTTTGAACCCAGGTCTATTTATTAGCTTGGTGACCCAGAGCAAGTTATTCTGCTCTGTGACTCAATTTCCTCAACTTTAAACTGCAGATTATGCTAGTTAGCATTTCATAGGATTGTTGTGAAATTAAGGTGAGTGAATATATGAAACACTTCATCAGTGCCTAGCATATGTAGGAGTGTTGGCTGTTCACATGATTACTCAGTCCTTTAGTTTTGTCCAGAACTCATCTTTGTCCCTAGCTTTCTATATGTAGAAGTTGTTTTGTGTCAAACCCAGGGCCAAGTATGCTACTGTCTCCAGAACATAAAAAGGATAGGAGGGAAGAGGCTGGGCGCGGTGGCTCATTCTTGTAATCCCAGCACTTTGGGAGGCCGAGGCGGGCGGATCATGAGGTCAGGAGATCGAGACGATCCTGGCTAACATGGTGAAACCCCGTCTCTACTAAAAATACAAAAAGAAATTAGCCGGGTGTGGTGGCGGGTGCCTGGAGTCCCAGCTAGTCGGGAGGCTGAGGCAGGAGAATGGCGTGAACCTAGGAGGCAGAGCTTGCAGTGAGCCAAGATTGCACCACTGCACTCCAGCCTGGGCAACAGAGCAAGACTCCTTCTCAAAAAAAAAAAAAAAAATGATAGGAGGGAAGAAAGAGAATAGGCATAAAAAAGGAGGTATATATAATTAAGTACTGAAAGATAATGCAGACCATTGGTGCTAGAAGTTGCCAGAATCTGTGATCCTTAAGGTGTGGAGATGCTACATGGGTAAGCTAAAACTTTACTTGGGTCTTAAAGAGTAGCTATAATTTGTTAAATAGAAAAAAAATGGGAGTACAGTCTAGGCAAACGCATGGCTACCGGTATGGTTGGAATTTAGTAGACCAATGTGGCTACAAAGAATTAGGTGAGGGAGCAATGAAGATACGATTCTGTAAAACCTTGATTATCAGCTATAGGAGTTTGAAAGTTACACAATGAGGTATGGAAAGCCATTGAAAGTTTCCAAGCAAGAGAGATTAAATGATTAAAACAGGAAGATTATTTTATTTTATTTTATTTTTTTGCATTATGTGCAAGTGTAGACATGCAGAGGATTATTTTAGAATCCAATGTAAAGTGCCCAAAAGGAAAAGCTTAATTCAGGGAGACAAAATAGAAAGGTCTAGCAAAATCTAGGAGTGAAGTGTGAAGGGGCCAAATCAGATCAGTTGTAATAGGAGTGGAAAGAAAAAGCCTAGGATGTTTCAACAGAGGGCACTGGGCCAAAGCTTTGGTGTTACCTGGCACAGGGTTTCTTTCTTCTCATTTGTTGATAATGATAAGCTTTTGCCCATATTTCTGTGGAATTATTTACCATTTTGGTACTGATTTGTAGGAGTCTGTTTAGACACATAAGTGCTTTTATATAAAATACTTACATTCAAAGTAATTAACTGGCATCATCTGTGCAAGAGATGGGATGGATAGGAAGTTAAGCTTCCGGGAGATGCCTCATCATTTGTGCCAGTGGCCCCGCATAATTTCTTGATGAATTGTGTAAACTGGGAAGCTGATAGCTCTGGAAATGAGAAAGCAGGTGTTATTTTCTGTTTCTGAATATCCCCAACAAGGTTGCAATGATTCCTTTACTTATCGTGTTCATTGTTTTCCTACCTATTCAAGGATATAAACTGTGTTTCTTCACAGAAATTTCCAAGGAAACTATATTTCTTACATTGATGGAAATGTATGGAAAGCATACAGTTGGACCGGGAAACTGTGAGTATATTCTCTCCAAATATGACAAAAGGCTAACTCCATTGTAAGATCCTTCTT
This sequence comes from Symphalangus syndactylus, assembly GCF_028878055.3. Lineage (NCBI taxonomy): Eukaryota > Metazoa > Chordata > Mammalia > Primates > Hylobatidae > Symphalangus > Symphalangus syndactylus. Next base: position 46,271,638 of record NC_072442.2, on the reverse strand, counting down.
GGTCCAGAATTTTAGGTCGGTACCTCTGAGGAAAGATATTTCTCCTCCATACCCCAAACCAACCACTGTTGATTACAATCGTAGGGTTATTTTAAAATTAAATTTGGTAGGCTCTCTTTAAAATAAGAGGCAATTTAAATTTATTTTTTATCATACAAATAATACATGGTTATATTCCTTTTTGTTCTCTCTCTCTTTTTTTTTTTTTTTCAGAGACAGGGTCTTACTTTGTCCTCTGGGCTGCAGTGCAGTGGCACAATCACAGCTCACTGCAGCCTTCACCTCCCAGGCGCAAGTGATCCTCTCACCTCAGCCTCCCAAGTAGCTGGGACCACAGGTGCATGCCACCACGCCCACCTAATTTCGTATTTTTTGTAGAGACAGGGTCTTCCTATGCTGCTTAGGCTGGTCTTGAACTCCTGGGCTCAAGTGATCCTCCCACCTTGGCCTCTTGAAGTGCTCATATTACAGGCATGAGCCACCACTCGCAGCCCATGATTCTATTTTTAATGTACAAAAATGCAATAACAGATATAACAAAAACCCTCCTTGTGCCCTACTCCCTCATCCGTGAAGTAATCCTACTCTGCATTTAGTATACATGCTTCCAGACTTTTCCCCATTTACCTACATACATATTTACATAAAGCAAAATAGATTTGTTTTGTGGTTTTTAAAATTTTTTCTTTACATAATTGGTAACATCTTGCAACTTGATTCCTTCACTTCATGATATGCCTTAGATTTCTTTCCTTCCCAGTACTTAGAGGGTCACCCCATTCATTTAAACTCCTGCACAATCCATAGTATCGATGCATCATAGTTTATTTAATAATTCCCCCATTGATGAATGTTTAGATTATGCTTAGTTTTCTTGTTACATGCATTGCTGCAATGAAATCCCTGTACATGCTTCTTTGTGAACATGGGCAAGTATTCCTGTAGCATAGATACCTAGAAATGGAATTGTTGGGGTGAAGACTATGTAGATATAAAATTTTAATTACCTTCAAAAATGTTGTGCCAACTTACTCGATTGTCAGCAGAATATGACAGCATTCATTTCCCAACACCTTTTCACCACTGGGTATTCTCCAACTTTTTGCTGAAGTTATGAATGAATAAAAGGGATTCCATCTAAATTTGAATTTTTCTGATCACTCATGAATTTAATTAAATATCTTTATATGTTTATTAAACATTTGTGTTTCTTCTCTGAGTCTTCTGGCCTTTGTTCATTTTCCTGTTGAATTGTTTTATCATTTTCTTCCTGATTTATAGAAGGAATTGGTTTAGACACATAAGTGATTTTGGAAAAAAAATGCTTATATTCAAAGTAACTGACATTTTTCACAACAGTTTGTGTGTCACGTCATTAGTTCAATGTATATAGACAAGTCATGATGAGTTTAAATTAAAAATAAAACATATGCTAGCGCGGTGGCTCACACCTTTAATCCCAGCACCTTGGGAGGTAGGCTGATCACCTGAGATCAGGAGTTTGAGACCAGCCTGGCCGATAGGGTGAAACCCCGTCTCTACTAAAAATACAAAAAGCAGCCAGGCATGGTGGTGGGTGCCTGTAATCCCATCTACTTGGGAAGCTGAAGCAGGAGAATTGCTTTATTTATTTTTTCAGATGGAATTTTGTTCTTGTTGCCCAGGCTGGAGTGCAATGGTGCGATCTTGGCTCACTGCAACCTCCACCTCCAGGGTTCAAGCGATTCTCCTGCCTCAGCCTCCCGGGTAGCTGGAATTACAGGTGCCCTCCATCACACCCAGCTAATTTTTATATTTTTAGTAGAGACAGAGTTTCACCATGTTGGCCAGGCTGGTCTCAAACTCATGACCTTAGGTGATTCACCCACCTTGGCTTTACAGAGTGCTGGGATTACAGGCATCAGCCACCATGCCAGGCCAGAACTACATTTTAAAAACAAGAAAATTATTACAAAGGTCAGGATAGTGGTTACCTATTAGGGTTAGAGAGAGGGATATGATTGGAAAGGGGCACACTGGGGCTTCTGGCATGCTAGCAATGATCTTTTGTAACGATGTTTACATGGGTATCTGCTTCATAATTATTAAACTGAATATTTGGCCAGGTGAGGTGGCTCATGTCTGCAGTCACAGCACTTTGGGAGGCAGAGACAGGAGGATCACTTGAGCCAGGAGTTTGAGACCAGTCTGGGAACAGAGTGAGACCCTGTCTCAAAAATTAAATTAAATTAAATTAAATATAAACAACATTTATGTTATGTGCACTTTATGCACATTGTAGTTCTCAGATTTTTTTGATGGGGGGAAAAGGTTGAATGGCTTCACTTGCAGCCCTGACATGGTTCCATGTGGGGTTTTCATGATAAGGTTTGGGAAAAGAGAGGAGGAAATGGAGGTTCTGCTGATCTTGGTGCCACCCAGTGTTGGATTCTGAAAGTGATTTTGTGATCTAGAGAGGAGGCGTGAAATAATACAATTTGGTGGGAAGAGTGGGTAGGGGTGTGCTTGTGTGTGTGTGTGTGTGTGTGTGTGTGTGTGGTGGTGGAGAGAGATGGACACAAAAAGGAAAATGGAAGAAAAGGTTGGAATGAAAGCACAGCAGATACCACCGTCTTGAAGTGACCATGACCCAGCTTTCCTCCACATGCAGGAGATAGTCCTGTGTAGCAAATAGTTGTAGTTTGCATTTTAATCTAGAAATAAATTTTTCATTTTCCAGAATTCTCAGTGAAAATAACTTGACTGAATTACATAAGGATTCATTTGAAGGCCTGCTATTCCTCCAGTATTTGTAAGTTAGTTAATTATATTTATGAGTTTTTAGTCATAGTATCTGTAAAATGAATAAGGGGTTCAAATTAGATAATCTCTCAGATTTCTTCGAGCAATAAAATTCTGCAATTCTTTAAGTTTGTATAGGGTCTCAGCCCATCTCTAGCATTAGCTACCTCCTGTGCATTTTCAGTTTTTAAATTATATAGACAAAATACAGACAGAAAAGAATTTCACATGGTAAGAAAATCTGAGCAGTGACTGACACCCATATGAACCTTGTTTTATAAGGGTTCACATACCATTCTTTTTCTATTCAGTCTACAACCAATAGATCCAATCTAATCTATGGCCTATTTTTAAATAGCCCATTAAGTTAAGAATGGTTTCTGCATTTTTAAAGGACTGTGAAAGAAAAAGAAAAGAAACAGAGAAATATGCGAGAGAGATCATATGTGGCCCACAAAGCCTAAAATATTTACTGTCTGACCTTCACAAAAAAAGATTTCAAAAAGTTGGTTCAGTAGGATGAAAGGAATTAAAGTTAACTTCAGATTGTTGCCTAAAGGAGAAGAAAATGGAGACCACCTACATTCATTTAAACATCATTAATCCAGAATTTTTCGGTAATTTAATCGGAATTAAATTAACATTTAAATATTAAAAATCAGCTGAATTATATCAATAATATTATCAAGAATATTAAGCTACCAAGAGAATAGGCTGGTATTAAGGATTTCATTTCGGGAATTGTTATATTAAAACAGATGTTTAAAATGATGGTTAAGTGGTAGAGCTAGAAATGTTTACACTAAGAAGCACATCAGAAGGCCGGGCCCGGTGGCTCAAGCCTGTAATCCCAGCACTTTGGGAGGCCGAGGCGGGCGGATCACGAGGTCAGGAGATCGAGACCATCCTGGCTAACACGGTGAAACCCCGTCTCTACTAAAAATACAAAAAAATTAGCCGGGCGTGTTGGCGGGCGCCTGTAGTCCCAGCTACTCGGGAGGCTGAGGCAGGAGAATGGCGTGAACCCGGGAGGCGGAGCTTGCAGTGAGCCGAGATGCACCACTGCACTCCAGCCTGGGGGACACAGCAAGACTCCGTCTCAAAAAAAAAAAAAAAAAAAAAAGAAGCACATCAGAAATGCCCCTAACTCTTCACTAATTACAAAATAACGATCTCCCCAGCCCTGTTACCAAGAAAGGGATCCCTGTATTTCTGTCTGTTTAGAGACAAGAAGATACTATGTTCATTGCTATGAAAACTTGATTCTTACCCTTTGTCCATAGAAGTGTGTGTGTCATTAATCCTTATTAAGCTCATTAGTGATGGTCTTTTGCAAACAGATTCTTTCAAATATAGAAGGCTTAAGGGAAGTGGGTGTAAAGACCCTCAAGTGGATGCCAAAGTGCTACAGAGGCCATGAAATAATAAAACTACGTTTCCTTTAAAATAGTTATTTTCCTTCTACTCACTCCCCCAGCTACTCATTTATTTTCCAAATATTTGAGTTTGCTTTATTTTCATGTGTCAGTTTTAAACATGGTGGGCAATGCAGATGAGCAAGACCTAGTCCATGCTTTCAAGGAGTTTATGCTCAGAAGAAATGGGATAAAAAATAACTACATTAAAAAGAAGAAATGGATGTGGGCACTAGGAGGGATAAATTGTTTCTGGAGCATAGGAGGGATAAATTGTTTCTGGAGCATAGAAGAGGAAAAAATGCCTTCAATTTGGACCCAGGAGGATGTAACTAGAACAGTGCCATTTGAATAGGATTTTGAAGGGCCATTGTGTAACATCAGACACACATCTTGGGGAAAAAAATATTCTAAACTTGCAAAAGGAAAATGGGAGGGCAAAACACGGAAAGTATTCGAGGAATGCCATGAGTACCCGTAGAGTACAAGGAGGGAGGGTAGGAAAATGGAGCCAGATCTTCTAGGGCTTTGAATGCCAAGCTGAGGAGCCAACATGGGGAACCGTGTTACCACAGCAGTGCTGTAAGATAGATCTGCGTCACAGTCATTGAGAGGGCACGTTAGAACTCAGTTCTGGACTCCACCCTCGTAGTTACTGATTCAGTTGGTCTAGAGTGGGACCAAGAATTTGCATCTTCAATAATTTCCCAGGAGATGCTGGTCTTTGCAAGCCACCTCTGGAGAGTTTATATGATGACTGTGTGCAGGATAGTTTAGGAAGGGAGAGGCTAGAGTTGGAGACATCAGCCAGACAACGTTACACCATCCACGTAAAGAGGGAGGGACACACTCCATCACTGTATAACTGAAGAAATTTCTTTCATGAAATATTAAAGAAATATAAAACCAAAAATGAATTTCTATTAATATGATAGAAATTAATTCCATTAATATGATTTGAATTAGTTCAAAGTTATGTATTAGGTAAAAGGGTAACTTCCTTTCAAATGATGTGAAAGGACGTCTTTTATTTCTTCTGATATTGAACTGGCTTAGGAAAACAGACCGAAACTAAGAAGGTGTAGAAATGTGAGACTTTTTTTTTTTTTTTTTTTTGAGACGGAGTCTCGCTCTGTCACCCAGGCTGGAGTGCAGTGGTGCAATCTCGGCTCACTGCAAGCTCTGCCTCCTGGGTTCATGCCATTCTCCTGCTTCAGCCTCCCAAGCAGCTAGGACTACAGGCACGTGCCACCAGGCCCGGCTAATTTTTTGTATTTTTTTGTAGAGATGGGGTTTCACCATGTTAGCCAGGATGGTCTTGATATCCTGACCTCGGGATCCACCAGCCTCGGCCTCTGAAAGTGCTGGGATTACAGGCGTGAGCCACGGCACCTGGCCCGACTTTTTTTTTTAATATTAGAAATTGTATATATAGAGATAAAATCTTTGAGCTCATAATCTAAGATTTGATGACACTACAAAAGGGCATCTAATCAAGTCTACTGCTCTCAGGAAAAATTAATTCCAAAGTCCATTAAGTTGTATATTTATTAAAACCATGAAAGTGAGACTCTAGGAGAGGTATGGGCAGGGTTAGGGGCTCTGGAAAGTTCAAATACAAGTCCAAACATTTAGAGTTGAGATGAAAAATGTGTATTCAATATTATTCTAAACTCTTGCTATTATTCATACTAATCGACATTTAATAACTAATCAAGGCAATATTTTCCTTTTCCTAGAGATTTATCCTGCAATAAAATACAGTCTATTGAAAGACATACATTTGAACCACTACCATTTTTGCAGTTTCTGTAAGTTACAAATATAACTTGATTACATTTGGAATTTTTATAAAAATTGTAAACCTCTTTGCTATTCATTTTGAAATATGATTAAAATTTTACCAGTAGAAAGCTACTAAAATTATACAGCAAATCCTTTTTGTCTCTAGCAAGGATTATTGTGAGAATTATTACACAGATCTTAGTGAATCATCAGAGAGCAGTGGTTCTCAGCTGGTGTGATTTTGCACTCAGGTGGCATTTGGTAATGTCCGGAGACAGTTTTGGTTGACAAAACTGTGAGTGTGCTCCTGGCATCTGGTGGGCAAAGGCCAGAGATGCTGCTAAACATCCTTCAAGGTATAAGACAAACCCCCATGGCAAAGAGTTATATAGTCCAAAATGTCGATGGCACTAAAGTTGTGAAATCCTGTTCTAGAGAAATAAAGATCACTCAACACGGGTATTTACTGAGCATTCACTGTTTTGTAGCTAATGCGCCACATGTGCAGCGTTAAAGTATAAATTATAAGCCAGTATCTTCCACAGTGAGATTTCCTTAGTGCATAGAGAAGGGATTGAGGTTATGTTCCATCCTATATAAATTAGGATCATGGCAAATGGTAAATGTTCTGAAATAATTTTTTTTTTCCTTTGGCTTGTGTCTTTTTTTTTTTAGAAATCTTGGTTGCAATATAATTACAGAACTGAGCTTTGGAACATTTCAAGCCTGGCATGGAATGCAGTTTTTACATAAGTTGTAAGTGAAATAGAAGATGAATACGTGTGAACAACTATTTATGTACAAAAACTCCTACAATGATTGGTTAGCTGGGTATGAGCCCATTATGAACTCTGAAAAGCGTGTCTTAAGATCCATTCATTTTTCTCAAATGGGGAAACTAAGGTACAAAGAGGCCAAGAGACTTACGTAGCTTATATATGACCTCCTCTGCTTGTCCTAGTTCTGACCTATAGCATGGGCAAGAAAAGGCATCAAAGAAGTGACCCTCAAATTAGCCTTGTTGCTGGGCGGGGTGGCTCAGACCTGTAATCCCAGAACTTTGGGAGTCGAGGTGGGCGGATCACCTGAGGTCAGGAATTCAACACCAGCCTGGCCAACATAGTGAAACCCTGTCCCTATTATAAATACAAAAAAATTAGCTGGGCATGGTGGTGCAGTTTTTTGCTTCCTGGAGGATTTTGTGTTAAGCTTCCTTCCTTGCAGCTAAATGTTGCAGACCTTTAAGCAGTTAGAAACTCTGCATATGAGCAGGAATCAAAGTTAAATCCAAAGTGTAGGACCAGACTTCGTGGCTCATGCCTGTAATCCCAGCACCTTGGGAGGCCAAGGTGGGAGGATCACTGGAGGTCAGGAGTTTGAGACCAGCCTGGCCAACATGGCGAAACCTCATCTCTACTAAAAATACAAAAATTAGCAGGTCGTGGTGGCGGGCACCTGTGATCCCAGCTATCGGGAGGCTGAGGCATGAGAATGGCTTGAACCCGGGAGGTGGAAGTTGCAGTGAGCCGAGATTGTGCCACTACACTCCAACCTCCCCTCCAGGCTGGTCTCGAACTCCTGTGACCTCAGGTGATCCGCCCACCTCAGCCCCCCAAAGTGCTGGGGTTACAGGTGTGAGCCACCATGCCTGGCCAAGATGGTGTTTATGTTAAGCTATTGCGCAAAAAAAAAAAAATTTGTGAAGAAAATATATCGCTCTATCTTAATTCCATATACTTTCCTGACTACTCTTCTACCGTAAGTGCAAAAATTCTATGATTTCTCTGTATAACATACCCATCAAATCAGAGTGGGTATATTCAATGGCCTGAAGGGGACTCAAGGTGAAGATTCTCCTCTACATCTGACTTTAGAGAAGACTTTCCACCTGCCTTGTGGTTCAGAAATCTAGTTTCACACAGTACATTTTGAGATAGAGGGAGGCGTTCAGGATGTGTCTGGACTAGAGCAGCAGTTTCTGCAGATGCTCCTCTCTGTCCTCATTAATTTGCTGATGCCTAACTTAGGAAAAGGACACTAAGGGTCTGTTTTTCTTTTGCCCTCACACCAGAGAACAGGCTCATTAGGTCCCTCCACCAAGAGGTTTAGGTAGCATCAATACAAATGTTTTAAACTCACCATCTTTACTAAGCACTTTATACCACTGGGAGTCCCTCATAAAAATCTGGTGGCCGGGGGCGGTGGCTCCTGCCTGTAATTCCAGCACTTTGCTGAGGTGGGTGGATCACCTGAGGTCAGGAGTTCAAGACCAGCCTGACCAACATGGTGAAACCTGTCTCTACTAAAAATACAAAAATTAGCTGGGCATGGTGGCCGGCAACTGTAATCCTAGGTACTCAGGAGGCTGAGGCAGGAGAATCACTTGAAACCAGGAGGCGGAGGTTGCAGTGAGCCGAGATCGCACCATTGCACTCCAGCCTGAGCAACAGAGTGAGACTCTGTCTCAAATCGTCATCTAGCCAGCTCCACTACAATTATGTAGGCCAACACCAGGAAAACACTGGAATCACAGTTGATAAAAATTAATGAATTCACTCAAAAACATTCACTGAGTGCCATGTCCATTTGTGCCAGGTACTGTACTAAGTGCTGGGGCTACAAAATCCATCTCAAAGACACACCAAGATAAGGACTTTGTCCCCAGGGGACTTTCATTCCTCAAGGAGGAAGTGGATGCTGATGGGAAAACATATGAGAGCCATGTGGGGATCTGTACGGCAGGGTGACAAGGAGAGGACAAAGCAGGAATGGGGGGTGGGTTAAGAAAGACTTGAGGAGACACTAACTTTCTTGAGTTTCTGTGTTCATCTTAAACAACAGAAAAAGGCATTTGCTTCGTGGTGATGAAAAAATCAGAGCTAGCTGATATTGGAAACTAGTACTCATTTCATATAAACAGAATAGAGCTGTACCCTTCAAACTAAGTCACGGTTACTTTCAAAGATTGGCACAAGGGTCTGAACACACCAAGTGTATGTTAGGGGCTGGGCTCCTCTGGGGTCAAATCTTCCTGGTAAACAAAGCTACATTGCAGAGTCATATTTGGCACATGTGACATATAGGCCCATTGCATTTCTTTCCAAAGGCAAGTTGCCAAGGGAAGGTACCAGTAATGTTATGACCAATATGACACCGTTTTGTGGTGTTTGTAAGTTGAAACAATATATTTCCCTGCATTACATAAGTTTGTAAAAAACAAAAAAAGAGGCCCCAGCTGTGGTTGATTGAAGATGAATTGAATAGAACGTAATCTTCAGGGCTTCTCACTTGCACAGGCCCTTCCAAGGTCCTGGGAGGGCCCCTGGAAATTTTTGTATTCATAATTTTTTTATGTTTTTACTAGATAAGGTTCGGGCCCCACAAAATCCTGACATCATCCCTGGGTTCCAATAGTTACAACCCAGTAAATCCCTTGAATGAAACCTCTATGTTACTGACAAATACTGACTAGCCAAGTTAGCAGGGTGATAGGGTCAGTCTATTTTGAATCTGAAATCCATCTCAAAGACAGGCCAAGAGCTTATTAGTGGACTTAACTGGATTCTGCTGGCCCAAGCGCCGTAAAGTTAAACAACTATATTGAGGTTTTGCATTGGGGAAAGGAGGACATTTATTTGCAGGGCATCCAAGCAAGAAGGACCAGGCGGCTAACTATCAAAGTCCCTCGCTGAATGGGGGCAATAATCATATCTCTTACAGATGAAATCATGAATGAAATGGTTTATGGAAAAGCAGCAATGGTTGATAATCCTAAATATTAAGTATGTTTATATTTTTTCCCTGACTTAAGTCTCCTTCATTCCTATACACAGGTCCAGACTGATGGCTTATTTTTGAAAATTCTCGTAGTCACTTCATTGGTTCTAACAATAATTTTAGAAACTGGATGACTTGGCAATGTAGAAAGGCTGTACTTTATTCAGAGAGAGCACACTCACATATTGGCTTGTCTATGGCACATCCATACCGTGCCAAGAATGTAAGCACTAAGAGAGAAGAAGAGGAAAATCCAGGCTTTATCCCTAGTGAATTATTTATCCCACTATTAGGATATTACTGAGGCAGGTGTGGCCACACTGTGATGGCAAATTGAGCTTCGGTCACAAACATGCCTTACTGTTCCCCCCAGTCTACTGACTTCGGCTTCCTTTACATAGCGGTAGATGCACAAAAGTTTGCACAGTTGAGGGTATTGTCATGTTTTGGTATGTACTGGAATCCTGGCAGCTTCTTCTCTGATTCGGAGAGGCACAAACATTAAAGACGAAAAGAACAACTCGGGTCTGTCCTTTGGGGTGATTTAGGGTGCCTGTTTAAATTTGTAATGGTTGAAAAGTCTTGAGATTGTCACACCTAGCAACTCTTATACTTTTCTTCTCTCAGCTGCCGCTTATTCTTTTCACCTGTGTAACAAGCTGTCTTCTCTTCTCACAGAAGCTTAGCATTTCTTCCTCTGCCCCAAAGCATTTTTTCAATACTTAATTTACTAGGTGCTGTTTATGTTGTAGGCATCTAAGTACTTATACAAGTGAGATAACATGTCCGAAGTTCTTAGAACGCTGCTTGGCATATGGTAAATGCTCCATACATGTTACCTCCTGTGATATCTCATTTTCATTTTTCCAACAACTCTTGCGATGCAGTTATTATTATCATTTCCATTTTGCAGATGAGGAAGTTGAAACTCAGAGACGCTAGGTAATTTGCTAAGGTTCACACGGCTAATAAGTGGCAGAACCACTTACAAGCTTTGCAAGTAATTTTCAATGCAGCTCTTAGTTCCCCTGTAATAGGAGCTGAATGATGACAATTTGGCTTTGTGTGCATTGTATCTTACTTTCTAACTTGAACAGGACCTGTACAGCAGTGAGCTCCATTTCCCTCTGAGAATCCCATGCTTCTGGAGCTCCTGGCTGTACCAGCTCTGGGCATCCCCAGGGTTTATGCTCACCGGTCAGTGCTGGTGTGACATGACGGCTGAGCACCGGCACTGTTTCCAGTGCATTGCTAGGCACTAGACACGTGCTCTTTCATTTATTCCTCAAATTGCTTTGTGCTGTAAACACTACCCAGAAAGGCTCATGTTCATTACTCAAGTCACTTCACCAGAAAGTGACAGAGCCAGAATTCAAACCCGGGTCTGCCAGATTCCAGGTCCCTTGCTTCTTTGGTTTTTCCTCATTGCAAGGGAGTCTTCTTCAAGGTTATTCTCAGGACTTTGATTAAGATACAGGCTCACAGCTGGGCATGGTGGCTCATGCTGTAATCCCAGCACTTTGGGAGGCCAAGGTGGGTGGATCACTTGGGCTCAGGAGTTCGAGACCAGCCTGGCCAACATGGTGAAACCCCGTCTCTACTAAAAATACAAAAAAATTAACTGGGCATGGGGATGGGCACCTATAATCCCAGCTACTCTGAAGGCTGAGGCAGGAGAATCACTTGACCCCAGTAGGTGGAGGTTGCAGTGAGCCAAGATCACACCACTGCACTCCAGCCTGGGCAACAGAGTGAGACTTCATCTCAAAAAAAAAGGCTTACCGTTTCAGATTCTCTAGACTTTGCCCCTGAAAAAGCATTTATGTGATGCAGTCCGAGGTCTTGTATTGAGGAGCTTGGTGTGGGGAGATGTGTGGCTCATGAACCTCTGTAGATGAATAAAGGAAAGAGGTTACTTTCTCCCTAAGTACATTGCACATATTGGGTGAGGGTCTAGGTCATCTGCTTATTTCTTTGACTACCTTCCTCCATGGAACCAGTTTTCCCTGACTGCCTTGAGATTCTAGCATAGATCATTTTGGAGTTTGTCATTTAAATTTATTTTCACGGCCTGCTTTGGACATTTTTTCAGCTAAAGCTGTTAGGATTTCAGTACATTTAAGACAGTGATGACATGCTCCAGTCCTTTCATCTCTGTCTCCTCAGTTAATAGAAAGGAAACGTAGCCCATCTGTCTGGACCTGTACAGAAGAATTTGGAGGAAAAACAGGCAAGAAATGTTCCCTTATTTTGTGAGCTACCTTGATTCTGTCCCATTGTTCTACAGCAAAAGGCTTGTACAAAAATATTTATTTTCCTCATCTTATAAGCCATATTTAAAAAAATTATTTCGAGCAGTACTTCTTAAACTTTTGCACTGAGACAGTCTTTGAGGCTAAAAAAAAGCTTGCCACATTTTACTCCCATAAAGATACCAAAAAGGCGATGGACTGGGAGTCAGTGCACCTTAGTTTAATGTATAAAATGAAGGACTTGAACCAGAAATGGAAATGATCATCTACTGTGAATCTAAAAACACTCGAGGCTGGGCGTGCTGGCTCATGCCTGTAATCCCAGCACTTTAGGAGGCCAAGACAGGCAGGTCGCTTGAGCCCCAGGAGTTCAAGATCAGCCTGGGCAACAAAGTGAGACCCCGATCTCTACAAAAAGACTTTTAAAAAGTGGAAACATAAATCTAAATAAATAAAAACATTCATATCATTTGGTTTGTGGAAAAGAGTTGCTGTAGAGTCCTCAAACTTGAGCCGTTGAGCCAGTTCCCACTCAGTCTCTCCATGGCCCAGGCACAACCTTAGTCAAGAAAAGAATGCCTTAGAACAGGAGGAAAATAGGGTAATATCGAGTGGCCCTATATTTTGATTTCATTAGGGACAAAGGCAAAGATCCTAATGTCAGCTGGAGAAGAGCTTCCTGGTTCAGAGGTAATGCTGAGCTCAAGGCTATGGATGAGCTGTCAAGAAAGAGGGAAGGTTGGAGAGTGAGATAATTTTGGAGGAAAGATAACAAACTTTGCTAAGTTGTTTGGCTACATATTGCTTTACAGTCATTATTTTTGGTTGTTAAAAAAAAAAAAAATAGAAACAGGGTCTCACTGTGTTACCCAGGCTGGTCTCAAACTCCTGGGCTCAAGCTCACCTTCTGCTTTGGCCTCCCAAAGTGCTGAGATTACAGGCTTGAGCTGCTGTGCCCAGCCTACATTCGTTTTTAATAGCTGGGAGGAAAGTGGGCAGAGGAAGATATAGAATGAGGGAGTAGCCGACTTGTACAGAGCCCACCAGTGGTCTTACAAGTTTTCATGCCAAAAAAAATCACAAAGGATATTTAAAGCCCTAGTTTGAGAATCCATACTTAACCAGTCATGTGGCACTCACATTCTTCCTCTTTGTAACCTCATCTTATTGAATATTAGTGTTACAAAACAAATTAACTGAAAAACCATCTGGAATAGGAAGAGGAGGGGGATCACAAGGCAGGACAAGCTGTGTGGCTCCCAGCCTCGCCACTGACTCACTCTTGATCTTTGTCAAGGGAGAGTGAATCTTCACTCCTCTTTTTTCCATCTGCCAGCATGTTTGGTCTTCTGGCACCTGGTGTTCTATACAGTACAACATGCTTCTTTGTGTTAAATTGAGACATGATCCACATACCATCAACGCAGTATTATAAAGTGTACAATTCAGTGGCGGTTAGTATATTCTCAAGGTTGTATAGCAAACAATCACCATTATCTAACCCCAGAACATTTTCATCAGCCCAAAAAGAAACATGGTACCCATTAGCTGTCACACCCCAGTGCTGTCTTCCCTCAGGCCCAGGTAACTACTAATCTACTTTGAGTCCCTATGGATTTGCCTATTCCAGATCTTTCATATAAACGAATCATACAGTATGTGGCCTTTTGTGTCTGGTTTCTTTTCATGAAGCATGTTGTTTCTAAGGTCCTCCCATGCTGCAGCATGGATCATTCCTTTGCAAGGCTGAGTGATATTCCATTGTATGGAGCCATCACTATATCAGTTCATCCATTCATCACTTAGTGGACATTTGGTTCTTTCTACTTTATTTTGGCTTTTATGAATAATGCTGCTATGGACATGCATGTACTACTTTTGGTGTGGACATGTTTTTAATTCTAGGGTGCATCCCTAGCAGAATTGCTAGATCATATGGCAACTCTTAGGTTTAACTTTTTGAGGACCTGGCAGACTGACTTCCACAGTGGCTGCTCCATTTTATACTCTTCCATCTACAATGTTTGAGGGTTTCAATTTCTCCATGTCTTTGTCAACACTGTCGTTGTCTATCTCTTCTCATAGCCATCCCAGTGAGTGTAAAGTAGCATCTCGCTGCAGTTTTTGATGGATATTTCCCTAATGATTTAAGACATTCAACATTTTTATGTGTATATGAGCCATTTATATATCTTCTTTGAAGAAATATTTATTCAAATCCTCTGCCCATTTAAAAAATTGATTTGTCTTTTTATTGAATTATAGGAATTCTGTATATCTTCTGGATACTCTGGATATTAGACCTTAACAGATAATTTGCCAATATTTTCTCTCATCCTGTGAGTTCTGTGACTTTCTTGCCAGTGTCGTTTGATGCACAAAAGTTTTTAATTTTGATAAAATCTAATGTATTTTTCCTTTGGTTGTTTGTGCTTTTGGTGTCATGTGTGTGTATAAAATGTCTTATTCTTTTTTAAAAAGGTTCAGGGTTTGGTTTCAAATCAGGCTGTGTCCCTTTCATCAGTCTGACATTCTTTTCACCATGTCAGCTGCCTTCAGCTAGTAATACTTCATTAAATTCAAAAGACAAAATTGTTTTAAAAGAAAAAAAATCCAGTTTGGAGAAGAAAAAACTGTTGTCTAATCGGAGATTTACTCCCATGTTTTTGTCTAAGAGTCTTGTCGTTTTGGCTCTTACATTTAGATATCTGACATATTTTGCATCAATTTTTATAATCGTGTGAGATGTAGGGGGTCCACCTCCATTATTTTGCACATAGATGTTCAGTTGTTCCAGCACCATTTAAAAAAAAAACATTATTTCCACATTGAATTGTTTTAGCACCCTTGTCAAAAATCAATTTTCCATAAATGTGAGGGTTTATTTCTGGGTTGTCAGTTCTATTCTATTGATTTATTTGTCTGTCCACATTACAGTGTCACACTGTGATTGCTGTAGATTTGATTTGGGTTTTGAAACTGGGACATTTGAGTCTTCCCACTTTGTTATTTTACAAGATTATTTTGCTATTTAGGGTGCCTTAAATTGCATTATAATTTTAGAACTAGCTTGTCACTTTCTGGAAAGAAGCCAGCTGGGATTTTAAGAATTGTACTGATAATAGCAAAGACATGTAATCAGCCCAAATGCCCAACCTAACTGCTATGTTATTCCTATTCCAATACTTTGCAATATATGTAGCTTTTTAGCAAGAGGATATGTTAGCAGGGCGCAGTGGCTCACGCCTGTAATCCCAGCACTTTGGGAGGCCGAGGCAGGCGGATCGCCGGAGGTCAGGAGTTAGAGACCAGCCTGGACAACATGGTGAAACCCCGTGTCTACTAAAAGTACAAAAATCAGCAGGGCATGGTGGTGGGTGCCTGTAATCCCAGCTACTCGGGAGGCTGAGGTAGGAGAATTGCTTGAACCCAGGAGGCGGAGGTTGCAGTAAGCCAAGGTCACGCCATTGCACTCAAGCCTGGGCAACAGAGTGAGACTCCAATGGAGACAGGCTTTCAGCACGTTGATCAGGCTGCTCTCGAACTCCTAATCTCAGATGATCCACCTGCTTCAGCCTCCCAAAGTGCTGGGATTACAGGCGTGAGCTACCGTGCCCAGAAAATAAATGAAAACTTTTTAACTCAAAAAAACAACAACTGTGATGAAACCGTAGATCAATTTGGAGAATCGTGCTATTATTATCTGCTCCATGTTTACAGAATACTCTGTTGAATTTGGTTTGCCAGATTTTGTCAAGCATTTTTCCGTCTACATTCATAAGAAATACTGGTCTGTAATTTTTTGTGTGTGATGTGTTTAGTTTGGATACCAGGTTAATATCACCCTCATAGAATAAGTTAGGAAATGTTCTTTCCTCATCTGTGTTTTGAAAGACTTTATGAAGGATTGGTGTTAATTCTTCTTTAAGTATTTGGTAGATTCACCAGTGAAGCTGCCTGCTGGTCTTCAGCTTTTCTTAGTGGAAAGTTTTTTGATTACTACCTCAATCTCTTTACTTGACATAGGTCTGTCTATTCAGATTTTCTGTTTTTCTCAAGTCAGATTCAGTAGTTTATATCTTTCTGGTAATGTGTCTTTCATCCAGCTTATCCAATTATTAGCATATATTGTTTATATATATAATCCTTTTTATTCCTATTATAATCCTTTTTATGTCTCTAAGAACAATAGTAATGTCCCCTCTCATTTCTAATTTTAATAATTTGGTCTTCTGTATTTGTGCAGTGCAATGGCTCACACCTGTCATCCTAGCACTTTGGGAGGCTGTGGTGGGAGGATCGCTGGAGCCCAGGAGTTCAAGGCCAGCCAGGGCAACATACTGAGACCTTATCTCTACAAAAAAAATTTAAAAGTTAGCTGAGCGTGGTGGCACACGCCTGTAGTCACAGCTACTCAGGTGGCTAAGGCAGGAGGATCACTTGAGCCCGGGAGGTCAGGGCTGCAGTGAGCCATGATTGTGCCACTGCACTCCAGCCTGGGAAACAGAGTGAACACCTGTCTTGAAAAATGAACAATAAAAAACCAAATGTTTGTGGCCAGATGCAGTGGTGCATACCTATAATCCCTGTACTTTGGGAGGCCAAGGAAGGAGGATTGCTTGAGGCCAGGAGTTTGAGACCAGCCTGGACAACATAGTGAGACCCTATCTCTAAATTTTTTTTTTTAGTTAGCCGAGTGTGGTGGTGCACACCTGTCATCTCAGCTACATCTTAATTTTATAATGTTGTAGTTCAGATTAATTCCAACTTTGTTTCAATAGTATACAAAAACTTTGCTTCTCTAAAGCTCCACTCTCACCCCCTCCTTTATACTGTTATTGTCACACATTACATCTTTATATACTTTATGTTCATCAACTAGATTTATAATTATTGCATTATGTAAGTATCTTTTTCTTTTTTTTTCTTTATTTTGGGACAGAGTCTCACTCTGTTGCCCAGGCTGGAGTGCAGTGGCACAATCTTGACTCGCTGCAACCTCTGCCTCCCAGCTTCAAGCGATTCTAGTGCCTCAGCCTCCTGAGTAGCTGGGACTGCAGGCACACAACACCACACCTGGCTAATTTTTGTATTTTTAGTAGAGACAGGGTTTCAACATGTTTGCCAGGCTGGTCTCAACCTCTTGACCTCAAGTGATCCTCCAGCCTCAGCCTCCCAAAGTGCTGGGATTACAGGCCTGAGCCACTGTGCCCGGCCAGTGCTTTTTATTTCTTTGTGCAGATTCACATTAGTACTCCTTATAGGGCAGGTCTTCTAGCAACAAAGTCTCTCAGTTTTTATTCATCTAGAATATCTTAATTTCTCTTCAATTTCAAAGGTAGTTTTGCCAGGTATAGAATTATCGGTTGACAGTTTATTCAGCACTTTGAATATGCCATTTCATTGCCTTTTGTCCTCCACTGTTGTGTGTGGTTGCTTTGTTTTGTTTTTAGACAGGGTCTTGCTCTGTTACCCAGGCTGGAGTGCAGTGGTGCAACCACTCACCTTGTTGCAGCCTCCACCTCCCAGGCTTAAGCAATGCTGTCACCTCAGCCTCCTGGGTAGCTGGGCCTACAGGCATGCACCACCACACCCAGTTATTTTTAAATTTTTTGTAGAGACAGGGTTTTACTATATTGCCAGTGCTGGTATCCAACTCCCGGCTTCAAGCAATTCTTGAGCCTCAAGCCTCCCAAGGTACTGGGAGTACAGGTGTGAGCAACCATGCCCAGCGCCTCCCTTGTTTTTGAAGAGAAATCAGCTATTAATCTTATTGAGGATCCCTTGTATGTGATGAATTGCTTTTCTCTTGCTGCTTTGAAGATATTCTGTCTTTGGCTTCTGTCAGTTTGATTACAGTATGTTTAGATGTGGATCCCTCAGTTTTTCCTACTTGTAGTTCCTTGAGCTTCTTGAATATGCAGATTGTTTTTCATCATGTTTGGGAAGTTTGGGGCCATTATTGCTTCAAATATTCTTTCTCCTTTTTTCTGTTTTTCTTCTCCTGAGACTCTCATTATGTATATGTTGGTAAGCTTGATGATGTGTTCCACAAACAGGTCTGAGATTCCATTCACTTTCATTCATTTTTATTTCTGTTCCTCAGAGTCAACAATCTCAATTAACCTTCAAGTTCCCCATTCTTTCTTCTGCCTGCTGTGATGTGCCATTGAGAACCTCTAATAACTTTTCCATTTCAGTTACCATACTTTTCAACTCTAGAATTTCTATTTGGCTCCTTTTTATGGTTTCTATCTCTTTACCGATATTCTCTATTTGATGAGACATTGCTTTCATACTTTCCTTTAGTTCTCTAGTCTACAGAACTGGATCATTTCTCTTATCTCTTTGAACATATTTTAAATAGCTGAATTAAATATTTCTCTAGGCCAAGCATGGTGGCTCATGCCTATAATCCCAGCACTTTGGGAGGCTGAGGCTGAGGCCAGGAGTTCAAGACCACCATGGGCAACTTAGCAAGACCCCAGCTATAAAAAATAAAAAAATCTTTGTCTAGTAAGTCTAACATCTGGTCTTTCTTAGGGACAATTTCTGCTTATTTCTCCCCCCACCACATGTTTGGGCCATACTTTGTTTCCTTGCATTTTTCATACATTTTTGTTAAAAATTGAATATTTTAAATAATATAATGTAGCAATTCTGAAAATCAGATCTATGCTGCCAGGGTTTGGTGTTACTGCTGCTTGTGTTAGTAGTTGCTATTTATTTAGTGACTTTTCTGAACTTCTTCTGTAAAGTCTTGCATTATATGTCATGTGTTCCCACTAAAGTCTCTCCTCAGTTAGCTTACCGATCAGCTAATGATTAAATGAAGATTTACTTAAATTCCTGGAACTGGTAAGTCTCCTAGTTTTTGCCAAGGGGCTCTGTGTACACGTTGGGGCATACCTTCAGCACTCAGCTAGACAATTTACAGCCATGCCTTAGCTTTCACTTCTTGCTTGTGCAGAACCTCAAGATCAGCCAGGGATGAGAGTTTGTGAACTTAGTAGGTCTTTCCTGACCATGCTGACAGCCTGCCCTATGCATGTGCATGACATTCCAAATTGCCAGGAATATGTCTTATGGACTTCTAGTTTCCCAAACGTATATCAGAGTGTTTCAAAATTCCTGTGGACATCTTATTCCTCAGCTTTTCCTATTAAGCTTTTTGATTAGGCTTTTTTTCCCCAAACTGTTATTCATTGCCCAATACAGTTGCCATGTTAAAACACTTGTCTGTAATTGTTTTCCAAAAACACCCTCTTGGAGAGGCTTTAGCACTAGACAGCTTTCATTCTGGTCAAATAAAGATAAACCTTTCAAATGAGGTCTTCCAGGGAACCACCAGACAGATGACATCATGACAGTTAACTGAGAATAAGGTTTTGAAGGAGCTCCAGCTCCATTCAGCTCCCTCTGGTTGGGGATGTGGGCTGTTTTTCAAGGTGACTACTGAGCTAGAGAGTGAGGAATGGTCTAAGGCAAGTTAACACAAATCTCACTGTTCTTACAGAAATTTTTCTTGAATAAATGCTCCTTGGGTTGCTGCAAGACTTTGGTTACATTTCTAGAGTTCTGAAAAAGTTTATTCTGGTCAATTTTTTTTTTTGCCATTTTTTTGGTGTTTGTTGCTTTTATGAAGGGATGAGTTTTTGGATGTCTTTTTTTTTTTTTTTTTTGAGACAGAGTCTCGCTCTGTTGCCCAGGCTGGAGTGCAGTGGCGCAATCTCGTCTCACTGCAAGCTCCGCCTCCTGGGTTCACACAATTCTCCTGCCTCAGCCTCCCGAATAGCTGGGACTACAGGCACCTGCCACCATGCCTGGCTAATTTTTGTATATTTAGTACAGACGGGGTTTCGCTTTGTTAGCCAGGATGGTCTTGATCCCCTGACCTTGTGATCCACCTGCCTTGGCCTCCCAAAGTGCTGGGATTACAGGCGTGAGCCACCGCGCCCAGCCTGGATGTCTTTATTCCACCATTTTCACTGATGTAACTTACAACATGGTTTTAAATCTCTGAAGGCTCACTGGGCACATGCCTGTAGTCCCAGATACTCGGGAGGCAAAGGAAGAAGGATCCTTTGAGTCCAGGAATTCTGGGCTGTAGCATGCTATGCTGATTGGGTGTCTGCACTAAGTTCAGCATCAGTATGGTGACCTCCCAGGAACAGGAGACCACCAGCTTCCCTAAAAACGGGTGTACCAGCCCAGTTCAGGAATGGAGCAGGTCAAAACTCCCATGCTGATCACTAGGGGGATCATGGCTGTGAATAGCCACTGCTCTCCAGCCTGGGCAACACAGTGAGTGAGAATGTGTCTCTTAAAAAAAAAGTCTCATTGACCATAGACTAATTAACTATTTAATCATGGGAAATGATTAGGGGAAAGACATAAAAAGAGAAACTGCAATCCACTTTTTTTGCTCTGTCGCCCAGGCTGGAGTGCAGCAGCTTGATCTTGGCTCACTGCAACCTCCGCCTCCCGGGTTCAAGCAATTCTCTTGCCTCAGCCTCCGACACAGCTGGAATTACAGGCAAGCGCTGCCGTGCCCTGCTAATGAGAAATTGTAATTCTCATAGACGTCCTCCCAGAGGAGTAGAAGAAGGTTGAAAGGCACTTCTGTATTTAGTCTTCTCAAAATTAAGGGTGGGCCCAGTGGCTCACACCAGCACTTTGGGAGGCCAAGGCAGGAGGATCACTTGAGATCAGGAGTTCAAGACCAGCCTGGCAAACATGGTGAAACTCCCATCTCTACTAAAAACACAAAAAGTAGCCAGGCATGGTGGTGCATGCCTATAGTCCCAGCTATTTGGGAGACTGAGGAAGGAGGATTACCTGAGCTTGGGAAGTGGAGGAGGTTGCAGTGAGCCAAGATCACGCCACTGCACTCCAGCCTGGTCAATGGAGCGAGACCCTGTTTGGGTAGGGAGGGGAGGGGAGTGGAGGGGAGAGGAGAAAGGAAAGAAAGGAAAGGAAAGAAAATAGAAAGCAGGAAGGGGGAGGGAAGGAAGGAAGGAAAAAGAGAGAGAAAGAAAAAGAATGAATGAAGAACGAAAATAAAAATTTAAAAGAAAATCTAAGGTTAAAGTAAACCCTTTTTCTTCATACAGATTAAACACATGAGTTCAAATCACAGCTTTGCTGCTTAATAGCTTGGTGACCTAGGACAAGTTATATAACCTCTCTGTGCCTCAGTTTCCTCATTTAAAAATACGGCAATACATCCCATTACTGGGTATATACCCAAAGGACTATAAATCATGCTGCTATAAAGACACATGCACACGTAATGTTTATTGCGGCACTATTCACAATAGCAAAGAGTTGGAACCAACCCAAATGTCCAACAGCGATAGACTGGATTAAGAAAATGTGGCACATATACACCATGGAATACTATGCAGCCATAAAAAATGATGAGTTCGTGTCCTTTGTAGGGACATGGATGAAACTGGAAAACATCATTCTCAGTAAACTATCGCAAAGACAAAAAACCAAACACCGCATGTTCTCACTCATAGGTGGGAATTGAACAATGAGAACTCATGGACACAGGAAGGGGAACATCACACTCCGGGGACTGTTGTGGGGTGGGGGGAGGGGGGAGGGACAGCATTAGGAGATACACCTAATGCTAAATGACGAGTTAATGGGTGCAGGAAATCAACATGGCACATGGATACATATGTAACAAACCTGCACATTGTGCACATGTACCCTAAAACCCTAAAGTATAATAAAAAAAAAAAGGAAAAAAAAAAATAGGGCAATAATAATATCTACCACATAAGGTATTTGCTGATCACAAATACATGGCAACGCAGTAGATACTCACTGTAATAATTATTATTTTTATAATTTCTGCAGAAGTACAAAGATGATTCTTGGGTTAACCTAAAGGCAGATTTTCTTTTATTTCTTCCTGTTTCTTTTATTTTTCTTGTTCACCTTAAAGAATTAAAAAGAAAATCGATTCCGGCATTTTGGAATAAAAATTTGCATCAAAATCAATTTATTCATTTTATTGACATATAAACAAAATGTCATTTGTTTATTCAATAAACATATGTTAAATGCCTAATACATTTCAGACATCATGCCAGGCACAGGGATGACAGGGCATGGTGGCGGGCACCTGTAATCCCAGCTACTTGGGAGGCTAAGGCAGGAGAATTGCTTCAACCCGGGAGGCGGAGATTGCAGTGAGCCAAGATTGCGCCACTGCACTCCAGCCTGGGCGACAGAGTGAGACTCCGTCTCAGAAAAAAAAAAAAAAAAAAAAAATGTGGTATCTGCCCTCAAGGCGCTCATAGTCCAGGAGCCTGACAACTGGACAGGTGATTACATGCAGTGTAAGAAAGGCTGTGATGTCATACAAGAAGACAAGTGGGAGTATAGTTTTGACCAGTTCCTCCTCTTAGATTTATTCCTTCTTCTTTGGCTATGAAGCAAAAGAATTGGTCCTATTTTTTTTTTAACTGTGCAAATTAAACCATAAATTTTAAAAACTTTATAAAGATAAAAGACAAGCAGCCAGCCGCAGTGGCTCACGCCGGTAATCCTATCAGTTTGGGAGGCTGAGGCAGGTAGATCACCTGAGGTCAGGAGTTCAAAACCAGCCTGGCAAACATGGTAAAACCCTGTCTCTACTAAAAATACAAAAATTAGCTGGGTGTGGTGGTGGGTGCCTGTAATCCCAGCTACTCGGAAGGCTGAGGCAGAACAGGAGAATTGCTTGAACCTGGGAGGCGGAGGTTGCAGTGAGCCAAGATCGAGCCATTGCACTCCAGCCTGGGCAACAAGAGCGAGACTCCATCTCAAAAAAAAAAAAAAATAGATGAACAACTTGAATTATGATGAGCAACTTGAATTATGGAGGATGCTAGAAATAGTGTTTCCTCCACAGTCAGGGCTTCCTACCAACATACTCACTTTTAGGGTTTTTGACCTGGAAAGTTCTGTGGCGTATTTTTTCTTTGCTATCCACTTTTTTTTCCTTGTAGTTCTTCCCCTCGTTCTATCCGTTATCTTCTAGAGACCTCGGTAGTTCCCAGAGGAATAGTGCTTTATGGAGTCTAATGGTGATTTCTTAGGTAAAAACAGGAAACATTTTTTTCTTTTTTACCTACAAGTTCCATACCAAAAAATGAATGTAAACTTTCCATGCGGTTTCACACACTGAAAATGCAGGTTATTTTAATTCCATTGCATTTTTCAGAATTCTGAATCGCAATCCTCTGACAACTGTTGAAGATCCGTATCTCTTTCAATTGCCAGCATTAAAATATCTGTAAGTACCATAGTACTCTCGTGAGTCATGAGATGATTTATGCTTTTTAAATTGTTCATCAAAGCTTAAGTATTTTACATTTAGGCTAAAATGTCATAATTCAAATTTTAACTGGGTTATTGAAAAAAGTTATTGGCGAAGAAAAAAATTAAGAGGATGTATAATGGTCAAGACAGCCAGCAGGGGAAGAGAACAGCATTGAAGAACTCATATAGATTTGGAACATGTAGACACATGGAGGAATATTATTTAACCAAGAAAGCAAAGGGGAAAAGGTGTTCATTATTCTAAAAATGAAGAAAAGCGTAAATAAGATGGTGAGTGCAATATGAAAGTGAGAAGATAATGGTAAAAAAAAGGTGTAAGTTCTGCTCTTGAGTATCATTAATTTGATGATGCAAATCAGCTTTAATTTCTTTAATAAGAGTCCCCTGGAATTCCACAGCAAATAAACTCTTGAGCTGGCTTATTTAATAGAGAAGCCAAAATTGAATTGTTAAGTACAGAACTTTTTATTGGGGTTCATATCATGAATGTTTCGGCTTTCTTCTTCAGAGACATGGGAACAACGCTAGTCCCACTTACAACACTTAAGAACACTCTCATGATGACTGTTGCACTGGAAAAACTGTAAGTTATTTTTTTCTGAGATTTATTTTTACTTAGTTGGTTCTTTAGGTTCGTTTTATTATTTTCTTAAGTCAGGTTCATTGAGGTATAATTTTCATATAGTAACATTCATGCTTTTTAAGTATACAGTTTGATGAGGCTGACAAATGTATAGTTACATAACCACCACCACATTCCCAGTATAAAGCATTTCTGATGCCTCAAAAAGGCCCCTCCTGTCCCTTTGTAGGCAATCCCGTCCTCCCACCATCAGCCCCTGTTAGCTACTAATCTGATTTCTGTTCCTATACTTTTGCCTTTTCCAGAATGTCTTATAAATGAAATCATATAGCATGTAGCCTCTTGTGTTTGGCTCCTTTCACAAAGCCTAATTTTTTTTTTTTTTTGAAATGGAATCTCACTCTGTCGCCCAGGCTGCAGTGCAGTGGCATGACCTAGGCTCACTGCAACCTCCACCTCCCAGGTTCAAGTGGTCCTCCTGCCTCAGCCTTCCGAGTAGCTGGGATTACAGGTGCATGCCACCACACCTGGCTAATTTTTGTATTTTTAGCAGAGACAAGGTTTCACCATGTTGGCCAGGGTGGTTTCGAACTCCTGACCTCAAGTGATCCGCCCGCCTCAGCCTCCCAAAGTGCTAGGATTACAGATAAGATCCACCTTGCCTGGCCTCACTCAGAAGAATTTTTTTTGAGATTATGCTACCATCCATGTTGTTGCACCTATCACTACAGCTGGCCCTCCATATCTGCAGGTTCCTCATCCGTAGATTCAACGAACCATGGATGCAGAATATTTGGAAAAAATAAAATATATAAAACAACAATACAATAATAAAAACAGTAGAAAATTTAAAATACTGTATAATTATGTACATACCATTTACACTGTATTAGGTATTTAAAGTATACCTGAGGCTATATACAAACATGTTATTTCATAAAAAAGACATCAGCATCTGTGGACTTTGGTATCTGCAGGGGGTCCTGGAGCCAATCCCCTGCAGACACCGAGGGACAACTGTTCACTCCTTTTCATTGCTGAGTAGTATTCCGGTTGTGTGGAAACGCCATCTCTACTAAAAATTCACAAATTAGGCAGGTGTGGTGGCACATGCCTGTAATCCCAGCTACTCAGGAGGCTGAGGCACGAGAAGTGCTTGAACTTGAGAGGTGGAGGTTGCAATGAGCTGAGATTGCACCACTGCACTCCAACGTGGGCGACAGAGTGGGACTCTGCCTAAAAAAAAAGTAAAAAATAAAAATGTTTTCTGAAGACCAGAAGTTTTTAATTTTGATCAGCTTTAAGTTAGCATTTTTTTCTTAAATGGCTTGTGATTTTTTGTTTCTTACCTAAGAAATCTTTAAGAATTTGTTGTCTAATCCAACGTCTAAAAGATTTTCTCCTATGTCTTCTCCCAGATATTATATACATTTAGGTCTATGATCCATTTTGAGTTAATTTGCATATATGATGTATCTTTCATTTTTATTTTTTATTTTTTTGTAGAAATTAGGTCTCAGTACGTGGTCCAGGCTGGTCTCAGACTCCTGGTCTCAAGTGATCCTCCTGCCTCACCCTCCCAGAGTGCTGAGATTACAGGCATGCGATACCGTGCCTGGCCTTCTTTGCAGGTTATATATATATATCAGCCAGGAGTGGTGGCACACGCCTGTAGTCCCAGCTACTAGGGAACCTGAGTCAGAAGGATCACTTGAACCCAGGAGGCAGAGGCTGCAGTGAGCCAAGATTGCACCACTGCACTCAGCCTGTGTAACAGAGCGAGACCCAGCCTCAAAATAAACAAAAGAAACACCTTTGTGTCAGAGTTAAGGTTGCTATATAACAAAATGCTGGGTTACGGTTCCAGGTCCATTCCATATGAAGATCAGAGGCTTCCACTGGACCCAAAGGAATAATACTAGTCACTTGTGATTATTCCTCTATAGGTTCGAAAGATGTGTCAGGCCAACTTATTGGATGCAGTTTTAATCTAAAACTCTATACATTGTACCCCCAACTCATAGACTTCATGTATCCATGAAACCCTCTTCTGTTTTAGTCTTAATGTGGCCCTAATAAAGCCATCCTTTTGGAGGACTCAGAAGAGGCCCCCCAAAACCTCTGCAACATAATAATTATAGTTAACTCTTATTGAGCACTCACTGTGCACCAGGCATTTTTCAGGTACTGATTCATTTGATCCTCAAAATTCATTAGAGGTAGGTACTATTATAATGACAAGGCCAAGGAACAGAGATTAAGCAATTTGCCCAAATTCACATTATTAGCGGAGCTGAGATTTAAGCACAGTCTGGCTGTGGAATCTGTATCCTTAATGACCATGCTATACTGCCTAAGATTAACCTTTTACTTCAGTTACAGGGATTGTTTTTATCTCTCTGAAAGTGCCCCCAATAAGCCACAACAATAAATTAATCAATTGTCTTGGTTACCTCTTTTGCCCAAATTTACATGTTGAAAAAAATCCAAACAAGCCAGAAAGATGAAAGAATAGTACAGAATCCAATCAAACATCAGGCACTGCATGTCATGTCTTCATTTCCTTTAATCTAAAACATGCTTCTACTTTCTTTGATCTTTCATGACATTGGCATTTTTTAAGAGTCAAAGATAGTTGTCTTGTAAATTGTCCCACAGTCTGGATTTGTCTGTTTCCTCATGATGAAATTCAAGTTAAGCATTTTTGGGAAAAATACTGCATAGGTGATGTATCCTTCCTGCCTCGTAACTGCAGGTGGCCTGTAATACTAAGTTTGATCATTTGACTAAGGTGATCTTCCAGATCTCTCCATTGTAATTATTTTGCTGGGTGCAGTGGCTCCCACTTGTAATCCCAGCACTTTGGAAGGCCGAGGTGGGAGGATTGCTTGAGCCCAGGAGTTCTACACCAGCCTGAGCAACATGGGGAAACCCTGTCACTACTGAAAATACAAAAGTACAAAAAAAAAAAAAAATTAACTGGGCATGGTGGTGCAAGCCTATACTCCCAGCTACTCAGGGGGCTGAATTTGGAGGATCCCTTGAGCCCAGGGGGGTTGAGGCTGCAATGAGGTATAATTTTGCCACTGTATTTCAGCCTGGGTGACAAAATAAAAATAAAAATAAAAAATAACAATTTTCCCCTTGGTAATTAATAAATAATCTGTGGGTTGTTACTTTGAGTTCAGTGAAGATCCTGTTCTCAAATGTCTTTTCACCCAAATGTGCATCAATGATAATCCTTGTCTGAATGAATTTGTATTACACTGATGGTTGCAAAGTGACACTTTTTAAAATTGTGTCATTCCTTCTACATTTACTAGCTGGCATTATTTCATTGAAGAAGAACTCCCCCTCTTTCTTTTTGAATATCACTCTTCATGGATTCTTCTTTATATTAAATATGTTGTAACTTATTGTTGTTATTCTTTTGAATGCTCAAATTGTCCAGATTTGACCAATGCAATCTTTGTTATTTTTTAACCCTGGAATCCAGGTTAAACTAAGCTATTTTTAATGCCCAGAGTAATTTATAATATTTCCCACTCCCAACAGGAATTGAGAAAGGGACTCTAGAAGTTGGGGGCTTATTCAGACTTCTTAAAAGTCTACCTTCTTCTTCTGTACTTTCAGCCCAAAGTGAGACTTTTGAGTTGGGAAGAGATACTTCTGAATTAAACTACTAATCACTGTCACCCAATTCTAATCCCAACCACCTTTATTCTAGGCATACCATACTCACTGCCATGTTTACCCTTCAGTTGGGCAACTTTGCCCTCCTTCCTGTTGGCCTTCTGGTTCCTACCCAACTGTCCAGTCCATAGGCTTCAATGGCACCCTTTTCCCACCCCTTTGGTAGCGTTGGCTGCCTCCTTTACCTACTCAAGTAACCGCTTTACCACTAATTTATTGCTCTCTGTTTTCATCTATAGGATCTTACCTAGCCATATGGCCTGCTGCCTCTGCCAATTTAAAAACAGCATTGAGGCTGTCTGCAAGACAGTCAAGCTGCATTGCAACAGTGCATGTCTGACAAACACCATACATTGTCGTGAGTCCAAATTGCGCGGTGATAAATTGTTACATTATTTGTTTTTAAACTTTTTATTTTTAATGATGATAAAATTTTAAGCTAATGACATAATTGCTTTATTTTTATTTACTCATTCAGAGTTAAACTCCCTCAATTTCTGAACTACTCCCTTGCTGAGAGTCAGGTTCTCAGTTATTATTACAAAATTTAATAATAGAACTGTTCCATATGCACAAAGGACCAAGACAAAGGAATGGGAAGGCTAGGGAATACCATTAACATCCACACACTGTGTACTGTGCTCTCTGCTTGATGCTTTGCCCAGTGATAATTTCTTCATATAGTGCAATGTAGTTTGTAAGCTGGTTTTAAATCCCTGAGGTCTCAAGTACTCTCTGCCTTATAGGACAGATGTAGATACGGTTTTGGTTTTTCTGTTTTTACAGTTTTATAGGAGTACAAGTGATACTGTTTTATTTGAAGCCTGAGAGCTTCTGGTTCCATAACCAGAAATTGCTACCTGGCTCTTCTAATGGAATGGAGGGCTTTTCCATTCTTAGACCATCCAACTCTGAACTTGCTCCGAATCTCAAACCTTTCTGTTCACAGAACAAACGCTCAAGGGCTTTCAAGAGTGTTTCTTAGATTAGATTTATTAGCACCAACTTCATGACTTCTAAAATGTGACTGCTTTCATGTCCAGATAGCTTGAATACAGGTATCTACCAGTGATATGGGGAGGATAATTAATAATGCATGGTTACATAAAGTCAGTGTTGCTTATTTTTCAAAACTTTTTTTTTTTTTTTTTTTTTACCAATTATATTATTCCCTTTTCCCCAAGAAGTGGGCAGAAAAGCTTTGTTAACCTCCTTTTACAGATGAGGAAAACAAGATCAGAGGTGCTAAGTGCTGTAGCCTAGTGCCAGGTCTTCTGGCCCCAGTTCTGGGTTCTCCCCAAGCCCATGTTTCCCGTTTCTCACAATCTTTACTTCTTCTGCTGACCCTCACCACCACCCAAAATACTTTTAATTCTGGAAAAGAAACCCAGCTGCACACTGGCACACTTGACCTTCATGCAGTCAGAAGCTTTGGATGATTCCCCATCCAAAATATTAGAGATGAAATGAAAGCAAAGTAGGCATCTGACAAAACTTGCTTTTTCCCTTCTGCATTTTAGGACCTCAAGTAATGTTTATCCAGAAACTGCTATCATACCACAGATTCATTGTGTATTTAACAACATAGGCATCCAATCTGGCAAATTTAAAAACCTCTTAACCTACACCACAAATCCCTGCCCAAATTTAAGAACTAGGGTGGACACAGTGCTTTTTTCCATGTCGCATCTTCTGTGATGGGGCTACGATATGTGGGAGCAGAGAATGGGGTGGGTGGGTGGAGCGCGTGACAGATGAGGATCTATCAGCAATGGGAGGGGGCCTCCACTTTAGCATCTCCACCCTGCTCCTCTCAGAGGACCGCCTTTCATTGCATTCAGCTGTGATGGTAGCAAGAACGCAGGCGCACCGAGGACGAGGAGAGCGGGAGCCTTGTGCTCTCTCTGCATCTGAGGCAGGACAGCACAGGGTACGGAGCAGTCTCCAGAGAGGCCAGCTCATCAGCTCATCAGGGAAGCACTTGTCTTCCACCTTGGGCTTTGACTGACCACTGGGCAGTTGGCCCCTGGGGATCAACGAAATAATCCTAAGCAGAGTTACTCTATGTCACACTATGGAATGTTCCAAGTAGGTGGCCATGTTTTCAAAAGATGTATTTTCTCCTTTTGTTGTTGCCATTTCATAGGTTTAGGATTGGGTGTGTGTTTCTCCTCTCTGAATGGCACTCAAATGTTTGCTGACTCCTACTCTATGTGACTGGGGTGTACAGCTATGGACTGATGCATCCCGTCCCATCATCTTTCATGATCAAAGCAGTCTCTTCTTTTTTGACAGCTGAAGAAGCATCTATAGGAAATCCAGAAGGAGCGTTCATGAAGGTGTTACAAGCCCGGAAGAATCACACAAGCACTGAGCTGACTGTTGAGCCGGAGGCGCCCTCAGACAGCAGTGGCATCAACTTGTCAGGCTTTGGGAGTGAGCAGCGAGACACCAATGACGAGAGTGATGTTATCAGTGCCCTAAGTTACATCTTGCAGTATTTTTCAGCGGCAAACCTAGATGTGAAATCAATGTTATTACCGTTCATTAAACTGCCAACCACAGGAAACAGCCTGGCAAAAATTCAAAGTGTAGGTAAAAACCTGCAGAGGGTTAACAGAGTCCTCATGGGCCCAAGCAGCATCCAGAAAAGGCACTTCAAAGAGGTGGGAAGGCAGAGCATCAGGAGGGAACAGGGTGCCCAGGCATCTGTGGAGAACGCTGCCGAAGAAAAAAGGCTCGAGAGTCCAGCCCCAAGGGAGCTGGAACAGCCTCACATACAGCAGGGGCCTGAGAAGTTAGCGGGAAACGCCGTCTACAGCAAGCCTTCGTTCACCCAACAGCATAAGGCAGCAGTCTCTGTGCTGAAACACTTCTCCAAGGGCGCGCCTTCTACCTCCAGCCCTGCAAAAGCCCTGCCTCAGGTGAGAGACAGATCGAAAGACTTAACCCACGCCATTTCCATTTTAGAAAGTGCAAAGGCGAGACTCACACATATGGAGGATTCTAAACCAATCATACGTTCCAGAAGAAAATACCACCTTCCCAAAACTCGCTCCCACGTGGCCCACAGAACACCCAAGTTCAAAAAGAGTCCAAAGTTCAGGAAGAAAAGTTATCTCAGACTGATGCTCGCAAACAGGCCTCCGTTCTCTGCAGCAAACAGCCTCATAAATTCCCCTTCACAAGGGGCTTTTTCATCCTTAGGAGACCTGAGTCCTCAAGAAAACCCTTTTCTGGAAGTATCTGCTCCTTCAGTACGTTTTATAAAAAACACAAATGTAAACAACACAACTGCAAGAAATGCCTTTAAAGAAAACGTTTTTATGGAAAACACTAACATGCCAGAAGGCACCATCTCTGAAAACACAAACTACAATCACCCTCCTGAGGCAGACTCCACTGGGACTGCATTCGACTTAGGGCCAACTGTTACACAAACTGAGACAAAAGGGGAACACAACAACGCGGGCACTGACCTGTCCCCCGAGCCCAAAAGCTTCAATGACCCATTGCTCTCGTCCCCAGGTGATCAGTTTGAAATTCAGCTAACCCAGCAGCTACAGTCCCTTATCCCCGACAACAATGTGAGAAGGTTCCTTTCTCATGTTATCCGGATCTTGAAGATGGACTGCTCTGGGGCCGATGTGCAAGTGACCTGTGCCAGGCTCATCTTCAGGACAGGCCAACTGCTGAATCTTCTCAGCAAGCAGCAGGAAGTAAAGGCATCCAAGGTAGAATGGGATACAGACCAATGGAAGACCGCTACTTATATTGAGAGCACGGAAGCCCAGAGTGAACACAAAGAACAGAAGTCGCTTGAGGTGAGGACCACACAGAAACATGAGACCCAGATTTCCCATCATTTAGCATATCCCAGGAAAGTGCCCACACAGGAGAACCTGGGACTCCCAGGCCATAGCTTATCTTGGCCATGTAACTTTGGCCATGACAGTGATCTCCCACTTTGCTCATGTAAAGAGTGAAATAGATTAGGGCACAAGATGAACCATAGGCCGGGGGTGGTAGCTTACTCCTGTAATCCCAGCACTTTGGGAGGCCAAGGTGGGTGGATTACTTGAAGTCAGGAGTTTGAGACCAGCTTGGCCAACATAGTGAAACCCTGTCTCTACTAAAAATACAAAAATTAGCTGGATTGATGACACGTGTCTGTAGTCCCAGCTACTTGGGAGGCTGAGGTGGGAGGATCACCTGAGCCCAGGGAGGTCGAGTCTAGTGAACGGTGATTGAACCACTGTACTCCAGCCTGGGTGACAGAGTGAGACCCTCTTTCAAAAAAATAAAAAAGAATCTGTAAGCTACTCACCTGGAATATTGGGGTTTTGAATAGTTAGCTCTCATTCTGTTTGGTTTTTTTTAGCTCACAAAGGAAGTTCCAGGATATGGCTATAAGAAGAAACTCGCCTTCGCAGTAATTGTGACTATCATAGTAACGAGTTTGATTATACTTCTCTGCCTCATTGTGGTAAGGACAATAATTAATTCAGGTTTTCAGAATGCAGTCTTGTCTTTGTGTGGATTCAGAGCTCACAAACTGAAAACCAAAGCCACTTTCCCACCTGCTGCTACTTGACATACTTCTTCAGTCATTTCAGGCTGAGGTGTGTGCTTTGCTCTTTGACTGCAGTGTGTATTTCAGGATTTTTAAAGGATCCTCGCTTCCAGATCTCTGTGAATTGAAACCAAGTTAATCCCACTGGACTATTTTAAGAAGTCGATATAATGGCAAAATTTCTCCCACCCAAAACTATGTCAACAATTGGATGTACTCACCAAATCACCCTTACTCTGCCACCAATTTATTTCCTTGTTGCTGAAATGATGAGAGGGGTATAATCTCCACCCTCACGGAGTTGTCATCACCCTGGAGAGGAAGGAGAGAGCCAAAAGAGAGAAGTATTGTCTTGTAGACGTATTAGATTTACACAGTATCGTCCTCCAGTGTGTAAGGCATTGTCTAAATTGGTCCATTTAAAGCACTACAGAGTAGCCATCTTTTAAAAAATTGTTGGCCACATTTTGAAGTTCACAGGCGAGGGGGAACGTCTCATACTCCAGCCCTCCTGAGCCCAGGCCCTCTGTGA
Organism: Symphalangus syndactylus; assembly: GCF_028878055.3. Classification (NCBI taxonomy): domain Eukaryota; kingdom Metazoa; phylum Chordata; class Mammalia; order Primates; family Hylobatidae; genus Symphalangus; species Symphalangus syndactylus. The sequence goes on along the minus strand of NC_072442.2, from coordinate 46,238,907 downwards.
GATGTGTCACCATTTTCTTGGACCCCATGTGAGACATTCCCCCTCAGATTAGAGATGCTCAACCTGCATCAACTTATCTTTTATTTTTTGTTTTTATTTTTATTTTTATTTATTTATTTATTTATTTATTTATTTATTTATTTATTTTTTGAGACAGAGTCTGGCTCTGTCGCCCAGGCTGGAGTGCAGTGGCCTGATCTTGGCTGACTGCAAGTTCCACCTCCCGGGTTCCTGCCTCAGCCTCCCGAGTAGCTGGGACTACAGGCGCCCGCCACCACGCCCAGCTAATTTTTTGTGTTTTTTTTAGTAGAGACGGGGTTTCACCATGTTAGCCAGGATGGTCTCGATCTCCTGACCTGGTGATCCACCCGCCTCGGCCTCCCAAAGTGCTGGGATTACAGGCATGAGCCACTGCACCCAGCTGCATCAACTTATCTAAAGCCTACATCTAGCTACTCTGGGGCAAGTCCTGTTTACAGTGCCCATTCCTGGAGCTTGCCTCCGTTTGTCTTTTGTTCGATTACATGATGTATTACTTTTCCCAACAGGCCAGTGCTAGCATATGGGAAGAGTGATTTAATAAGCTGGCAACCTTGACGCTATGCTACCAGTCCAACCCTATTTGCCTCATTTACCATTTCCATTATTGTGGCAGCCCTCCATTCCAGCCACAGCAGCCCCTCACCATACCCCAGTCACACCACCCGCATTTCTGCTTTTGTCTGTGTTTGTCCATAAAATGCCCTTATTTCACTCTGCCTGTGGGAGTCCTATGAATCTCTCAAAAGCCAACTCAAGTTTATCTTTCTTCTTGACACCTTCCCTGAATATTCCAGCCCTGCTGAGCCTAGTCCCTTTGTGAGATTTGTCACCATTTCTTGGACATCATATGAGAGACTTCAGAGGCTGAAGTGGGAGGACTGCTTGAGCCTGGGAGGTCGAGGATGCAGTGAGCTGTGGTCATACTACTGCACTCTAGCCTGGGCAACAGAGCGGGGCCCTGTCTCAAAAACAGCCACCACCAAAAACTGTCTTGGGATTTGAATAGGATTACGTTAAATTTTAGATTAATTTGAGAATTGACATCTGTACGACATTCTAGGAACGTGCTATCTCATGTCATGTATTCACTTCCTGTAATGTCTTTCAGAAGAGCTTTAGTGTTTCCATATATAGATCTTGTACATCTCTTGTTAGTTAAAAGATCTTTGTATTTTTGTTCCTAAATACTTCATACATTTCTATTGCCATTGTAAATGGGATCTTTCTTGCATTTTCTAATTAGTTATTGGTGGTACATGGGAAAAGTATTTGAGGTTTGTGTGCTGATTTCTTGATTTTGTAGATAGCCGCTGTATTGAATTCTCATTACTTCCAGTAAAATCTTAGTTGATTCTCTTAGGCTTCTTTGGCTAACATTTATCATTTAATATGCAAATAATGATAGTTTTGTCTCTTCCTTTCCAATACCTCTATTCTTTCCTTCCTTTCCCCTTTCCTTTTTCCTTTCCTTATTTTTTTCCTTCTCAGGGCCTTGTTGTCACCCAGGCTGGAGAGCAATGGTGTGATCTAGCTCACTGTAACATCAAACTCCTGGGCTTCAGGGATCCTCCTGCCTCAGCTTCCTGAGTGGCTGGGACTACAGGCAGGCAGCTAATTTAAAAAATTTGTTTGTAGAGACAAGGCCTTGCTATGTTGCCCAGGCTGGTTTTCCTGCCACTTCAGAGGAGGGACTCAGGTTTCCTTTTTCTCCTACTTTTTTTTTTTCTTTTTTTTTTTTTATTATTATACTTTAGGTTTTAGGGTACATGTGCACAATGTGCAGGTTTGTTACATATGTATTCATGTGCCATGTTGATTTCCTGCACCCATTAACTCGTCATTTAGCATTAGGTATATCTCCTAATGCTGTCCCTCCCCCCTCCCCCAACCCCACAACAGTCCCCGGAGTGTGATGTTCCCCTTCCTGTGTCCATGAGTTCTCATTGTTCAATTCCCACCTATGAGTGAGAACATGCGGTGTTTGGTTTTTTGTCCTTGCGATAGTTTACTGAGAATGATGTTTTCCAATTTCATCCATGTCCCTACAAAGGACACGAACTCATCATTTTTTATGGCTGCATAGTATTCCATGGTGTATATGTGCCACATTTTCTTAATCCAGTCTATCGTTGTTGGACATTTGGGTTGGTTCCAACTCTTTGCTATTGTGAATAGTGCTGCAATAAACATACGTGTGCATGTGTCTTTATAGCAGCATGATTTATAGTCCTTTGGGTATATACCCAGTAATGGGATGGCTGGGTCAAATGGTATTTCTAGTTCTAGATCCCTGAGGAATCGCCACACTGACTTCCACAATGGTTGAACTAGTTTACAGTCCCACCAACAGTGTAAAAGTGTTCCTATTTCTCCACATCCTCTCCAGCACCTGTTGTTTCCTGATTTTTTAATGATGGCCATTCTAACTGGTGTGAGATGGTATCTCACTGTGGTTTTGATTTGCATTTCTCTGATGGCCAGTGATGATGAGCATTTCTTCATGTGTTTTTTGGCTGCATAAATGTCTTCTTTTGAGAAGTATCTGTTCATGTCCTTTGCCCACTTTTTGATGGGGTTGTTTGTTTTTTTCTTGTAAATTTGTTTGAGTTCATTGTAGATTCTGGATATTAGCCCTTTGTCAGATGAGTAGGTTGCAAAAATTTTCTCCCATTCTGTAGGTTGCCTGTTCACGCTGATGGTAGTTTCTTTTGCTGTGCAGAAGCTCTTTAGTTTAATTAGATCCCATTTGTCAATTTTGGCTTTTGTTGCCATTGCTTTTGGTGTTTTAGACATGAAGTCCTTGCCCATGCCTATGTCCTGAATGGTATTGCCTAGGTTTTCTTGTAGGATTTTAATGGTTTTAGGTCTAACATTTAAGTCTTTAATCCATCTTGAATTAATTTTTGTATAAGGTGTAACAAAGGGATCCAGTTTCAGCTTTCTACATATGGCTAGCCAGTTTTCCTAGCACCATTTATTAAATAGGGAATCCTCTCCCCATTTCTTGTTTTTGTCAGGTTTGTCAAAGATCGGATAGTTGTAGATATGCGGCATCATTTCTGAGGGCTCTGTTCTGTTCCATTGATCTATGTCTCTGTTTTGGTACCAGTACCATGCTGTTTTGGTTACTGTAGCCTTGTAGTATAGTTTGAAGTCAGGTGGTGTGATGCCTCCAGCTTTGTTCTTTTGGTTTAGGATTGACTTGGTGATGCGGGCTCTTTTTTGGTTCCATATGAACTTTAAAGTAGTTTTTTCCAATTCTGTGAAGAAAGTCATTGGTAGCTTGATGGGGATGGCGTTGAATCTATAAATTACCTTGGGCAGTATGGCCATTTTCACGATATTGATTCTTCCAACCCATGAGCATGGAATGTTCTTCCATTTGTTTGTATCCTCTTTTATTTCATTGAGCAGTGGTTTGTAGTTCTCCTTGAAGAGGTCCTTCACATCCCTTGTAAGTTGGATTCCTAGGTATTTTATTCTCTTTGAAGCAATTGTGAATGGGAGTTCACTCATGATTTGGCTCTCTCTTTGTCTGTGATTGGTGTACAAGAATGCTTGTGATTTTTGTACATTGATTTTGTATCCTGAGACTTTGCTGAAGTTGCTAATCAGCTTAAGGAGATTTTGGGCTGAGACAATGGGGTTTTCTAGATATACAATCACGTCATCTGCAAACAGGGACAATTTGACTTCCTCTTTTCCTAATTGAATACCCTTTATTTCCTTCTCCTGCCTGATTGCTCTGGCCAGAACTTCCAGCACTATGTTGAATAGGAGTGGTGAGAGAGGGCATCCCTGTCTTGTGCCAGTTTTCAGAGGGAATGCTTCCAGTTTTTGCCCATTCAGTATGATATTGGCTGTGGGTTTGTCATAGATAGCTCTTATTATTTTGAGATACGTCCCATCAATACCTAATTTATTGAGAGTTTTTAGCATGAAGGGTTGTTGAATTTTGTCAAAGGCCCTTTCTGCATCTATTGAGATAATCATGTGGTTTTTGTCTTTGGTTCTGTTGATATGCTGGATTACATTTATTGATTTGCATATGTTGAACCAGCCTTGCATCCCAGGGATGAAGCCCACTTGATTATGGTGGATAAGCTTTTTGATGTGCTGCTGGATTCGGTTTGCCAGTATTTTATTGAGGATTTTTGCATCAATGTTCATCAAGGATATTGGTCTGAAATTCTCTTTTTTGGTTATGTCTCTGCCAGGCTTTGGTATCAGGATGATGCTGGCTTCATAAAATGTGTTAGGGAGGATTCCCTCTTTTTCTATCAATTGGAATAGTTTCAGAAGGAATGGTACCAGTTCCTCTTTGTACCTCTGGTAGAATTCGGCTGTGAATCCATCAGGTCCTGGACTCTTTTTGATTGGAAAGCTATTGATTATTGCCACAATTTCAGAACCTGTTATTGGTCTGTTCAGAGATTCAACTTCTTCCTGGTTTGGTCTTGGGAGGGTGTATTTGTCGAGGAATTTATCCATTTCTTCTAGATTTTCTAGTTTATTTGCATAGAGGTGTTTGTAGTATTATCTGATGGTAGATTGTATTTCTGTGGGATCGGTGGTGATATCCCCTTTTTCATTTTTTATTGCATCTATTTTATTCTTCTCTCTTTTCTTCTTTATTAGTCTTGCTAGCGGTCTATCAATTTTGTTGATCTTTTCAAAAAAACAGCTCCTGGATTCATTAATTTTTTGAAGGGTTTTTTGTGTCTCTATTTCCTTCAGTTCTGCTCTGATTTTAGTTATTTCTAGCCTTCTGCTAGCTTTTGAATGTGTTTGCTCTTGCTTTTCTAGTTCTTTTAATTGTGATGTTAGGGTGTCAATTTTGGATCTTTCCTGCTTTCTCTTGTGGGCATTTAGTGCTATAAATTTCCCTCTACACACTGCTTTGAACGTGTCCCAGAGATTCTGGTATGTTGTGTCTTTGTTCTCGTTGGTTTCAAAGAACATCTTTATTTCTGCCTTCATTTCATTATGTACCCAACAGTCATTCAGGAGCAGGTTGTTCAGTTTCCACGTAGTTGAGTGGTTTTGGGTGAGTTTCTTAATCCTGAGTTCTAGTTTGATTGCACTGTGGTATGAAAGACAGTTTGTTATAATTTCTGTTCTTTTACATTTGCTGAGGAGAGCTTTACTTCCAACTATGTGGTCAATTTTGGAATAGGTGTGATGTGGTGCTGAAAAAAATGTATATTCTGTTGATTTGGGGTGGAGAGTTCTGCAGATGTCTATTAGGTCCACTTTGTGCAGAGCTGAGTTCAATTCCTGGATATCCTTGTTAACTTTCTGTCTCGTTGATCTGTCTAATGTTGACAGTGGGGTGTTAAAATCTCCCATTATTATTGTGTGGGAGTTTAAGTCCCTTTGTAGGTCACTCAGGACTTGCTTTATGAATCTGGGTGCTCCTGTGTTGGGTGCATATCTATTTAGGATAGTTAGCTTTTCTTGTTGAATTGATCCCTTTACCATTATGTAATGGCCTTCTTTGTCTCTTTTGATCTTTGTTGGTTTAAAGTCTATTTTATCAGAGACTAGGATTGCAACCCCTGCCTTTTTTTGTTTTCCATTTGCTTGATAGATCTTCCTCCATCCCTTTATTTTGAGTCTATGCGTGTCTCTGCACATGAGATGGGTTTCCTGAATACAGCACACTGATGGGTCCTGACTCCTTATCCAGTTTGCCAGTCTGTGTCTTTTAATTGGAGCATTTAGCCCATTTACATTTAACGTTAATATTGTTATGTGTGAATCTGATCCTGTCATTATGATGTTAGTTGGTTATTTTCCTCGATAGTTGATGCAGTTTCTTCCTAGCCTCGATGGTCTTTACAATTTGGCATGTTTTTGCAGTGGCTGGTACCAGTTGTTCCTTTCAATGTTTAGTGCTTCCTTCAGGAGCTCTTTTAGGGCAGGCCTGGTGGTGACAAAATCACTCAGCGTTTGCTTGTTTGTAAAGTATTTTATTTCTCCTTCACTTATGAAGCTTAGTTTGGCTGGATATGAAATTCTGGGTTGAAAATTCTTTTCTTTAAGAATGTTGAATATCAGCCCCCACTCTCTTCTGGCTTGTAGAGTTTCTGCCTAGAGATCAGCTGTTAGTCTGATGGGCTTCCCTTTGTGGGTAACCCGACCTTTCTCTCTGGCTGCCCTTAACATTTTTTCCTTCATTTCAACTTTGGTGAATCTGACAATTATGTGTCTTGGAGTTGCTCTTCTCGAGGAGTATCTTTGTGGCGTTCTCTGTATTTCCTGAATCTGAATGTTGGCCTGCCTTGCTAGATTGGGGAAGTTCTCCTGGATAATATCTTGCAGAGTGTTTTCCAACTTGGTTCCATTCTCCCCGTCATTTTCAGGTACACCAATCAGACATAGGTTTGGTCTTTTCACATAGTCCCAAATTTCTTGGAGGCTTTGTTCATTTCTTTTTATTCTTTTTTCTCTAAACTTCCCTTCTCGCTTCATTTCATTCATTTCATCTTCCATCAGCGATACCCTTTCTTCCAGTTGATCGCATCTGCTACTGAGGCTTCTGCAATCTTCGCGTAGTTCTCGAAACTTGGCTTTCAGCTCCATCAGCTCCTTTAAGCCCTTCTCTCCATTGGTTATTCTAGTTATCCATTCTTCTAATTTGTTTTCAAAGTTTTTAACTTCTTTGCTATTGTTTTGAATTTCCTCTCGTAGCTCAGAGTAGTTTGATCGTCTGAAGCCTTCTTCTCTCAACTCGTCAAAGTCATCCTCCATCCAGCTTTGTTCCGTTGCTGGTGAGGAACTGCATTCCTTTGGAGGAGGAGAGGTGCTCTGCTTTTTAGAGTTTCCAGTTTTTCTGCTCTGTTTTTTCCCCATCTTTGTGGTTTTATCTACTTTTGGTCTTTGATGCTGGTGATGTACAGATGGGTTTTTGGTGTGGATGTCCTTTCTGTTTGTTAGTTTTCCTTCTACCAGACAGGAGCCTCAGCTGCAGGTCTGTTGGAGTTTACTAGAGGTCCACTCCAGACCCTGTTTGGCTGGGTGTCAGCAGCGGTGGCTGCAGAACAGCGGATTTTTGTGAGACCACAAATTCAGCTGTCTGATAGTTCCTCTGGAAGTTTTGTCTCCGAGGAGTACCCGGCCGAGTGAGGTGTCAGTCTGTCCCTACTGGGGGGGTGCCTCCCAGTTAGGCTGCTCAGGGGTGAGGGACCCACTTTAGGAGGCAGTCTGTCCGTTCTCAGGTCTCCAGCTGCGTGCTGGGAGAACCACTACTCTCTTCAAAGCTGTCAGTCAGACAGGGACATTTAAGTCTGTGGAGGTTCCTGCTGACTTTTTGTTTGTCTGTGCCCTGCCCCCAGAGGTGGAGCCTACAGAGGCAGGCAGGCCTCCTTGAGCTGTGGTGGGCTCCACCCAGTTCGAGCTTCCTGGCTGCTTTGTTTACCTAAGCAAGCCTGGGCAATGGTGGGCGCCCCTCCCCCAGCCTCGCTGCCACCTTGCAGCTTGATCTCAGACTGCTGTGCTAGCAATCAGCGAGACTCTGTGGTCATAGGACCCTCCGAGCCAGGTGCAGGACACAATCTCCTAGTGTGCCATTTTCCAGGCCCATTGGAAAAGCGCAGTGTTAGGGTGGGACTGACCCGATATTCCAGGTGCCATCTGTTACCCCTTTCTTTGACTAGGAAAGGGAACTCCCTGACCCCTTGCTCTTCCCGAGTGAGGCAATGCCTCGCCCTGCTTCGGCTCGCGCACAGTGCGCTTCACCGACTGTCCTGCACCCACTGTTTGGCACTCCCTAGTGAGATGAAACCGGTACCTCAAACAGAAATGCAGAAATCACCCGTCTTCTGTGTCGTTCAGGCTGGGAGCTGTAGACCGGAGCCGTTCCTATTCGGCCATCTTGGCTCCACCCCTCTCCTACTTTTAAGAGTTTTTATTAGGAATTATCTGTTGAATGTTATCTAAAACAGTCAATAAAATGTATTAAGTGTCAGCTGCATGCAAGACCCTAAGTTAGATACAGTCAGCCCTCTTCATCAGCAGGTCCACATCTTCAGATTCAACTAGATCAGGCTGAATATTTGAAGAAAAAAAACCAATAAAAATACAAATAGAAAGTACAATATAACAACTGTCACCACTGTACAATATGTGTACATTTTATTAGTGATGACTTAAATTACATGGGGCCAGGCATGGTGGCTCACGCTTGTAATCCCAACACATTGGGAGGCCAACCTGGACAGCATAGTGAGAGCTTGTCTTTATTAAAAATTAAAAAAAAAAAAAAGCCAGGTGTGGTGGTATGCACCTGTAGTCCCAGCTACTCAAGAGGCTGAGGTGGGTAGATCACTGGAGCCCAGGAGGTTGAGGCTACAGTGAGCTGTGATCGTGACACCGCACTCCAGCCTGAGTAACAGAGGGCAATCCTGTCGCTAAGTAAATAAAGTATAGGGGGGATGTGTGTTGGTTATAAGCAAATACTATAGCATTATATGTAAGGGATTGAGCATCCACAGATTCTGGTATGGTGTGGGGGCGGTATCCTAGAACCAATCCCCCGCAAGATAGCAAGGATGACTGAACTATGGAAGAATCAAAGCAGTGTTACACAGCATACAATTCCTGTCTTCAAAAAAGTTACCTCATCAGGTAGATGAGACTTGTAATGAATAAAAGGAATCAATACAGATTTGGAGATGGTGGTTGTTGTCATAGATAATCTTAATTGTGTTTTCTTCTAAAACAGATTTATTGTCACCGAAGGCCACCACAAGAAGATGAAGAAGGATTCTCAAGGTAAATATTAGTCTGGTGATTTTTTTTTCTTTTCTTTTGAGACGAAGTTTCCCTCTTGTTGCCAGGCTGGAGTGCAATGACACGATCCCGGCTCACGGCAACCTCCACTTCCCAGGTTCAAGCGATTCTCCTGCCTCAGCCTCCCGAGTAGCTGGGGTTACAGGCATGCACCACCACTAGTCTCGCAACGTTTTAATTAGAATTTTAGAATTACAGGAGGGCTTAGAACTCTACCCTCATTTTTCAGTGAGGGAACTACCCAAGACAGGACAAATACTTACTTACCCTAGTGCTTAGCCTGGCTCCAGTGAAATTAGCTCCCCAGCCAAAGCTGAGCTGGATGGAACTAACAAGGACACACCTCCTGTCCCCAGCCCTTTCAGGAGGTGGGGAGGGATAGGAAGGAGAAAGGTTTTGGTCCCTGTTGCTGCTGATGGTGGGCATCAGGCCAGGCCAGGGGCCTTCTTGGAGGCTCTGGGAAAGGGGAAGGGAAGGCCACCGGGTGTGAGAGAGAGGGCACTCGTCTCCTTCAAGGCTGATGGAAGGTAGGATATGTGAGTCCTTCCTCTTAAGTGGCAGGAAACAGTACTTTCTCTTTTTTATTTATTTCTTTTTTTTCCCCTGGATCCTAGAACTGAGGAAACACTATTTTCTCATCTTACTGGTTTTTGGGCCCCCACTCTATTCCTTTTATGCAAACCTCACAGAATTTTAACCAGAAAGGCCAGGCAGGATGGCTCACGCCTGTAATCACAGCACTTTGGGATCACTTGAGGTTAGGAGCTCGTGACCAGCCTGACCAACATGGTGAAACCCCATCTCTACTAAAAATACTAAATTAGCTGGGCATGGTGGCGCAGGCCTGTAATCCCAGCTACTTGGGAGGCTGAGGCAGGAGAACTGCTTGAACCCAGGAGGCGCAGGTTGCAGGGAGCCAAGATAGCACCATTGCACTCCAGCCTGGGGAACAAGAGCAAAACTGTCTCAAATAAAAAAAAGAAAAGAATTTTAACTATGGAGAGCTTAGACAGTAGTTTGTCCTTTTATGACAGGAAAACTGAGAAAGAGAAAGGGAGAGTGTCTTGCCCCATGGTCACACAATGCACTCTGCCTTTTCCTATTTTATTCACATTCAAAAAGAACATGTTGTGCTTTAAGCTGATTTCACAGCTCACTCACTCATCAGCGACAGCCAGCCGTATGAAGACTGTGAGATAGAGAACTTGGCTAGCTGCACTCAGGCATTTGCTTGAGGTGATCCAACTTATAGAATAAAGTATCTAGAAAAGGAAGAACCACTTCATCTCCCACCCCCCATCAAATGATGCCTGTGAGACTAAGTCCGAAGGGGACTGATATAAAATGCTTCTGCCCAGCATGGTTGTGCAGTTTGTTCACTGCACAAGGGCACTTGGCCAAGGGGGTGAGTGGGACTGAACATCCTGCCCCTGCTCCGTGCTGAGCCACATACAAAGTCCCCCCAGTATATTGTGGGGCCCTTCTGGACAGACATGGAGAGCTTCTGAAAGGCCCACATGCATGGAATTATTTTCAAGACCCCAGGTATGTGGTCTGTGGTGGTTCTTCTCACTGTGATTATGGACTGAGATACTCATTTATTCCTAATAAGACCAGAGAAGTACATTGTGAGATACGTGGGAAACGGCTGCACCACTCACTGTCTTGTGCATGTGTCTCCCCAGGGACAGATTTCTGCCACGGAGGAGATACTCTTCGCAAAGGGAGAGTCAGGTACATTGGAGGTTTCATTGCTGTGGCCAGGGAAAGCAGAGGACATGCAAAATTAATATTTCCCTTTCTGTCTTCTAGGATGGACTTTCCTCATTCGGACAGCCGCTCTGGCGTAAAGATATGTACAACCCTCTCAGTGCCACAAGAGTAAATAATCACGCATGGAAGCTGTCCAAGTCATCTCTTGAGGACAAGAGCCTCAACTAGGACCCTGGGTAAATGACGGAGCCCTCACAGTTCTCATCTAAAATGGGGGGGGTGGTGGTGAGAAGCTTAATTGCTCCTTTCAAGAATCAAAACCTTGGCATTGTTTTTTTTTTTTTTTTTTTTTTTTTTTTTTTTTTTTTTTTTTTTGCATTACCACTTCTTTAATTAATTTTTTTTTGCATACAAAAACAATAAACATTTTCTAAAAATACATACAAACAAAAAGATGTGTATCAAACATATTAGGAAGGTTGCACATGGGAAGTCGGGGAATAGAAATGGGGGTGGGAGTTAAAATAAATGAGAGAGGGACTTTATATGGATCAGTGATAATAACTCAATCCTCTATTTGACAAAGAAGAGGGAGAAGGAAGAGGAAGAAAAAGAAAGTGGGATAAAGGATCAGAAAGGGAGGAAAATAGAAAAAATTAGAGTATGACTCCAGGGTAGACCTGTTTTGTTGTCATTGAGTTGGTTGGTTGGTTTGTCTGTTGTATTCTTCATGTTTCGCCAAGTTGGCCAGACTGGTCTCAAACTCCTAGCCCGAAGTGATCAACCCGCCTCGCCCCCCAGAGTGCCGGGACCACAGGCGTGAGCCACCACGTCCAGCCCCCACATTGCTTCTGGCCTCCGTGGTAGACCTCCCAGACGGAGCGGCCAGGCAGAGGAGCTCCTCACTTCTACCCAGACACGGGGCGGCCGGGCAGAGGGGCTCCTCACTTCCCAGACGGGGCGGCCAGGCAGAGACGCTCCTCACTTCTTCCCAGACGATAGGTGGCCGGGCAGAGGCGCTCCTCACTTCCCAGACGATGGGTGGTCGGGCAGAGGCGCTCCCCACTTCCCAGACAATGGGTGGCCGGGCAGAGGCGCTCATCACCTCCCAGACGATGGGTGGCCGGGCAGAGGCACTCCTCACTTCCCAGATGGGGCAGCCGGGCAGAGGCGCTCCTCACTTTCCAGACGATGGGTGGCCGGGCAGAGGCGCTCCTCACCTCCCAGACGATGGGTGGCCGGGCAGAGGCGCTGCTCACCTCCCAGACGGGGCGGCCGGGCAGAGGCGCTCCTCACTTCTTCCCGGACGGGGCGGCCGGGCAGAGGCGCTCCTCACTTCTTCCCGACGGGGCGGCCGGGCAGAGGCGCTCCTCACTTCTTCCCGGACGGGGCGGCCGGGCAGAGGCGCTCCTCACTTCTTCCCGGACGGGGCGGCCGGGCAGAGGCGCTCCTCACTTCTTCCCGGACGGGGCGGCCGGGCAGAGGCGCTCCTCACTTCTTCCCGGACGGGGCGGCAGGGCAGAGGCGCTCCTCACTTCCTCCCGGACGGGGCGGCCGGGCAGAGGCGCTCCTCACCTCCCAGACGATGGGAGGCCGGGCAGAGGCGCTCCTCACTTCCCAGAAGGTGGGTGGCCGGGCAGAGGCGCTCCTCACTTCTCAGACGGGGCGGCCGGGCAGAGGCGCTCCTCACTTCCCAGACGGTGGGTGGCCGGGCAGAGGCGCTCCTCACTTCCCAGACGGTGGGTGGCCGGGCAGAGGCGCTTCTCACTTCCCAGACGGTGGGTGGCCGGGCAGAGGCGCTCCTCACTTCCCAGACGGGGCGGCCGGGCAGAGGCGCTCCTCACTTCCCAGACGGTGGGTGGCCGGGCAGAGGCGCTCCTCACTTCCCAGACGATGGGTGGCCGGGCAGAGGCGCTCCTCACTTCTTCCCGGACGGGGCGGCCGGGCAGAGGCGCTCCTCACTTCTTCCCGGACTGGGCGGCCGGGCAGAGGCGCTCCTCACTTCTTCCCGGACGGGGCGGCCGGGCAGAGGCGCTCCTCACTTCTTCCCGGACGGGGCGGCCGGGCAGAGGCGCTCCTCACTTCTTCCCGGACGGGGCGGCCGGGCAGAGGCGCTCCTCACTTCCTCCCGGACGGGGCGGCCGGGCAGAGGCGCTCCTCACCTCCCAGACGATGGGAGGCCGGGCAGAGGCGCTCCTCACTTCCCAGACGATGGGTGGCCGGGCAGAGGCGCTCCTCACTTCTCAGACGGGGCGGCCGGGCAGAGGCGCTCCTCACTTCCCAGACGGTGGGTGGCCGGGCAGAGGCGCTCCTCACTTCCCAGACGGTGGGTGGCCGGGCAGAGGCGCTCCTCACTTCCCAGACGGGGCGGCCGGGCAGAGGCGCTCCTCACTTCCCAGACGGTGGGTGGCCGGGCAGAGGCGCTCCTCACTTCCCAGACGATGGGTGGCCGGGCAGAGGCGCTCCTCACTTCTTCCCGGACGGGGCGGCCGGGCAGAGGCGCTCCTCACTTCTTCCCGGACTGGGCGGCCGGGCAGAGGCGCTCCTCACTTCTTCCCGGACGGGGCGGCCGGGCAGAGGCGCTCCTCACTTCTTCCCGGACGGGGCGGCCGGGCAGAGGCGCTCCTCACTTCTTCCCGGACGGGGCGGCCGGGCAGAGGCGCTCCTCATTTCTTCCCGGACGGGGCGGCCGGGCAGAGGCGCTCCTCACTTCCCAGACGATGGGTGGCCGGGCAGAGGCGCTCCTCACTTCCCAGACGGGGCGGCCGGGCAGAGGCGCTCCTCACTTCCCAGACGGGGTGGCCGGGCAGAGGCGCTCCTCACTTCCCAGACGATGGGCGGCCGGGCAGAGGCGCTCCTCACTTCCCAGACGGGGCGGCCAGGCAGAGGCGCTCCTCACTTCCCAGACGATGGGTGGCCGGGCAGAGGCGCTCCTCACTTCCCAGACGGGGCGGCCGGGCAGAGGCGCTCCTCACTTCCCAGACGGGGTGGCCGGGCAGAGGCGCTCCTCACTTCCCAGACGATGGGCGGCCGGGCAGAGGCGCTCCTCACTTCCCAGACGGGGCGGCCAGGCAGAGGCGCTCCTCACTTCCCAGACGATGGGTGGCCGGGCAGAGGCGCTCCTCACTTCCCAGACGGGGCGGCCGGGCAGAGGCGCTCCTCACTTCCCAGACGGGGTGGCCGGGCAGAGGCGCTCCTCACTTCCCAGACGATGGGTGGCCGGGCAGAGGCGCTCCTCACTTCCCAGACGGGGCGGCCAGGCAGAGGCGCTCCTCACTTCCCAGACGGTGGGTGGCCAGGCAGAGGCGCTCCTCACTTTCCAGATGGTGGGTGGCCGGGCAGAGGCGCTCCTCACTTCCCAGACGGTGGGTGGCCGGGCAGAGGCGCTCGTCACTTCCCAGACGGGGCGGCCAGGCAGAGGTGCTCCTCACCTCCCAGACGGGGCGGCCGGGCAGAGGCGCTCCCCACCTTCCAGATGGGGCGGCGGCCGGGCAGGGGCTGCAATCCCAGCACCCTGGCAGGCCAAGGCAGGTGGCCGGGGGGTAGAGGCTGCCGCGAGGCCACACCACGCCACCGCACTCCAGCCCGGGCAACACCGAGCACTGGGTGAGCGAGACTCCGTCTGTAGTCCCAGTACCTCGGGAGGCTGAGGCGGGCAGAGCACTCGGCGTCAGGAGCTGGCGAGCAGCGTGGCCAAGATGGTGAACGCGTGCCTGCATCCAAAGGAGAAAAGGCAGGCAGCGGTGGCGCGCGCCGGCAGACCCAGGCAGTCCGCGGCGCGGGCAGCAGCAAGCCGAGTAGATTGTAGCCTGGGCCAGAGAGGGAAAGAAAGAAAAAGAAAGAAAGAAAGAAAGAAAGGAAGGAAGGAAGGAAGGAAGGAACGAAGGAAAACCTTGGCATTGTTATTCTTATCCCAGGGACAGCGAAACCCCAGCAGAGAACGGGGAGGAGAGTGAAGCCCTGTCACAGGAGAACAAAGACTGACCCCAGCCCACCTCAGGCCTCCTGCAAAAATACGTAGCATAAACAACAAGGGCCATCAGAAGGAAAAGCAGGACTGAAGCCGGCGGCCCATGCATCCAGAGGCAGTGGGCAGAGGAAGCACAGGGCCATCGTTCCCTCCCTTGTTTCCCAGTCTAATTAGTCACCCAGACCTGAAAACATATCCTCAGGGGGTGGAGATTTTGCAATTAAATACCATTGTTTTTGGTGCCCTCTCCCTTGGTTCACCAAGCACCAGTCATATAATCCCACATACTTGAACTCCTGCCCACAGGGGACCTCCCATCTCCTGGCCCCTATCATAGGATCACTGGGCCTACCTGCACTGTGGGGGCAAGCCCTGCCTTTTTCCCAAGCCCTCAAGCACATGCATGAATGTTCATCCAGACTTGGTAGAGGGCTTTTCACCCTTACAAGATGACAAAAGATTCACATTGCTTTTTTTCTCATTTGTTTTTCTTTTTAAAAATCCCAACCCTTGGATAGCAGGGAGGTGCTGGAGGGGTAGGGTCCAGAAGAGCGTGTGAGAATAGTAATTTCTCAAGACTGCCCTCTGCGGGACTGTATTTCAGAAAACATACTGGTGGGGCTACCTCTCCATTCATATGTACTGCCCTAGCCTTTCCCCATCCCCCGCTGATGCACATCCGTAACTGTACTGTTCCATAACAGCAGCAGAATGTTGCAGAAGGCGCCAGGATTCCTCCACTCCATCTTCAAAGAAAAAGTCACTAATAAATCACATTTGGTTAGTGAGCAAAAGAAAATCAGAATGAACAAGAATTGGTAATCTACCTAATTGAACACAAATGAACTCTGGCAGTTCGGTAATAGGAGGTAAAGAACGGCGCTAACTGCAGAACAGCAGCCCCCCTACCTTCCCAGGAGCAGTGTGACTGGGAAGCAGCCCCGTGTGTGTGCTGGTGCAGGTTCTAAGCAAAGTGAGCTGCCCATCAGTTCCGATGAGTTTGCTAATGCTGGACATAAGACACCTGTTCTCTTGCTGCTGCCCCAGTTATCTCCCAAAGTTCTTTACTGAGAATGAAAAGCATCTTTCTCTGTGTGGTGACTTCAGTGGGCCAACAAATATTTGAGTTTAAAGCACAAGACTAAATAATCATAGGCAGAGCAGCAGCTACCATTTACAATTTGCTTACTTGATGCTAAACCCTGGGTTAGGCATTTTACAGTCATATCATTTAGCCCAGAAATTCATGGAAGCATAGTTGTTAAAATCATCTGACACTTTGGGAAGCCGAGGTGGGCGGATCACGAGGTCAGGAGATCGAGACCATCCTGGCTAACACAGTGAAACCCCGTCTCTACTAAAAATACAAAAAAATTAGCCGGGCGTGGTGGCAGGAGCCTGTAGTCCCATCTACTCAGGAAGCTGAGGCAGGAGAATGGTGTGAACACGGGAGGTGGAGCTTGCAGTGAGCCAAGATCAAGCCACTGCACTCCAGCCTGGGTGACAGAGCGAGACTCTGTCTCAAAAAAAAAAAAAAAAAAAAATCATCATCTGACAGATAAGGATATAGGGCTCGAAGAACGTAGGTGACCTGCCCAAAGTGTCCAAAGCCACACATCCAAAACGACAAATTAGGGTTTTAAGCCAGCACTGTTAGACTTCAAAGCCTCTTAACCATTCCACTGCCCTGCTGTAGGGCATAGGGAGATGGGGGGATAAGCCAGGGTTGCCATCAAAGAGTTAATATAACAATAACATGCGGATGGTGAGGATGATTGCAGCTGCTGTTATTGGCACCAGCTGTGGTACAGGTACAGTGCTAAGCACTTTAATTACACTGTTAAGTCACCAGGACAGAAGCTCCCCACACCAGCTCTAACAGGGGTGAGTGTTGGACATAAGCAGGGAGCTGACAAGAAGCCAAGACCAGGCCGGGTGCAGTGGCTCATGCTTGTAATCCCAGCACTTTGGGAGGCTGAGGTAGGTGGACCACCTGAGGCAGGAGTTCAAGACCACCCCGGCCAAAATGGCAAAACTCTGTCTCTACTAAAAAATACAAAAATTAGCTGGGGGTGGTGATGCACGCCTGTAATCCCAGTTACTCAGGAAGCTGAGGGAGGGAGAATTGCTTGAACCTGGGAGGCGGAGGTTGCAGTGAGCTCATAATGGGCCACTGCACACCAGCCTGGGCAACAGAGCGACATTCCATCTCAAAAAAAAAAAAAAGCCAAGACTAGAGATCCTTGCACTGCTGGGCTCCCAAACTCTGGATTCCAAGCACCTCCAGATTCCTATTTTGGCATCTTTACATAATTTCACATTTTGATGCTTATAATGTTTTTATATAACAAGAAAATTTTATGTATCTCAAATGTGTACTTTTTTTTTTCCAGACAGGGTCTTGATCTGTCACCCATGCTGGAGTATAGTGGTGCATTCATAGCTCACTGCTGCCTCAAGCTCTTGGGCTCCAAAGATCCTCCTACCTCAGCCTCCAGAGTAGCTGGGGGTCTACAGGTGTGTGCCATCATGCCCAGCTGCAATTCTTATTTTTCCCAAATGCCACCCCACCATATTTCTAAAAACTCCCAAAGTAAGATTCTACTTTGCCCAGTTTGTCCTCAATTGAGCAGTTTTGTCTAAGCTCAGAGTTTCTGCTGGGCCAGAGTATGGATGAGCTGTCTCTCCCAGGCTAGTGCCCATGCCCGCCTGTAGCCTGGGAGGGGGAGTGGCACCCAGTGTCAGGTGGAACAAAACATGACTGCCTAGGGCTGCCTCTGTCTCCATCTCACTGATCGCAAATCACAGCTCAGACGGCCAGCTCTTAAGTGAGACCTGAGTGCCAGAGAGAGGTGGATACAAGGCCAACAGTTACTAAATGAATGAGAATTGTGATTCCAATGAAGCCTGCCAGAGAAATAAAGCATTTTTTAAAAGATGGAAATAAGGTGATATCTGATTAGGGCAAACATGATGCAGACAAGAAATGCAGCAGTTCAGAGGAGGGAAGGTCAGGCTGCCTGGGGAAGAGTCCATGAACAAGATGAAACGTGCCAGACACTGTGCCTGGTGCTGGGAAAGAGTTGACTAGGCCAGCATCCCTTTCCTCAAAGGGCTCCTAGACTTGGGGGAGGGCTGGACATCTGAATACATCCTGAGGAGAGAGTGTGGAATGGCATGGTGGCAGTGGAGCCAGCCGTGGTTCTGCTCTTGGTGGGCTGGAAAGGAGTAGATGGAAGGGACGGCTTAGAAGAAGGGAAGTGGAAGAAAAGTTTTCTGAGCTGACAAGAGGAAGGAAAGGCTTCTAGACAGGACACTACAAAGGCAGAGAAGCCCTAAGCACAGTGAGCACCAGACTCCACAGCTTAAGGGCTCAGTCAGGACCACCCCCACGTCAGACCCCAGGTGCAAGGCCAAGCATCGCCTATGCATCTGACCAACTGGCTATAAATTGGAGGTCCCCACAACTCCCTCCTCAGGTTTGAACATTTGCTAGAACAGCTCATGGAACCCAGGAAAACAGTTTTCTTACTATTGCTGATTTATTACAAAGGATATTTTAAAGGACACAAATGAACAGCCAGATGAAGAGATACACAGGGTGAGGTCTGGAAGTGTCCTTGGGGAGTTGGGGTGCACCACCCTCCCAGAACAGGGATGTGTTCGCCAACCCAGAAGCTCTCCAAGTCCTGTCTTTTAAGGATTATTATGGAGGCTTTGTCACGTAGGCATGATTGAGCTCCAGCTCCACTCCCCACCCCAGAGGATGGGGAATGGGGCTGACAGCACAACGCTTCCAACCATAGTTAGGTCTTTTTCGTGACCAGTCCCCAAATAAGGAGCCTACCGAGAGCCACCTCATGAGAACAAAGGACGCTTCTATCACCCAGAAAATTCCAAGGGATTTAGGAGCTCTGTGTCAGGAACCAGGTTTAAGGACCAAATGTTAGAACAAAAGATGTGCAACCATAAAAAACAGCGAGATCATGTCTTTCACAGGAGCACGGATGGAGCTGGAGGCCATTATCCTCAGCAAACTAAGACAGGAACAGAAAACCAAACACTGCATGTTCTTTTTTTTTTTTTTTTGAGACAGAGTCTCGCTCTGTCGCCCAGGCTGGAGTGCAGTGGCGCAAGCATGTTCTTATAAGTGGGAGCAAAATGATGAGAACTCATAAACACAAGGGAACAACACACACTAGGCCCTACCTGAGGGTGGAGGGTGGGAGGAGGGAGAGGAGCAGAAAAAACTGTTGGGTACTAGGCTTAGTACCTGGGTGACGAAATAATCTGTACAACAAACTGTCGTGACACAAGTTTACCTATATAACGAATGTGCATGTGTATTCCTTAACCTAAAAGAAAAGTTTTTTTTTTTTTTTTTAAAGAAAAAAACCCCTGGGAGAAAAGAAAAATGATAAATTTTTTAAGAAAGGAAGACAATGCCCAGCACCACCATCATTCAGGAGTTTCCAAGGGTTTTAGGAGCTTTGTGTTAGGAACTGTGGGCAGAGACCAAATGTATATTTCTTCTTATGTTCCACTACCCCAGATAGGAAAACAGAAATTACTCGAGATATTTCAAACAATAAGGGGTTGTATATAGGCAATTAGTGCTTATCATTGGAGGGGCTAGAGGTGGTGAAGGTTGGGGGGAGGGGGTTGCACCACTGGCTTTCAGGCTACTTTACCACAGCTGATTTCCAGAGGACGGAAGAAGTCAGGAAACTTGGGAAACTGCTGCTGAGGTCCTTGCAGTCCCCACAGTCCCCAGGCTGGTGACTGGTGGGGGAGTATGGAGTCCAGCTGACCACCAGAGCCTGCACGCCTGCTGCTACGGGGGAGGAAAGGATGACTTCTACCTCCTTTCCACATTCCAAATTCCACGTGACTACATTTTATTGGCAGCACCTCGCTGGCAAGGGAGCCTTGATGTGTGCTTCCTGGGCTTCTGGCACCTGCACAGAAAGGGGTGAAATGAGTGTCACGAGCAGCCACCACTCTGCATCACACCTCCACATCCAGGAGTGCTGGACAGCCTCACTTATAATTGGAGGTGTCCTGGCACCCTACTCACTTTTGGTGAGTGTCTTCGTGTCCGAGGCTTTGCGAAAGAAGAAGGCGGGGAGTCTAGGGTGGAGTCACATGGTGGAGACCTAGCTAAGTCAGAGGCCTGGAGAGGTGTCATTCTAGCTGGGCAGCATGTGACACACAATCATGCCCTGAGTTGATTGGAGAAACACCTGGGATTGATTCAGAGTTTTTTTCTGGAATGTTTTCACTGGAATGAAAGCTGAGCGGTCTGCAGGCCATATAGTATTGGAGAAAACATAGCCCTCATTGAAAAAGGCTGCCAGAGAAAAGGTATCCACAGGGAAATTCAAGAGTTTTGTTTGTTTTTTCTTCTTTTTTTTTTCTTTTGAGATGGAGTTTTGCTCTTGTTGCTCAGTCTGGAATGCAATGGCACGATCTCAGCTCATTGCATCCTCTGCCTCCTGGGTTCAAGCAAGTCTCCTGCCTCAGCCTCTCTAGTAGCTGGGGTTACAGGCATGCACCACCATGCCCGGCTAATTTTTGTATTTTTAGTAGAGACAGGGTTTCACCATGTTGGTCAGGCTGGTCTCGAACTCCTCACCTCAGGTAATCCACCCGCCCTGGCCTCCCAAAGGGCTGGGATTACAGGTGCGAGCTACCGCGCCTGGCTTGTTTTGGGTTTTGGGGTCTTTTTTTTTTTTTGGAGACAGTCTCACTCTGTCACCCAGGCTGGAGTGCAGTAGTGTGATCTCAGTTGACTGCAACCTCTGCCTTCTGGGTTCAAGTGATTCTCCTGCCTCAGCCTCCCGAATAGCTGGGATTACCGGCGCCCACTGTCATACCCAGCCAATTTTTATTTTTTTCTAAAAACGGTTTCACCATGTTGACCAGGCTAGTCTTGAACTCCTGACCTCAAGTGATCCGCTCACCTTGGCCTCCCAAAGTGCTGGGATTACAGTCATGAGTCACTGTGCCCCGCCAGGAGATTCAGTTTCTGAAAATATGCCTGTGGATCTCTAGCCTTGAACATCCTTGGGTGCTGCTTTAAATGACTGATCCTCGATGCCTCCCTTCTAACTCACACTCCCCTACATCAATCTCCCAGAAGAAGGGACCTCTTTTATTCTTTTTTTTTTTTTTTTTTTTCCCGGAGACAGGCCTCACTTTGTTGCCCAGGCTGGTTTTGAACTCCTGGCCTCAAGTGATCCTCCCGCCTTGATCTCTCAAGTTACTGGGATTACAGGTGGGAGTCTCCACGCCCGGCAAAGCCTATATGAAACCCTTTTATGCTCACTCGGCGGTACTGCAGAGAGGGCAGGGAGGAAGCAGAGGTGCCCTGGTGTCTTCAGCTGGAGGTGAGCAGGGCGCTGAGGGTGGGAGAGGCCAGGCGCCTGGGGATGGGAGGCAGGACCGCACCTTCACAGGGATGCTGCCACCCTACCCCAGAGGTCAGGGCCTCTCGCCCAGCTCTGGCTCTGAGGTCCTGGTTGGAGGGAGATGCTGTTGCGACTCAGAATATTGGGGGAGGGCCACCCCCATTCGAGAAGAGTGAAAATCCTGAGCCTGAAGGAGTGGAGCCGGTTGGAGCCTAGGCTTTAGAGGATGGCGTTCGAAAGAGGGTCTGGCGCCGCCCTGTGGACTGTTCGGGCTCGCAGGGTTGAAGGCTCGGAAGACTGAGACCTGTGAACTATGGGGAGGCTCCATGCGGATGGGGGCCACAGCCCCCGCCGGAGCCCCCACACTAGTCCTGGACCTCTCCGCTGGCTTACAACATGAGAGCTCAATAAGCTCCTTATTTAACGCACTATTGTATCAGGTCCCTGTGGGAGCCACTGGCCCTATAGCCTAATAAAGGAGCGGGTGCACGCATTGGATTGGTGAGCTACCGCCACGGCAACGCGTCCTAATCAACCATCCTAAACGGCGGCTGGAACAAGGTTCTCGCAGCCCTGTGCTTGGGCTTGAACGCTGGGCCGGCCGCTGCGCTCTGTGGCTCCCTGCAGGCCTGCGAATCGGCCAGGGGGGCTCCTCCGTTCCTTTTGGGCCGAGGCTGAAGAAGCAGTGGCTGCACCACAGAAGGCCTTCTGGGTGAAGGTGGAACAGCACGGGGCCCGCGGAACCACCTAAGGCGACTTGAGACGTGGGCTCGGAACTGGCAGCCTTTCGTTTCTGCTTCATTCCACGGCCAGAGCAAGCCACGTGGGCAAACCCAAAGCCAGGGGGCAAGAAAGTACCCTCCACCCACAACAAAACCATGGCAAGCGGTGGGTGCAGGTAGGGCCAATAGTCTATCTATCCCGGTGAGTGAGGAGGCCTGCTTTGGGGGTTGCACAGCCTGGGTCTGCTTTTACAGTGGTGTCTGTCACTATGAAGACTCCACCATGGGTCGCCATCAGGTCAGGGACCCTGACAAGGCAAGAACTGCATCTTCCTCTGCACACAGCTCTGCTCCCTTCCCCGCCATGCGTAACACCAAGCCCAGCCCTGAGGGATGACTCAGGAATATTACTGAGAGCATTTTAGGCCATTCCTTCATTATCCCCATGTGACTTGCTATGAAATATAGACTGACTTCCTGAAGATCAGCACATAGTGCTAAGTATTTGGCTTGTAATCTGTAGAGACTCTGCCATTTGGAGCTGGGATCTGTCCCCAGATCTGTCAGACACCAAATCCCGTATCTACTGCCACCCAAAGGGACCTCCAGAAGAAAGGGGTTATACAGGGTCAAACACCAAGGCAGGTTAGTGAAATTTCTCTAGAGGCCATTTAAAGCTGGAGTCTCACCACCTGAATTGCCCTCAGAGGAAGGCTGTCTAGGGCACAAACCTAGTTAGGGGTCCACATGGACTTAAGGACAATTTTTTTTTTTTTTTTTTTTTTTTGAGACAGTCTCATTCTGTCGTCAAGACTCGAGTACAGTGGTGTGAACTCAGCTCACTGCAAGTCTCAACCTCCTGGGCTCAGGTGATCCTCCCACCTCAGCCTCCCGAGTAGCGGGGACCACAGGCTCGGGCCACCATGCCAAATTAATTTTCTTTTAAATTTTTTGTAGAGATGAGGTCTCCCCATGTTGCTCAGTCTAATCTTGAACTCCTGGACTCAAATGATCCTCCTGCCTCTGCTCCTCAAAGTCCTGGGACTACAGGTGTGAGCCAACGCACCTGGCCTCTTAAGAATAATTTTAAAAACAATGAGGTTCACCGTCAGAGCACCTGCTGCTCTACCAAGTCCCTTGGCCCCTCTCAACAGGGCAAAAGCAAGATCAGCCCCAGATGTTCTGCTTAATGACCACCTTTCCCAGGAGACTTTGCTCTTTAAAGGAGAACCACTTAGAGATATGAGCAACCTTAAAGAATGCCACTAGCACTAGTGAATGCCAGGCATGGGCCACGTGGGTGGAGAGTATCTTTTAGGGCAGTCACTCATGGTAAATTATTTCCGCCAGCCCCCAAAAGTGACTATTCAATGTCCAACTATGTCAGGCCCAGGCTGATAAAAGTAGAGGCATGAGGAACCTAGGGTTGTTTTGAGGTGCCTTGGTTATGGTATATGTGGAAGATTTTAGAGCTTGTTGTAAAAAGTGATGACCCATGGCCCCCCAGGCTGGGTCTGGGATTGCCTTTGTGGATTACAAGAGGATATTATACAGCAGTTTTTAAAAATGAGGCAGACTGGGGCAATCTATCTCCAAGATGCATAGGTGCTATTAAGGGAGCAAAGCAAGATGTAGTAGGGCGTGTATAGTATATGCTACTCTGTGCTGTGCATTATCTGTACAGAACTGTGAGGTCTGATACAGTAGCCACTAGCCACATATGGCTATTTACATATAAATTTAGGTGGGCCTCGTGGCTCATGCCTGTAATCCCAGCACTTTGGGAGGCCAAGGTGGGAAGATAGCTTGAGGCCAATAATTCGATATCAGCCTGGGGAACATAGTGGAACCCCTTTTCTACAAAAAATTTATTTTTAATTAATTTTTGTTTTTTTGACATGGGTCTCACTTTCACCCAGGCTGGAGTGCAGTGGCACAGTCTCAGCTTATTACAACATCTGCCTCCTGGGTTCAAGTGATTCTCGTGCTTCAGCCTCCAAGTAGCTGGACTACAGGCACGCACCACCATACCCAGCAAATTTTTGTATTTTTGGTAGAGACAAGTTTTCGCCATGTTGGCCAGGCTGGTCTCGAACTCCTGACCTCAGGTGATCTGCCCGCCTCAGCCTCCCAAAGTGCTGAGATTACAGGCATGAGCCACTGCGCCCAGGCAAAAAATTTAAAATTGTAAAAATCAGCCAAACATGGTGGCATGCATCTGTAGTCCCAGCAACTTAGGAGGCTGAGGTGGGAGGATTTCTTGAGCCCAGGAGGTCAAGGTTGCAGTGAGCTATGACTGCACCACTGCACTCCAGCCTGGACAACAGAGTGAGGCCCTGTCTCAAAAAATAAATAAACAGGAGTTTGAGGCCATGTTCACACACCGCTGCAGTCCAGTCTGGTAAACAGAGCAAAACACTGAGTCTTTAAAAAAAAAAAAATTTTTTTTTTTTAAAGTCAGCTCCTAAGACACACTAGCCACATATCAAGTGCTCAACTGCCCCGTGTGGCTAATGGGTACCAAACTGGGCAGCACAGGTAACTGTTTTCATCATTGAAGTTCTGTTGGACAAGAACACCTCTGGAAGGCTGGGCGCGGTGGCTCACGCCTGTAATCCCAGCACTTTGGGAGGCCGAGGCGGGCGGATCACGAGGTCAGGAGATCGAGACCAAGGTGAAACCCCGTCTCTACTAAAAATACAAAAAATTAGCCGGGCGAGGTGGCAGGCGCCTGTAGTCCCAGCTACTCGGGAGGCTGAGGCAGGAGAATGGCGTGAACCCCGGGGGGCAGAGCCTGCAGTGAGCTGAGATCCTGCCACTGCACTCCAGCCTGGGCGACAACGAGACTCCGTCTCAAAAAAAAAAAAAAAAAAAAAAAAAAAAAAAAAAAAAAAGAACACCTCTGGAAGCACACACAAGAAACTGGTAATGGTGGTGGCCTTCGGGGAGGGAAACTGGGAGGGTGCAGGGCTGTATGCCCTTTTGTACCTCTTGAATTTCACATCATGTGTTTGTATTAGGTGTTTACAAATTATTTTAAAAACATACTGGGAATTAGGAATCCCCATATGTCATCACTGCAGTGGGACACTGATTCCCAAAAAATTACTTTGCAATTTGCTTAAAACAAATTAAGCTAATAGCTATCATGATTTCATATTTAATATTTTTTCACAGCTTAGAGTTTTTTAGCTCCTGTTGCTATCTCTCTGCTCTTATGAGCTCACAGGGTGACAAAGTGAATTAGTAAGTAGCAGGAGAACATTAAAGGAAAAATTCCTGGGCAACATGGCAAAACCCCAGCTCTACAGAAAATACAAAACATTAGCCAGGCATGGTGGCATGTGCCTGTGGTCTTAGCGACTTGGGAGGCTGAGGTGGGAGGATCGCTTGAGCCTGGAAGGCGGTAACTCAATCCCAGCAGAATCCCAGGGAGCGAAGGTGGCACATCCCAAAAGAAAAACAAGAAGGAAATTCTATTACCAGAAGACAAAGGGATGAAATGAGGGATGGAGAATCAAAGACTGAAGCTACTAGGGTTTGTTTTTATTAATATTTAATTTTTTCAGAGGCGAGGGTCTCACTATGTTGCCCAGGCTGGTCTTGAACTCCTGGCCTCAAGCAATCCTCCTGCCTGAGCCTTCCGAATTGTTGGGATTACAGATGTGAGCCACTGCATCCAACTTTGGTTCTTGTTTGTTTGGTTGGTTTTGTTTTGTTTTTTGACAGAGTTTTGCTGTGCCACCCAGGCTGGAGTGCAGTGACTCAGCCTCGGCTCACTGCAGCCTTGACCTTCTTTCTGGCCTCAAGTGGTCCTCCTGCCTCAGCGCCACCCCCCACCGTCCTCCAATATCTGGGACTACAGGTACGCGTGACCACGCACAGCTAATTTTTAAATTTTTTGTAGAGATAGGGTTTCGCTATGTGGCTCAGGCTGGTCTCCAACTCCCGGACTAAGTGATCTGCCTGCCTTGGCGGCCTCCCAAAGTGTGAGCCACCGCGCCCACCCATTGAACATTGGAGCTAGCAAACCCTTAAGCCTAAACCAGTAACAGTTTTTCACAAGTTCATAGATGTTACTGTGGTAGATAACATACAAATTCACTTAAAAGCACGTGTGTCCGCATGGTAATTTTTGGTCCTTATTTTTATTTTTATTTTTCAGTTAATGGATATTAAAGATACAACTTTTTTTGAGACAGGGTCTCACTCTGTCACCCAGGCTGGAGTGCAGTGGCATGATCAGAGCTCATTGCAACCTCCACCTCCTGGGTTCAAGAGATTCTCCTCCCTCAGCTTCCTGAGTAGCTGGGATTGCAGGTACGTGCAATCACACCTGGCTAATTTTTGTACTTTTTGTAGAGATAGGGTTTTACCATGTTGCTCAGGCTGGTCTTGAACTCCTGAGCTCAAGTGATCCACCTGCCTCGGCCTCCCAAACTGCTGGGATTACACACGTGAGCCACCACGCCCGGCCTAAAGATATAACTTCTATCATGAGGAGGTCCAAGAACTATTCTCTTTTTCTTTTTTTAATGTTAGAAAGGGATTCTTAACTGAGTATGTGCTACAGCAAAGGAAGGGGAAATTAAGCAAGAAGAGAAGGGAGCCAGGAAATAAAGGCCCCAACCCAGGAAGCAGTTTAGCAAAGTTCAGGATGACCACATGTGACAAGTTTAGGGGATAACTTGAGCACATGGAGGACAGAACTTGGAGAGGGCACTGCAAGCAGGGGCCCCACCTGCTCCGCAGAGCACTGGAAGAGAACGAGGGCATGATAATGGCAGATGGCACTGAAAGAAAAGGAGAGAGCATGAGGCACCCTTGGGGGAAGAGCCATCATCAGAGTGTATTTTATTTTTATTTTATTACATTTTGAGATGGAGTCTCACTCTGTTGCCCAGGCTGGTGTGCAGTGGCATGATCTCGGCTCACTGCAACCTCTGCCTCCTAGGTTCAAGTGATTCTCTGCCTCAGCCTCCCAAGTAACTGGGACTACAGGGGGGCACCACCACACCCGGCTGATTTTTGTATTTTCATTAGAGACGGGGTTTCTCCATGTTGGCCAGGTTGGTCTTGAAATCCCGACCTCAGTTGATCCACCCACCCTGGCCTCCCAAAGTGCTGGGATTACAGGCATGAGCCACCGTGCCTGACCTCACAGCACATTATTAAGCTCTGTGGTGAATACTATTTATATAGTCACAATTCTGTAAACACTTAATTTTCTACAAATTGTGGCATAACCAAACCTCAAGAATGGACAGGGCTGGGGTGTAAAAGAGCTAAGTCCTTGCCCGGTTTACTAGGAAGGCAACAGATAGTGTCTAAAACTATGAGACAGCTGGGCGCGGTGGCTCACGCCTGTAATCCCAGCACTTTGGGAGGCCAAGGCGGGTGGATCACGTGAGGTCAGGAGTTTGAGATCAGCCTTGACAACATAGTGAAACCCCACGTCTACTAAAAATACAAAATTAGCTGGGCATGGTGGCACATGCCTGTAATCCCAGCTAGTAGGGAGGCTGAGGCAGGAGCATTGCTTGAACCCAGGAGGCGGAGGTTGCAGTGAGCCAAGATGGCGCCACTGCACTCCACACTCCAGCCTGGGTGACAGCGAGACTGTGTCTCAAAAAAATAATAAAATACAAACAATGAGACGTGCAGGAGATGTGGGGAGAAGCACCAGAAGATTCCGCTGAAAGCCTGCTCCCCAGAAGGGTGGGAACAGTGGGGACAATGAACTGCTGTTTTTTGTTTGTTTGTTTTTTGTATTTTTACTAGAGATGGGGTTTCACTGTGTTAGCCAGGATGGTCTTGATCTCCTGACCTCGTGATCCACCCACCTCGGCCTCCCAAAGTGCTGGGATTACAGGCGTGAGCCACCGCGCCCGGCCTGAACTGCTGTTGTTCGTTATGTTTCATCCCCATTCCGTTTCATTTTATTGAATTGTAAACCGTGTGTATAACAACACTTTTTAATCAATTTCTTAAAAAAGAGAGAGTGGAAAGAAACAGCTTCCTACAACAGAACTGAAGAGCACACCAGTGATTCCAGTGTCCAGAGAGGAGGGTGCATTAACGCTAGTTTTATGATTTCAATCAGATGCCAAGTGAGAATATATCTGGGGTTCAGACAAGAAAGGCTCTCATTCAAGTGCTTACAAGAGCAATGGAAGGCAAGCACCTGCCCAACTGGCAGGGTGAAAATTAGCCAAAACTAGAATAGTAACAGCTGTTCATCTTTGAGCACTTACTACAGGCCAGAACTTGCGTTAAGGATATCATCTTTCTCTTTTCTTTTTTTTGTTGTTGTTGTTGTTGTTGTTATTGTTTTGGAACAGTCTCACTCTGTCATGTAGGCTGCAGTGCATTGGCGCAATCTCAGCTCACTGCAACCTCAGCCTTCCGGGTTCAAGCGATTCTTGTGCCTCAGCCTCACAAGTACCTGGGACTACAGGCATGCACGACCATGCCTGGCTAATCTTTGTATCTTTGGTAGAGATGGGGTTTCACCATGTTGGCCAGGCTGGTTTCGAACTCCTGGCCTCAAGTAATCCACCCACCTCAGCCTCCCAAAGTTATGGGATTACAGGCATGAGCCACTGTGCCCAGCCGGGATATAATGATATTTAATCCTCACATCAACTGACATTAGCCCCTATTTGCAGATGAGGAACTGAGGCTCAGAGAGGTTTTGGCACGTGCCTGTGGTCACACACTCTGGGCTCTCTGCTTGGGGCTGAGGGCCAAGGGGCGTTGTGACTTACTTCTCTTTCCTGAACATCAATAAAATTCGATTTAGAAATTTCTGTCTTCAGTGCTATCTCAAGGGGCCTGTGAAAAATGCTGACTCGGTGGCAGCTGTCTTAGCCCCATACTCATCGGGTTGCCCTGGGCCCCACACTGTTTTAAGGAAGTCCCAGCAAATAATATGGGATAGAGGTGAGGTTCAAACCTAAGCAGCCCTGGCTCTAAAACCCACTGAACAAAGCTGAAACTAGAATCAGAAAGAACTAGGTAAGAATCCTACTTCTAGCACTTACTACTTCTGTGGCTGTGGGCCCCCCAAGTTACTTAACCTCTTTTTTTTTTTTTTCTTTTTTTAGAGATGAAGTCTCGCTCTGTCACCAGGCTGGAGTTCAGTGGTGTGATCTCGGCTGACTGCAACCTCTGCCTCCTGGGTTCAAACAATTCTCCTCCTTCAGCCTCCCGAGCAGCTAGGACTACAGATTCGCGCTACCATGCCCAGTTAATTCTTTGTATTTTCAGTAGAGACAGGGTTTCACCATGTTGGCCAGGATGGTCTGGATCTCTTGATCTCATGATCCACCAACCTCGGCCTCCCAAAGTGCCGGGATTATAGGCGTGAGCCACCACGCCTGGCCACTTAACCTCTTTTAAGCCTATTTTCTCATCCATACAATGGAGATAATGGCAGCACCCACCTTTCAGGTGGCTGGTAAGGAATATAAGGTGAACACAGGTGCCTATGTGGGTTCTTCCATTTTCCATAAATGTTAATTCCCTTACCCCTCATCTCTTAGGTTAGTCCCGGAGGACAGATTTGAAAACAGAAAGTAACTGCCAAAAGGGATTATTTAGGGCACAGATTCCCCCCTTTCATTATCCTTTAGGTCCTCAGTGGTGAGGGCAGGGGACAGGAGAGGTGGGGTCAAGCCCAAATTCTTGGACCTCATCCTAGAGTGACTCTTTAGGGTTAGTGTGGGGCTTAGGAATCTGCATTTTGGACCTGTCCCCAGGGCATTCTGATGCCTGCGGTTCTCCTGTCTGGCTTTGAATAACTCTAGGTAGTGCTTTAAATCTAAGCTGACAGACCAGTGGGATGTGAACCATCCTTGCAAATAGTTTGAGCCCTTCCTGCACTGGCCTCCAACTCTGCCTTGCTCAGTCTTCAGCTCCCCTTCCATTCTGGCCCTCTTCCCTTACCCTTTCCTTTTTCACTTCCTTTTATTTTTATTTTTTATTTTATTATTATTAAAAAAAATTTTTTTGAGACAGGATCTCACTCTGTCACCCAGGCTGGAGTGCAGTGGCATTATCTTGGCTCACTGCAATCTCTGCCTCCCGGGTTCAAGCAATTCTCATACCTCAGCCTCCCTAGTAGCTGAGACTACAGATGCACACCACCACACCTGGCTAATTTTTGTATTTTTAGTAGAGATGGGGTTTCACCATGTTGGCCAGGCTGGTCTCAAACTCCTGACCTCAAGTGATCCACCCGCCTTGGCCACCCAAAGTGCTGGGATTACAGGCATGACTCACCGCGCCCAGCCTCCTTTTTCACTTCCTACCTTCCTCCCCACCTCTGGGTGCACCCTCCCCTGAGCTCAGCCTGTATTCCTATCTGCTGGCCACTTACCAGCCAGTCCCTTCACCTGCAATGCCCTTTACTCACCTAGAAAGCTCATATCAAAAGTCGCCTCCTCCAGGAGGAGGAGTTCTCCTCTCAAGTTCTCCTCTCTGGTCCCTTGGCCCTTTGCAGGTACCTTTTTTCTTGTGCAAGTCACATGATAATGTAAAGGTTTTTTTTTCCCCCATCTGGAGCCTGCCTGGTCCATTTGTGGAAACATGGGTTTGTGTTTGTGGAACACAAACATTTGTGGAAACAAATGGCTCATGGTCCATTTGTGGAAACATGCATTTCCCTCTCCTCCGCCCCCCTCCTTCATGATCCATGCTTTATGCAGCTTCCCCAAGGCATGCAGAGCAAGCTGAGAAGAGGTAGACAAGCCTGCAGACCTTTCAAAGAAGCAGGGTAGCTTGGGAAGTAAGAGCAGACCAGGAGATAGGGGCTCCTAAAAAGCAGACAAGAGATTACCGAGGGGTTCCCCACAGCTCCAGCACACAGCCGCTGCACAAAAATGCAGTGGAATTACTGAGGGACATTATGTGCTTGATGGGGGACAGGGAATGCTTGTGCCAAGCCACCAAGGATCATGCTGTGCCAGTTGTATACTATCCTTTTGCTAAGGTGAAAGGATTTCCCTACTAAATCCCTTACTTTCCACTTTGTTTAAAATGAGTTTAACACCAAGAGAATAGTTTGTCTCTGTGTCCTTGTATCTAATCTTCCTGCTCAACCATTAACTGCACTAAACACACTCAGACCCACCTAGTCTAAAATTGAGAAGGGGAGGTTCTCACTCCTGGAGAGAAAATTACTGAAAGGGTGGCCCTCATACAGTCCAGGGTCATACCCCCAAGTGCTGGTTTTATACTTGAAAGCAGACAGTGGGACTCTGACCTTTGCAGAGATAGGAAGGACACCTTCCTACCCAGAGAAGCCAAAAGAGCACAGGACACCCAGGCCGAGGGCAGTGAAGCTTGCTTCCAAGAACTGGCCCGTTCCCCAGCCAACCCATGTGCCCACTTAGGACTGGCATGTAGCAGTACCTATCCTCATCTACACTCAGGCCCTAGGCTCCCAATTGACCAAAGCCTGCAAGTATAAAGTGTCCAGAGCATGGGTCCCTGCCAACACTCCCTGCCCTGCTCTTCACTAGCTGTGGTCACCACTTACGACATTTTGTTCCGAGTTCATCTGAAAGAGAAATGTGACTTTTGCGTTAGAAAGAAGACATACAGGCCAGGTGTGGTGGTTCATGCCTGTAATCCCAGCACTTTGGGAGGCCAAGTCAGGAGGATCGCCTGAGGCCAGGAGTTGGAGACCAGCCTAGGCAACACAGTGAGACCCCCGTCTCTACAAAATAAATAATTTTTTTAAAAAATGAAAAAATTAGCTGGGCGTGGTGGTGCCCGCCTGTAGTCCCAGCTACTTGGAGGCTGATGTGGAAGAACCACTTAGTCTGTGAGGTCAAAGCTGTGGTGAGCCGTGATCGTGCCACAGCACTCCAGTCTGGGCGACAGAGTGAGATCCTGTCTCAAAAACAAAAACAGAAAGGAAGAAAGAAATCCTCTACATGGGCTAGAAGAGAATAACCAGGCCCCTAAGCTTCACGCCAGGCGGTGCTAATGGGTGAGTTACACACTGGAGAGTGCCCAAGGGGACCTCAAGGCGTTCCCTTGGGATAAAGTGTGGTCAAAACAGCTATTTTTATCCTGAAAGCGCAAGGCGGAGGCTCCAATTTGGGCCCGGGCTCCGCCCCACGGGCTGCACTGCTGCCCTCGGGAGGCAAAGATAGGGCAGGCGTTATTAGTCCCACTCACAAGTGGGAACTCTTCAACTGAGGGAGGCGAAGTGACAGCCCCAATGTTGCACAGATGGTTCTGAGGCCAGACGAGGTCAGGAATCCAGAAGCCAGGATCTAGTTTGACGCAGACCTGTGGGAGGCGGGCGGTAACGGACGCGTTCCCCCTGACACCGGTGCCTTCGCCTCTCTGTGCCCGGCAGGCGCCCCCGGTTCCCCAGCCTTCCAGACCTCGCATCTGCCCTGGGGCTCAGCTCCCAGGGACTTCCGGGAGCAGCTGGCCCCGCCCCAAGGCTCCTCCGGGCCGCGCGATTGGCACCGCGGGCCGGGGGCAGGGCCGGAGCGCCGAGCCAACGTGATGGCGTCAGGGGCCGGGGGCGCCGCTTCCTGTTGTCAGTGACCGAGAGACCGCATCGTCGGCTCGGAGGCTGAGGGGCTGCCGCGGCCGGGAGCGCCCCTCGCCTCGCTCCTCGCTCCGCTTGGTGAGTTAGGGGGTCAAGATGCGAGGAGGGCGGCGGAGGGGCGGCGGGGTCGAGGCGCGAACGGGCGGTGGGTCTCCCGCTCCCTCCGCGATCCCCGGCCCCTGGTTACCCTGAGACTGCCCGGCTTCAGAGCCCTCAGCCCTGCCCAGCCCGCGCCCGCCCCGCTCCGACCCAGCCTTCCCCCTGCACCGCCGCTGTGGCCCCGTCCCCTCCGCCTGTCCAGCCCCCAGCCCGCGCCCGCATCCCCTCACCAGCGGTCTTGTTTAAATGCAGCTTCACTGGTGACCTCACTTCACCCCGGTTCCAACCCCGATCTCGGCCACGTCCCTCCGCCCCGCCCTGACACACTTCATCCTCTCTCCTGACCCCTCTGGTAATCCCGATGCTCCGCGCTCACCTCCTCGAGACCCACCATTCAGGTTTCCCCTTTTCTGGCTCAGCTTTCTTATCCCAGTCACCCCCATCCCCTGTCCAGCTCCCCAAGATCTGCTCATCCCAAACATTCTACCTCTGCCCTCTCATCTGAGACCCACCGCCAAAGTAGGTGCCCTGTTGAGCTCACCGCTTTCTTCTGGATAACTCCGATCTCAGCCTTATTCCAAGTCTTAACTGTGTCTTCACGTCCTTAGTCTCCTAGCCCACTGTATACCTTCCTTTGCATCTCCTGCCGTACGGAGGACACCCCATCCCTAAGTCTTTGCCAAACTGTCCCGAACTCTTGCTGCCTCCATTCCTACCACCCTCACCCAATCTTGTTAAAAATGACATCTCCATGTCCTTTCACCCCCGCTGACCCACCGCAACTCTTCACCCCAACTCTGCGTCCATTCCTTCCCTCGACCCAACTCCCATTCAACCTGAAAACTTAGTGCAGAGTCGCCTGCCAATTCCACCAGCTGCCCCTCAACAGCCAAATGTAGGTGCTCACTCAGACCCGCAATTACAGACTGAGCAGCATGATTGGCGGGTGCAGGGCCTCAGGTGGTAAATAAGGGTGGAGGAGCAGTGGGCTCTCCCCAACTCTTGGGTGGGGCCGGGGTTTTTCCTGGCATCTGGTCTCCTGTACCTGTCCTCAGGGATTGTGTTTCTGGCATTCATATTAAATGACTTGTGCTGGTTGCTGGAATGGTAGGTATCATTCAGATATCTGGAAGGTGAGAGATGACCACTTACTCAGCTCACTTAGCACAGAATGATGGAAGCTGTCACTTCCTTCTGGTTGGTGTTCTGGCCCTGGAGAGCCTCTGGGAAGTTCTGTGTGGTGTTGGCTGTGGTCACAGAATATTGTTCATGTTCCTTTTCTTGGCACTTGTAAGGGCCTCTCCCTGCCAGAGCTGATGGCAGATCAGTCCTGATGCTGAATTCAGGGGATATGATGGGTGCCAGAGGCAATGTTACCTGTTGTGAAGAGTATAGGTGAGTAGGTCCTGGGGAGGCTGAGGCCTAGGTGGGTACAGAGGCTCTTGAATCGCTTTCTTTTCTTGCAAGTGCTGGATCATTGACTTTTGGCCATTTGGGTTCCATGAACACAGGGAACCGTGTTATCTCAGAGTAGCTGAGGCAGAAGGACAGTCCGGAGGCACCCAAGTCCCATGCTCAGCATTTATAGTTTCCTGAGGGCTTTTTGGTACACATTTTCTCTGAATCCTGAGGATCCAGTGTCAGATGGGTGGGCCATTTGATTGCAGTTTTTTTTTTCTTTCTTTTTTTTTTTTTCGATGGAGTTCACTCTCGTTGCCCAGGCTGGAGTGCAGCGGCACGATCTTGGCTCACTGCAACCTCTGCCTCCCAGGTTCAAGCAATTCTCCTGCCTCAGCCTCCCGAGTAGCTGGGATTACAGGCATACACCACCATGCCCGGCTAGTTTTGTATTTTTAGTAGAGATGGGGGTTTCTCTGTGTTGATCAGGCTGGTCTCCAACTCCGGACCTCAGGTGATCCACCCACCTTGGCCTCCCAGAGTGCTGGGATTACAGGTGTGAACCACCGCGCCCGGCTGATTGCAGTTTTAAAGGGCTCCAAAGAACGTTGTCTCTGCTTGCCATTTATAGTCGTATTCCTTTGAAAAGTGAATGCTGTTTACCTTCAATGTCCTCCCATTAATATGCAGTATATTTAAGTTGTTTTCAGCCTTATTGGCAGCTTGGCTTAATGACAGGAGCTCCACAGTTGCCCCAGCACTTAAGAGTTATATACCCCAACTTCCCACAGTGTGTGAAGTGGAGGTACTTGCACTGTGCCTTGTTTTTATTTTATTAATCAATTCATTCAACAGCTTATTTTTTGAGCACCAGTGTGTGCCAAGCACTGTTCTAGGTACTAGAAATACAGTGGTGAATGGGTCAGGCAACGGTGCTGTTTTCATTCATTCGGAGTTTGGTCCTTGTCAGAATCCTCTGGGATGTGGGACAAGAATATAGGGAAGCTGGGTGATATTGGATGGAAGGAAGGAGGGAGGAAAGAAAGATAGCCAGTGTTCACTGACTCCACAATTCTGCCCTCATCCACTAGCCCTGAGTCTGGGAATCACAAGCTAGAAGTTTCTCACCCTTCATCTGGTATTTAATTGCTTCAAAGCTCCAACCCCCACCACTCCACCCATCACAGAAGTCCAACTTTCCTCAGGTGGACAGAGGTGCAGTTTCCTCAGTCAGCATTCACATGCCTGAAAGATCAGCTGCCTTTCTGAATCAGAGGATAACTTTGTCATTCTTTTCCAATTGAAAAAACATGACTCATCAATTGGTAAGCAGTTGGATGGCTTAAAGCCAGGCTGTGGCTCTGAACAGCCAGTTACACAATTGAGGCAGTGGAGAGAAGGCCGTGGGGAGTGGCTGAGAAGTCCCTCAAGAGAAGAGGTTGCTGTTCACTGATGGTAGAGTGTTTTGAGAGTGGTGAAACCAGGTTATCCCTTTCTTCTTTTAACGTAAGTCTCATCCAAGTCATTCTCTTTTTTTGCTTCCTTGATCTCTGGAGGAAGTGAAATTGGACATATAGAGAAGGCCAGGCAGTATAATGCAGGAAACCATCCGGAACTGTTCCTTCCTATGTTGGAACATTTAAGAAAGTATAGCTCTGAGACTTTAGGAGCATTGGTAGGACCTGGGCTCAGCTGGTTGGGGCTATAAACCTGATTGGCAGAACTATTTCTTGTTGGTTTTAGACCTTCTGTGATGAAATGGAGCTTCTGAGTACCTCTAAGGAAGAAGTAATAGTTTGCCTGAATTTGAGCCAAAGACCTGAGGCCTTTTGGTCCAGGGAAAGATGCAGGAGTTGGGATGAAGAAACCAGAGAGTTCTGTCCCTTACCCGAGGCCCATTGCTATTGAGCCTCAGTTTTGTCCTCTGTAAAACAGGGATAATCACTCTCTCACGGGATTGCGGTAAGAATTACATGAGGTTAGAGAGGGACATCAGAGAAGCTTGCTTTCTGCACTCTGGAGAGCTGTGTGAGGGTGAGTGAATACATAGGGTGGCAGTAGACTTGGTGTGGTTTGGGGCTTCCTAAATGGCACCAGTCACCTTTCCCCTGCTAAGCTTTCACCCGTCATGTTCAAGAGCCCTTTGGTACTGTTGCCCAGCTTTGCCTTGCTCCCTTCACGTAGGTCTCCTTGAAGCCACACCGCTCTTCAGTTTGGTTCTTTGTGTCAATAAAGAGCGTTTTGAGGACAGAAAGTGGAACCAGTTCCATCGGATGGTAGATTCAGAATCTGGGCCACCAGGGTGGGTGACGCAGTGCTGTCCCCACAGTCAAGAGACACAAAGCCTCCTTCTGATTCCCGCCGTGAGTTCTTATGTCACTGACCATCTGAGCCCTGCCTCCCTGAGCATGATGGAACAGATACGGATAGGTGGGGTGCTATGGCTGCCTACAAACAGAGGTGTCCTGCATTGTGGCCGGAACCCCAGAGGCTCAGTCCTATCTTGTGAATTTTCAAGTGGCTCTTCTGCTGGATTTCTCTGAGCTCTTGTCAGTCATTTTGTGGCATTTCTGACTCTGTTTTAGGCCAAGTGACCCTTCTCTTGTCTGGCCCTGTCTCTCGTAGCTTCAGTTTATTATTATTAATTTTTTTTTTTTTTGAGACGGAGTCTCGCTCTGTCGCCCAAGCTGGGGTGCAGTGGCACAATCTCGGCTCGCTGCAAGCTCCGCCTCCTGGGTCCATGCCATTCTCCTGCCTCAGCCTCCCGAGTAGCTGGGATTACAGGCGCCCACCACCACGCCTGGCTAATTTTTTGTATTTTTAGTAGAGATGGGGTTTCACCGTGTTAGCCAGGATGGTCTCAATCTCCTGACCTCGAGATCCACCCACCTCGGCCTCCCAAAGTGCTGGGATTATAGGCGTGAGCCACCGCGCCCAGCCAGCTTCAGTTTATTATTTATTTATTTATTTATTTATTTATTTATTTATTCTTGCTTTGCTGCCCCAGCTGGAGTGCAGTGGCACGATCTCGACTCACTGCAACCTCCGCCTCCTGGGTTCAAGTGGTTCTCCTGCCTCAGCCGGTATGGTAGCTGGTATTACAGGCATGGGCCACCATGCCTGGCTAATTTTTGTTTTTTTTAAATTAGAGACAGGGTTTCACCATGTTGGCCAGGCTGGTCTCAAACTCCTGACCTCAAGTGATCCTCCCGCCTTGGCCTCCCAAAGTGCTGGGATTACAGGTGTGGGCCATGGCACCTGGTCTATTTTGTTTTCTTAGCATACTGTTACTTGGCCAGAGCACTCACTTACCAATGGCCTGCCCCTCCCAGTGAATACTCTATTACTCTCAGCTAATTAGTTAATGAGGTCTTAATGGGCTTGGGCTATAATTCAAATTATTGGGTCTAAGTCCTTAGGGTCCCGGCCCTGTAGCTGGCTAAGGGAAGGGCAACTTTGGGGCTTTGGGCTGTCTAGAAGGGTGGGCCTGAGGGCCTCAGGCCACTGGAAATTGTGGATTGGGATTGGAGCCTAGGGTTTCGGAGTCAGAGAAGCCAGACGTGGCCTGCTGAGCTGCAAAAGGGTAGCCTTGAAGGAGCCTGACCTCAAGACCAGGCCTGTTTCTGGAAGTGACCCTAGATGCAGAGTCACTGCAGCACACAACTGCCTTTTCCTGTCACCCCATGGCCAGAATGTGGAGCTGGTCTCCGGAGGAGGGCCCTGAGAATCCCTGGGTAGCTGGGAGCAGACTGTGGTGAAGGGTGAGGCAGTCAGATGGGCCTGTAGTCAGGACTGAGGGCTCTTCTGGCCATCTGCAGCACCCAGCCTGTTACTGGGTCTGCAGGAACCATCCTCCATACACACCTGCTTCCTCCTGAGGGGTCTGACTTAGGGAGGTTGGCTCTGGGTCCTGACTCCCTGTGTCATGTTTGCCCTCTGCTATCCCCAGAAGCCAGAGATCCAATCGGAGCACCTTCCACCGTTTAGGGCCAGCCTGCCTGTCTGCTTTCCAAACCTCCTGCTGCTCCAGGACTGTCCAGGAAACCTTTCCTGCCACACTGGCCTTAATGTTCCCCTGCACCCCCTGTTCCCGGCCCCCAGCAAAAGGGTCTTCCCAGACTACCCCTGGAATCCTAGCTCTGAGGTGACGGCACTGTTGATGAAAAAGCCAGACTCTGTTAAATATTTAAAGAGGTTTATTCTGAGCCAAATGTGAGGGCCATGACCCATGACGTAGTCCTGGGAGGTCCTGAGAACATGTGCCCAAGGTGATTGGGGTACAGCTTGATTTTTATCCAAGTTACAGGCAGAAGTTACAGGCAAAGACATAAATTAATATATGTAAGGTATACATTGGTGGGGGCAGGGTAAGGTGGATTAAAAGATTTCCTGATTGGCAATTGGTTGAAAAAGTTAAACTTTGCCTAAAAAGTTAAAGTCAGCAGAAGAAAATCTTGGGGTTAAGATAAGGTGGGTTGTGAAAGCCAAGGTTCATGTTATGCAGATGAAGCCTTCAAGAGAATAGATGGTAAATGTCTCTAAGGTGTCAGACTCTTAGTTAAATCTCCTGTAAATCAGGAAAAGACCTAGAAAGGGAAGGGAATCGCTGCAGGATATAAATTTTCCCCACAAGAGATGGCTTTGCAGGGCCATTCCAAACTATGTCAAAAATATACTTGGGGGTAAGATACTTTGATTTCCTTAGGGCCCGTTATCTCCCATGTGTTAGACCAGCGTCAGGTTGGAGTTGGTATCTTAATTGCTGAGAGTCTGTTCTGTCAGTCTTAGGATTCTGTTTTAATGTTAATGCTGGTCAATTGTGTCTAAGCTCCAAAAGGGAGAGGCTAGGATGAGGCATGGCCCATGCCCCACTTCCTGTCATGGCCTGAACTCAGTTTTCAGTTTTTTCAAAATCACTTTGGCCAAGGGGGGCCCATTCAGGCAGTTTGGGGGCTTAGAATTTTATTTTTGGCTTACAGCACTCACTCAGGAATCAGATTTTCCTAGGGCTGGGGTTGGCTTCCTCCTGGGGGCTGGTGGTGGAGTCAGGCCACTTATCAGCCCTAGGACCTCAGGAACTTCCTTGACCTGGGTCAGCTGCCATTTCTTTATCTGTCAAGTGGAGACAATAAAACAGCAGTCCTAGCGCTATAAATTAGGCAATATATGTAAAGAGAATCGAGCCCATTTAACTTTTCTTGGTTTTGTTAACTTCTTTGTGCGGTGATTGTTTGAGAGCTGAGACAGCCATCACCTTTCCCTGCGTTCCCGTGATGCTCAGCCAGGTGTTCCCTAGAGATTTGTTTACATGTGAATGTGCCTGCCTAGCCCAGGTCTGTCCAAGTTGCTGGGGTGGGACCAAGCCAGCCAGCAGCCCCCTCAGGCTCAGGCTGTAAGTCCCCACCCCACCCCACCCCCTCCCAGGAGGAAGCCGGCAGCCCTGACGGATTTAACCACTCACTGACTTCAACTCTTCCTGCATACTCATTTAGGCGATGACATTCTTGGTCTGTAGGTTTAGGTGGTCACTCCACGGGGATGACAGATACCAGGTACAACATATCAGGTACAGGTACATATCGGGCCCTGTCTCCATCTGAGAGGTCTGTGCATGCCTCCCTGGTTAGTGGCAAATTGCGATGAGACCTCGTGGTCGTCCCGGTTAGACAAGTCCCTGTCTGTGCTGCTCAAGCCAGACCCTCGAAGCCCAAATGAGAAGCAGAAGTGTAGCAAGGGAGCCCTTCCCTTTTGAAGCCGTTCCAGTTGTACTTTTACTGCTGAGCTGACAGACATCGGACTGGGACAGTAGTGAGGGGTGGGGGCAGGGTGTTGCAGGACCCAGCCCCTGAATGTGATGTGTGAGCCTGTGAGCCCCTGGCTTCCTGGTCCCAGTGGGTTCCTGCCACCTTCAGCTTCAGCCTCCCCCTCGAACCTACAGCTCCGTATCTGAATCAGCCTGTCGTTCCCTGCCTACAGGTTTCGATCCTACAGGGCTCTGGCTTTCTGGGCAACATTTGATGTGAAGCGCCCTTACCACCCACTCCTTGGGGTGGACCCACCCCCGGCACCCAGGACTCCTTGCCTCCCAAGGACTGAGCCCCCTGGACTTTCCTTCCTTGTTTCTTTCCTTCAAATCTATTATCAGTTTTTACTTTTGTGTTCTTCAAAGGCCTTTTTGGTTGCAGTTTGAGTAAGAGAGGCTGACCTGCTACTGCTTGCTGGGAATGGACTCTGGCTGGCGGGGAGTTGCCTGCCCATTCATCTGGCTGCCATCTGTCTCTTCAGGTGTCATGTGATTCTCTGAGGGAGCAGCTGCATGAGTGGAGATGCTCTCAGTGGTGGAGAATGGACTGGACCCGCAGGCTGCTATCCCGGTAGGTGGGCAAGGGAGGATCAAGGGTGGGGAAGGGCTGCAGGGGACAGTTGTATCATTGGCTTGGCTCACTTCGAAATGAATGGGCACTGTCCTGCAAGAGAGACCAGGTTGAGAAAAAGTTACAGCATAAGCAGGCTCCGAGGAGACCCTGTCCTTTCTAGATCACCTTATTGGTGATAAGATGGAGATTTATGAAAAGCAGTGGGAATTTAAGATCAGTAACCTGAAGACCAAGGATTTCCCTTCAGCCCTTCAGCCCTCTGCCCTTAGGCCATGATTTGGTCACAGTCTGGCCAAAGCACTGAATGGGTGGAAAACAGATATTCCCAGGCGCTGGTTTGTTGTTTCAGTAATGGGGGTAAATTGGTAACTTACATGTATCTGAACACTTACCATTTTCTAGGATATTCTAAATGTAATTATTTGTGAGCAGTTCACTGGAGCCCCCAGGACCTTTTCTTGGACAGCCCTTTGCACCCTCCTGGGCTATCTTGGGTAGTCCGGATGGAGCTCTCTGTTCTCTTGGAGAGGCAGGAAGTCAGGTAGCTTTGGGGCTGGTCCCTTAGCAGCATCCTGAGATGGCTTTCGGGGAGAAGCCAGGATTTCCCTTTCCTCCCCACTGCTACTTCCCAGCTCAGAGAACTCTCTGCTTGAAAGAAACTATAGCCCTGAGTGACATGCTTTTCCCCGTCCTAGCCACAGGAGAGTCCAGCTCCACCTGTTTCCCAGCTGGCTTTCATGCAGAGGCTCTTCCCTCCCCTCTGCACCCTCACTCTCCCACCCCCAGTGCCTGCCGAATCCCACCCCAGGACCCTCCAGAGCTAGGGCAGAACCCTGGCCAACTCAGCCTTCTAACAACAGCTGCACAAACTGACTCCATGAGGGTATGCGTTTCTTGAGGATATGTGTTTCTTGAGAGTATGCCTTATTTCTCCCTGTATACCCTAACCCAACACCTAGTAGGTGCTCAACTGAATGAAGTATGTATATACTTTTAAAATATAATATACTAATAACATCTTGCATTTAAAAGAACATTTAAAATTAGACTATTTCAAGATTAAAAACTTTTGAGCTTCAAAGGATACTATCAAGAAAATGAAAAGACAGCCCACAGAATGGGAGAAAATATTTGCCAATCAAATATCTGATAAGGGTCTAGTATCCAGAACATATAAAGAACACATAACTCAACAATAAAAAGACAAATAATCCAGTTATAAAATGGGTAAAGGATTTGAATAGACACTTCTCCAAAGAAGATACACACATGGCCAATAAAGATGTTCATTATCATTAGACATCAGGGAAATGCACATTGAAACCACAGTGAGATACTACTTCACACCCCCTAGGATGGCTGTAATAAAAAAGGCAATAACTAGCGCTGGCAAAAATGTGGAGAGATTGGAACTCATATATTGCTGGTGGGAATGTAAAATAGTGCAGCCACTTTGGCACATAGTTTGGCAGTTCCTCGGTAAGTTAAACATAGGGTTATGTATACAATTCCACTCCTAGATATATACCCAAGAGAACTAGAAATATAAAGTCCACTCAAAAACTTGTACATGGGTGTTCATAGCAGCATTATTGATAATAGCAAAAGAGTAGAAACAACCCAAATGTCTATTAACTGATGAATGGATGAATAAAATGTGGTGTATCTATGCAGCAGAATATTTTTTGGCAATAAAAAGGGATGAAGTCGTGATACATGCTACAGCATGATGGAAAATATGCTAAGTGAAATAAGTCAGATTCAAAGGGTCATATGTTGTATTGGTATCTATTCATGTGAGATGTACAAAATATGCAAAGCCACAGAAACAGAAAATAGATTAATCACTGCATTCACTTCGTATTCCCCTTTCTCCCAGCCCCTGGCAATCACTAATATACAGTATTTCTTTTTGGGGTGATGAAAATCGTTATTTGTTTGTTTGTTTGTTTGTTTGTTTTGAGATGGAGTCTCACTCTGCCGCCCAGGCTGGAGTGCAGTGGCACGATCTTGACTCACCACAAACTCCACCTCCCAGGTTCAAGCGATTCTCATGCCTCTGCCTCCCAAGTAGCTGGGATTATGGGTGTGCACCACCACGCTTGGCTAA
This sequence comes from Symphalangus syndactylus, assembly GCF_028878055.3. NCBI lineage: Eukaryota > Metazoa > Chordata > Mammalia > Primates > Hylobatidae > Symphalangus > Symphalangus syndactylus. The sequence goes on along the minus strand of NC_072442.2, from coordinate 46,196,700 downwards.
TTTTTGTATTTTTAGTAGAGACGAGGGTTTCACCATGTTGGCCAGGCTGGTCTCGAACTCCTGACCTCAGGTGATCCACTTGTCTTGGCCTCCCAAAGTGCTGGGATTATAGGCGTGAGCCACTGTGCCCGGCCAGAAAATCTCCTAAAATTAGATAGTGGTGATGGTTGCATAATTGTGTGAATATACTAGAAACAATTGAACTGTATACTTTAAATGGGTGTATTTTATGATATATGAATTATATCTCATTAAAGCTGTTACATTTTTTCAAATTTAACTTTTCAAAGAATGTTAACATTTATTGTTTTGGCTGAAATCAAAATAAAAAATTAAAATATGTATCCATAATCCTATCACCCAATAATTCAAACCAGTTTTTCTTTAATCCCTTCCAGTCCTTTTCCAAACACTTGTGATTTTCACATACATATAATTATGCTCAATTTTTACTCTATATTTCCAAAACACTCTATGTACATTTTGTGGTGTATTCATTTAACAAACATTTATTGAGTATTTCTATGTGCCAGGCATAGTGCCAAGTGTTGACACAAGGATGAATAAAACACTCGTCTTAGTGCCACACTCAGCTCTTTTATATATATGTTTTTTGTTTTGTCTTGTTTTGTTTTGTTTTGTTTTTGAGATGGAGTCTCACTCTGCCACCCAGGCTGGAATGCAGTGGCACGATTTTGGCTCAGTACAACCTCCGCCTCCCGGGTTTATGCAATTCTCCTGCCTCAGCCTCCTAAGTAGCTGGGATTACAGGCGCTCACCACCACACCTGGCTAATTTTTTTTTTTTTTTTTTGAGGCGGAGTCTCGCTCTGTCGCCCAGGCTGGAGTGCAATGGTGCAATCTCTGCTCACTGCAAACTCCACCTCCTGGGTTCATGCCATTCTCCTGCCTCAGCCTCCCGAGTAGCTGGGACTACAGGCGCCTGCCACCACGCCCGGCTATTTTTTTGTATTTTTAGTAGAGACGGGGTTTCACCGTGTTATCCAGGATGGTCTCGATCTCCTGACCTTGTGATCTGCCCGCCTCGGCCTCCCAAAGTGCTGGGGTTACAGGCGTGAGCCACCACGCCCGGCCCACACCTGGCTAATTTTTGCATTCTTAGTAGAGACAGGGTTTCACCATGTTTGCCAGGCTGATCTCAAACTCCTGACCTCAAGTGATCTGCCTGCCTTGGCCTCCCAAAGTGTTGGGATTACAGGTGTGAGCCACCACACCCAGCCTCTTTTTAGAATTTATATAGTAGGTTTTCTGGTTTTCACCAGAAACCACTTCTCTAAAAAAAAAAAAAAAAAAAAAAACAGTAGTCCTGTCCTCAGGAGAATCCTCATAGTACTATATATAGTACTATAGATCAGAAAGTATTATTTCCACTTTAACAGATAAGGAAATTGAGGCTCAAAGAGGTTAAGTGGAATGTCTGAGGAGGCCCATCTGGTTACTGACAGCTAGGACTGAGCCTAGTCCTCTGGCTTCCAGGCCTAGGATCTTTCTTTTTTTGAGACAAGGTCTTGCTATGTTGCCCAGGCTGGAGTACAGTGGTGTGATCACAGCTCACTGCAGCCTTGAACTCCTGGACTCAAGCAGTCCTCCTGCCTCTGACCTCCCAAAGTTCTGGGATCACAGGCTTAAGCCACCACGCCCAGCCTAGGATCTTTCTTAACGTAAACCATGCTCCTGTTCTCCTCATGTTTTTATTGTTCTAAAGCAGTATGGGGTTTTTTTGGTTTGTTTTTGCCTCTTGGCTTACTGATTCTCTACAGAAGCTTGTCCATGTAAAAAAGGTGGGAAGCCCCACCCTTGTCCTAGATGGACTTACCCGAGCTCCCATCACTGCAGCTATGATGGGGCCAATATTTAAACACAAGATTCTATGGCTCTAAGTTCACTTAAGTTTGGTCTAAAAAACAAAAAGTATCTACACTAAAGGACATATGAAACAACAATAACAGTAATTATCTCTGGGTAGTGTGTGTGATTTGCCTTTTCTTCTCTATGCTTTATCTTTCTTTGCTGTAGTTAACAATGTGCTAATTTTGCAGAAGGAATCTACAGACACACCCATAGATGTGTGTGCATGTGGTTGCACATGTATTTGGCACCAGGTAAAGGATTACACTCTAGGGACTCTCCATAGGATTTTCTCCTAAAGGCTTGTGTTTTGTGTGGTGCTGCCTAGGTCATCAAGAAGAAGCTGGTGGGATCTGTGAAGGCCTTGCAGAAGCAGTACGTGTCCCTGGACACGGTGGTCACTAGTGAAGACGGAGATGCCAACACCATGTGCAGTGCCCTGGAGGCTGTATTTATCCATGGCCTGCACGCCAAGCACATCCGAGCTGAGGCTGGAGGAAAAAGGAAGAAAAGTGCCCACCAGAAGCCTCTGCCCCAGCCTGTCTTCTGGCCCCTCTTGAAAGCTGTCACCCACAAGTGAGATTTAGCTGTAGAGGTTTTGCTTTGCGGAGGAGCAGCAGAGTATGGGACACTTGGCTTTTCCTCCCCAGCTGTTCAGGAAGCCAACAGAGGTGCCCTGTGTTCTAGCATAGAGATAGGGTGAGGTAGGGGTTGAAAGTGTCTTCTAGAAAGGCTTATCTCTAGACCAAGCTTCCCAGCCAGTGTGCCAGCAGATCTTGAGACCCTCAGCACTCAGGCAAGAGCCTGTGGCTGCTTTGAGCCCTGGGACTGGTCACCTTTAGCAGGAACAGCCTTTTTTGCCACACTGGGGCAGAGTTACATAGTTGCAACAGAGGTTGTGTGGCCTGCAAAGCCTAAAGAATTTACTATCTGGCCCTTTACAGAAAACGTTTGCTGACCCTGCCTTAGATTATTCAAACATCCGAATTGTAAATCTTTTTTTTTAGTTTGGGGGACGGAGTTTCGCTCTGTCACCCAGGCTGGAGTGCAATGGCGCAATCTCGGTTCACTGGCACCTCCGCCTCCCAGGTTCAAGCAATTCTCCTGCCTCAGCCTCCTGAGTAACTGGGACAACAGGCGCGCACCATCACGCCCAGCTGATTTTTGTATTTTTAGTAGAGATGGGGTTTTGCTATGCTGGTCAGGCTGCTCTCAAACTCCTGACCTTGTGATCCACCCACCTCCGCCTCCCAAAATGCTGGGATTATAGGCATGAGCCACCGCGCCCAGCCATTAATGTTATCTCTTAAGGAGGTATGGGGTTATTTTTATTAAAGAGTGGAATCAGGAAAAGCATATGAATATTCACCCTGAGACACTTATCTCTTTGGCCCCTAACTGTCTGGGCTTTTGAGCAAGTAGCTGGCGCTGTGCCTCTAAGGACTACTAAATGCCACCTTCAGCCCAAAAGAAGCCTTGTCAGTCTCTAATCTTCCTTTCCATGCCAACTGCCACTGCCTTGTCTCACGTTCTTCTTTGCTGGGTGACACTGGCTTTCTATTTATCCCCCTTATCTCACTCTGTCTTTCCTTGAGTCCATCATCTGGTCAACATTTACTGAGCTGAAGCTCCCTGGAGCTACTCACTGAGCGTAGTAGAGTGCGGTCTACATTCCCATGGAGGAGATAAACCTGCGCCAGGGACTGTGGTAACTCAGAGGGGCATGTACATCAGACTGAGGCATTCCGGGACTGAGTTTGGTACACCTGGGGTCTGATCTCCTTATGCAGAACATCTACCCTGCAGTCTGCATGACTGTGGTCAAGTCACTTTTCTAAACAAAAATCTGTAGCCCACAGGCTCCCAGATGCTAGCCTGGAGACTGATTCACTAGGTTGGGGCTCCAGAACTTGTATCCTGCTCAAGTTCCCCAGGGGATTCTGGTGCATGGCTGGGTGTGGGGCCATTGCCCCATGTTGCCTTATTGATTTGATATTTAAGACCCTCTCTTTCCTGGCTTTGCAACCAAACCACCCACTCCTCCACAACATGCTATAATTGGAGCACTCCCCAATCCTCTTAGAGGGTTGTTGATTTCCTACCCTTTATGCCTTTTTTCATCAGTCCCTTGTGCCTGAGGGCAGGGACCATGTCTTTACCCTGCATCTTCACTGCTCCAAGGACTTTGCACTTGAGCTCTGACAGCATGCCTTGGATGAGCAGATGTGTCAGGGGCCCAGTGATAGTTGGAATGAACATGGAAATTACCTTTCACAATTCCAATCTCAAAAAATATATATATGTAATACATAAATATATATAATTTATATGTATATATTATATATAAGTATATTATATATAATACTTATATATAAATGTATTATATATAGATAATTATTATATATAATTATATAATAAATATATATTATATTATAATATATATTATATTATTATATATAATAATATATATATTATATTATAATATATATTATATTATTATATATAATAATATATATATTATATTATAAATATATATACACAATAAATATATATATTATATTTTAAATATATATATATTGCCTAGGCTGGAGTGCAGTGGTGCAATCTCCGCTCACTATTGCCTAGGCTGGAGTGCAGTGGTGCAATCTCCGCTCACTGTGACCTTTGCTTCCCAGGCTCAAGCTATCCTTCCACCTCAACCTCTCGAGTAGCTGGGTAGCTGGGACTACATGTGCAAGCCACCACATCTGGCTATGTTGTTGTTGTAGAGACAGAGTTTCGTCCTGTTGCCCAGGCTGGTCACGAACTCCTGAGCTCAAGTGATCCACCTGCCTTGGCCTCCCAAAGTGCTGGGATTACAGGCGTGAGCCACCACATCTGGCCTAAAACACTATTACCCAATATTTTTTCATGCCTGTATCTATTTGCAGTGTTTAGTCCTGGTTCCTGCTAACCAGTGGATAAAAGCACATCTCTGTGATTTGGAGTAGTTTCTTGAAACACGTCTGTTCTCCCTTCCCAGACACATCATCTCAGAGTTGGAGCACCTGACGTTTGTCAACACGGATGTGGGCCGCTGCCGGGCATGGCTGCGGCTGGCCCTGAACGACGGCCTGATGGAGTGCTACCTGAAGCTGCTGCTGCAGGAGCAGGCCCGCCTGCATGAGTACTATCAGCCCACCGCCCTGCTCCGGGATGCTGAGGAGGGCGAGTTCCTCCTTAGCTTCCTGCAGGGCCTCACATCCTTGTCTTTCGAACTCTCCTACAAGTCTGCCATCTTAAATGAGTGGACGCTCACCCCACTGGCCCTGTCTGGGCTTTGCCCGCTTTCTGAGCTGGACCCTCTCTCTACCTCTGGTGCAGAACTACAGCGGAAGGAATCTCTGGATTCCATTTCCCATTCCTCAGGCTCTGAGGACATCGAAGTCCATCACTCGGGCCATAAGATACGGAGGAACCAGAAGCTGACTGCCTCCTCCCTCAGCCTGGACACGGCCAGTTCATCCCAGCTGTCCTGTAGCCTAAACTCTGATAGCTGCTTACTCCAAGAGAATGGCTCCAAAAGTCCAGATCATTGCGAGGAGCCCATGTCCTACGACTCAGACCTGGGCACAGCAAATGCTGAGGACTCAGACCGGTCTCTGCAAGAGTGAGTACCCTGCCCCCACTCCTTCCCATCTTCTCTCCTCCCTCCTTTCTTTCCTCTCCTCCTCCCTTTCTTCCCATAGCATGTGATTGTCTGTTCCTGAACTCTATTAGTAATTAAAGAAAGCCAAGGGAGTCATCGACTTCTCCAGGGACTGGAGTCGCTGGGAACTGTAGCAGGCAATACAGGCATAGTGGAGAAAGTGGACTTAGAACAGCTTAGAGCTGGTTTGGGCTCCAGCTCTTCCCCGGTGACTTTTAGCAAGTTACTTGGCCAGGTGCGGTGGCTCATGCCTGAAATCCCAGCACTTGGGAGGCTGAGGCAGGAGGATTGCTTGAGCCCAGGAGTTCGAGGCCAGCCTGGGTAATGTAGCAAGATCCCACCTCTAAATTAAAAAAATAAAATAAAACCAAAACTAAAAACAAACAATAACAACAAAAAAACAAGATACTTAGTCTCTACAAGGCACAGTGTAAAATATTGTTGTCTTCATCTAGAAGGAAGGAAACTAATAGGTCAGAGTACATTTAAAACTTCCAACAAGTAGATGAAACATAATGCATAAGAGTGTGACTTCACAGAATACCTCCTGGGGGCCACAGGACCTGAGTGCTGCATGCAGGAGGTGGTGGACAGCTGGGGACAGACAGATGTGTGGAAGAGTATGTGGGGCAGATGAACTAGGCTGAAGAGAGAACTGGGCAGAGCCTTCCTTGCACAGCCTTTTAAAAATTTTTTTGCAGCCGGACACAGTGGCTCACGCCTGTAATCCCAGCACTTTGGGAGGCCAAGGCAGGTGGATCACGAGGTCAGGAGATTGAGACCATCTTGACTAACATGGTGAAACCCCGTCTCTACTAAAAATACAAAAAATTAGCCGGGCATGGTGGCGGGTGCCTGTAGTCCCAGCTACATGGGAGGCTGAGGCAAGAGAATGGCGTGAACCCGGGAGGTGGAGCTTGCAGTGAGCTGAGACCACGCCACTGCACTCCAGCCTGGGCGACAGAGCGAGACTCTGTCTCAAAAAAAAAAAAAAAAAAAAAAAAAAAAAAAAAATTTGCTTAATCTTTTTATGGTTACAAAAAATCTAAAACGTATACAGTGAAAGCCTTTCCCATTCCTGTTCTCCCACTACCCTATTCTTTCCTCCCACCCCTAAAACCATAATAATCAATTTCCTGTATATTCTTCCAGATTTCTAAATGCATCTACAACAAATACCAGTATAAAGATTTTCAGCTGGGCGCAGTGGCTCACGCCTGTAATCCCAGCATTTTGGGAGGCCGAGGCGGGCTGATCACAAAGTCAAGAGATCAAGACCTTTCTGGCTAACACGGTGAAACCCCATCTCTCCTAAAAATACAAAAAATTAGCTGGGTGTGGTGGCAGGTGCCTGAAGTCCCAGCTACTCAGGAGGCTGAGGCAGGAGAATGGTGTGGACCCAGGAGGCGGAGCTTGCAGTGAGCCGAAATTGTGCCACTGCGCTTCAGCCTGGGCGACAGAGTGAGACTCTGTCCCAAAGAAAAAAAAAAAAAGATTTTTAAAATTTCTTCCTTATTTATTACTTTCTCCCCTAAAAAGGCAGTATATACACACTGTTCTATATCGTGTTTTGGAGAAGATCTTTTCATATCAGAGCTTCTTCTTTTATTTTTATTTTTATTTTTATTTTTTATAGAGATGGGGTCTCACTGTGTTGCCCAGGCTGGTCTTGAACTCCTGGGCTCAAGAGATCTTCCTGCCTCAGGCTCCCAAAGTGCTGGGGATTACAGGCGTGAGCCACCACGCCTAGCCTCATTCTTTTTTTTTCTGTTGCATATTGTTCTAGTGTATGAATGTACCTTAGTTTACTTAATCAGCCCAGTATTTAATGGGTGCTGGGGCCTGTGTTTTCATAAATAACCTTGTGTATGTGGTCTTTTAGTTCTGCATAGCTATCTCTGTTCAGTAAACTCCCAGAAGCAAAATTGCTGAGCAAAAGGATAGACTAATGTGGAATGTTCACAGATTATTGCCCATTTACACTCCACCAGGAATGTCCTTGTTTCTTAGCCTTGCCAACTGATGGTATTAGTGAACTTTTGGAATATTTGCTCATCTGATAGGTGGAAAATGAGAACTTATTAAAAGCCTCATTCAGTTGGATCCATGTTGCATCAGCAGAAAAGAAGGTCCCACGTGTTTGGGACCTTCTTTCCACTCATCTTGTGCCCTCGCCTTGGTTGAGGTCCCTCCAGGGTTCTTACCCAGCATGGAAAGAGCACCAGCATTGGGTGGTGTTATGGACTGGGCTTGGAGCAGACCTAGTTTCAAGTCCTGTTCCACCACTTACAAGCCCAGGAAGGTCAGGCACATTGCTTGTTAGTCAAACACATATAAGAGATTGTCTCATAGGCCCAGAAATGGCTTCTGAGCACATTAGGTGGAGTTTTCAAATGTTAAATGGAGGAATTTAGATAGAATACATTGGGGAGGAACAATCTCTGCCTCCCGTGACCACTGGGACCATGGCATGACAGGCCTGCAGTGTGATCCGGGCACAGGGCATGACCTAGGTTCGCTCACCTGTCAGTCCTTCCTGTGTATCTGCCTCCTCTGCAGACCAGCTAGCCACCCCCTTGTCATATGTCTCGCCTTTATCTCATATGTCTTGTGATTGGAAAATTCCAGCTTAAGGTCACTGAATCAGTAACCATCCTCTCTGTGCAGGAAGTGTTGTCCCGGCTATTGTGGGGAAACTGGAGGGGCAAGGGTCAGGATGTATAGACAAATGCCAGACAGTGGTGTGAGTAACTGGCAAATGTAAGACATACAGATGCACAAACACACAGCCAGCACCAGCATTTGTAGAGCTGGGCCTTGAAGTTAGTCCTTGAGCATCCACAAAGACCAGCATTTCTTGAAGTGTATATTTCAAGGGTAAAATGTTCTCACCCATACTTAGAGTTCATCAAAGTTATTACATTATTTAAATATTTGTAACTTTAAATTAGACATAAATTCCTTGTGCTTATCATTAGACATATAAAATCAAAACATCCACAAATTAAACATAAAGAAAAGCATAAAAGACACAACATTCAAAATGAAATTTATTAATATAAAGCGGTTCTGTTTGGCAGAAACCAAATTGCAGTTGGCCTAGTGAATTGACTGTCCTGAATAGCTTCTTCCGTGTAGATTGGATCTGTATTATAATCATCACTGGATGGCGTAGGTATAGTTTGGAGGGTTTAAGTACTTAGATTTAAGTACTTAGAATGGTCCCTGGCACAGAGGCATCAATAGTGCTCAATTGATGGTATTGTTGTATTTTATTTTATTCTATATTTTATTTATTTTTTGAAACGGAGTCTCTCTCTGTCCCCTAGGCTGGAGTGCAGTGGCGTGATCTCGGCTCACTGCAACCTCCGCCTCCTGGGTTCAAGCGATTCTACCTCAGCCTCCCGAGTAGCTGGGATTATAGGGGCCTGCCACCACACCCAGCTAATTTTTGTACTTGTTGTAGAGAAAGGATTTCACTATGTTGGCCAGGTGACCTCCTGACTTCAGGTGATCTGCCTGCCTCAGCCTCTCAAAGTGCTGGGATTACAGGCATGAGCCACCACGCCCAGCCTGGGTAGACATATGTTTTTAATTCTCTTAGTTACATACCTAGGGGTGGAATTGCTGGGTCATATGTAACTCTATGTTTAACTTTTTGAGGAACTACCGAATTGTTTTCTGCAGTAGTTGCGTCATTTTACATCCCTACCACTAATATATACAAGCTTTAATTTCTCTACATCTTTGCCCACCCTTATTATTTTCTGTCTTTTTTATTATAATCAACCCAGAGGGTATAAAGTGGTATTTCATTGTAGTTTTGATTTGCATTTCTCTGATGACTAATAATGTTGAGTACCTTTTCATGTGCTTATCAAACATTTGGATATCTTCTTTGGAGAAATGTCTGTTCAGATCGTTTGCCCATTTAAAAATTTAGTTATTTGTCTTTTTATTGTTGATTTGTAAGTGTTCTGTGTATATTCTGGATAATAGGCCCTTCTGTATAATTTAAAAATATTTCCCCCCATTCTTTGAGTTGTCTTTTTACTTTCTTGATAGTATCCTTTAAAACACAAACGTTTTGGCCAGGCACGATGGCTCACTCCTGTAATCCCATCACTTTGGGAGGCCGAAGCGGGCAGATCACTAGGTCAGGAGATCGAGACCATCCTGGTTAATACGGTGAAACCCCATCTCTACTAAAAAAAAAAAATACAAAAAATTAGCTGGGTGTTGTGGCGGGCGTCTGTAGTCCTGGCTAATCGGGAGGCTGAGGCAGGAGAATGGCATGAACCCGGGAGGCGGAGCTTGCAGTGAGCCGAGATGGCGCCACTGCACTCCAGCCTGGGCGACAGAGTGAGACTCAGTCTCAAAAAAAAAAAAAAAAAAACACCACACAAGCATTTTTTATTTTTGTTTTTTCTGGAGTGCAGTGGTGTGATCTCGGCCCACTGCAGCCTCCCCCTCCCGGGTTCAAGTGATTCTCCTGCCTCAGCCCCCCGAGTAGCTGGGATTACAGGTGCGCACCACCACGCCCAACTAATTTTTGTATTTTCATTAGAGACGGGGTTTCACTGTGTTGGCCAGGCTGATCTCGAACTCCTGGCCTCAGGTGATCTACCCGCCTTGGCCTCCAAAGTGCTGGGATTGCAATTTATTTTTTATTGCTTTCTTATGCTGTAGATCTCACATCTAAGAAACCATTGCCTAATCCAAAAACATGAAGTTTATACCTCTCTTTCGTTCTAAGAGTTTTACAGTTTTAGCTCTTACCTTTAGGTCTTTAATCCACTTTGAGTTAATTTTTGTATACAATGTGAGATAGCAGTCCAGCTTTTTTCTTTTGCATGTGATTATCCACTTATCTCAGCACAATTGTTGAAAAGACTATTCCCTCCCCATTAAAATGTGTTGGTGTCTGTGTTGAAAATCAGTTACTTTTTTTTTTTGAGATGGAGTCTCGCTCTTTCACCCAGGCTGGATTGCAATGGCACAATCTCGGCTCACTGCAACCTCCACCTCCCGGGTTCGAGCAATTCTCTGCCTCAGCCTCCTGAGTAGCTGGGATTATAGGCGCCTGCCACCAAGCCTGGTTAATTCTTGTATTTTTAGTAGAGATGGAGTTTTACCATCTTGGCCATGCTAGTCTTGAACTCCTGATCTTGTGATTCTACCCACCTCAGCCTCCCAAAGTGCTGGGATTACAGACATGAGCCACCACACCCAGTCAAAATCAGTTACTTATACATGTATGGATTGGCCACCTATTCTTGACTATAATGTCTTGAAATGTTGTTTGGGGTTAAGATGGTGCAGAGCTCACTGGGAAGACAAGTTTCAGGTAAGCAACTTGAATTCTAAAATCCTCATTTCCATAAGCCCAAATTAAGCAGAGCTTCATGTATCTTCTGGACCCAGTCCAAGCCATCAGGGCAGATGCATGGAGGCTTTGGGGCCTTAGACAGCCTGTGGCCACCTGAACCTGGCTTTGCCCATGACATGCTCCCCTGGTTTTATAAGCAGAAGAGATAGCAAATGGGTTTATTTTCAAAATGGAGCTTGGATCTTCAGAAGCCTCAGGAGAGGGAGGAGCAGTTGCTAGTCAGTGCACATTCCAGAGGGCCCAGGGCATGTTTCTGTGCAGTGTGTATGTGTGAGTGTGTGTGTGCACGCACGTGTACCAAGGCAGTAACATTTGCTCCCTGTGGCCCCAGGAAGCAGCACGGAGGAGACAGGGAGTGGCAGTCCCACCATGGAGAGTGAGCAGGGGCACATCTCAGGTGTACTCATATCCACCCTCACACACCTGGTATACACTGAGCTCCAGCAGCAGTTTCTGGGGATGTGAGGCTTCGCTGTGTCCACATCCAGTCCAGCTCTGAGGGGACCAGTCCTTGCACCTCCCCTTGCTGTCCCAGTGCCTGCACAGGAACAAAGTATGACCTCGCTTAGGAAACCTGCCTAGCCCTCGCTTCTCCTAGTCCCTGCCCCAGGGCACAGAGTCCTGGCACCTCTACTCCCTGTGCTGTGGAGGAGGAGGCTCTGCTGCATACCATGTTTGGGGATATGATTGCCCACATAACCATGTGTTTGGCTGAGCAAGCTCTCCAGGCCCACAGCTAGCCTGCTCAGAATGCCAGTAGGTCCTCATTCACACCAAGTCCTCTTTCTCTGGGGAGCTTTTTCACCTGAGATCCCAGGCTCCACAAATCACCTGTCCACCCAGTCTGCCTAAATCCTGGCCAGGAAAAAAAACGTGGTGGGAGTGTCAGAGGAGGACTGTGTGAGGGGGAGTGCAGTGGATAATTTAGAGGGTGTGGGTTGTTTTAAATCATAAAACAGCAGTTTTGCATTCTTCCCTCTGCCCCAGTTGCCTTGGGCATTATCGCAGACAACCTGTCACACAGGTTTCTTTGTTTAAAACTTCTAGGGTATTGTTGGAATTCAGCAAAGCCCAGGTGAACTCTGTGCCAACCAACGGACTGAGCCAAGAAACGGAGATCCCCACACCACAGGCCTCGCTCTCCCTCCATGGCCTCAACACCAGCACACACCTGCACTGTGAGGCACCTGCAGAGCCCCTTCCTGCCCAGGCAGCCTCTGGAACTCAAGATGGTGTCCACGTGCAGGAGCTGCGTCCCCGGGCGCCCAGCACCCTGGACTTACAGCAGCCTGTAGAGAGCACCTCAGGCCAGCAGCCTTCTAGTACTGTCAGCGAGACAGCCAGAGAAGTGGGCCAAGGGAGCGGCCCGCAGAAGGCCCAGACTCATGACGGAGCTGGTCTGAAGCTGGTAGTTTCCTCACCCACCAGTCCGGTGAGTGGTGCAAGCCGTTCAGGGGGCAGTCTTGGGAAATGTCAGCTGACACAGGGTTTCCCCAGCTAGTGACCCTGAGTGGTCTCTGCCTTCTGCCTGTTAGCCTTCCTCTCCCTGCATAGTGATAGTGTTAATAGCATCATGATGATGGGGCTCATGTTTCTTGGCATATGAGCTGTAGATATAAGCCTGGCTGTTTCTTGGCATGTGAGCTGTAGATATAAGCCCGGCACTGTGCTGATCACTTCCCGTGTGTATCTCCTGTCATTTTCACGTCACTTTGTGAAGGTCGTTCTCATCTGACTGCAGTCTCAGCTCTTTAACCACTACCACTCACCAGCATAAGGCCTTGGGCAAGTCACTTCAGCTTTCTGAACCTTCATTTCCTCCTTAGTACTTGTTATTATTAAATTAATATTTTTTGATTTTTGGTTTTTGGTATTTTTTTCAGATGGTGTCTTGCTCTGTTGCCCAGGCTGGAGTACAGTGGCACAATCTCTGCTCACTGCCACCTTCGCCTCCCGGGTTCAGTGATTCTCCTGCCTCAGCCTCTCGAGTAGCTGGGATTACAGGTGCCCACCTCCATGTCCGGCTAATTTTTGTATTTTTAGTAGAGATGGGGTTTCACCATGTTGGCCAGGCTGGTCTCGATCTTCTTGTCTTGGCCTCCTGAAGTGCTGGGATTACAGACATGAGCCAGTGCACTCAGCCTATTAAATTAATATTTTTAGAAAATACTAGGCCTTGAACATACTCACTTTGCAACATGACCCAGGTTTTAGAGCTGTGCTGTCTAATATGGCAGCTACAAGCCATGTGTGGCTGTTGAGCACTTAAAATGTGGCAAGTCCAAATGGAGATGTGCCATGTGAAATAAGCGCTGGATTTCAACAACTTAGCATGATAAAAGAATAGAAAATCTCGGCCGGGCGCGGTGGCTCACGCTTGTAATCCCAGCACTTTGGGAGGCCGAGGCGGGCGGATCATGAGGTCAGGAGATCGAGACCACGGTGAAACCCCGTCTCTACTAAAAAATACAAAAAATTAGCCGGGCGTGGTGGCGGGCGCCTGTAGTCCCAGCTACTCAGAGAGGCTGAGGCAGGAGAATGGCGTGAACCCGAGAGGCGGAGCTTGCAGTGAGCCGAGATTGCGCCACTGCACTCCAGCCTGGGCGACAGAGCGAGACTCCGACTCAAAAAAAAAAAAAAAAAGAATAGAAAATCTCATTTTTATGGATTACAAGTTAAAATGAAAATATTTGGGGGCTGGGCATGGTGGCTCACACCTGTAACCCCAGCGCTTTGGGAGTCCAAGAGGGAGGATTGCTTGAGCCCAGGAGTTGGAGACCAACCTGGGCAACAAAGTGAGACCCCATCTGTACAAAAAATACAAAAATTAGCTGGGCATGGTGGTGTGTGGCTGTACATGTAGCATGAGGCTGTAGTTCATTCTTTTCCATTGTTCTGCAGTATTCCATTGTAAAAATATATCGCAACCTATTATCCATTCTCCCCTTAATGGATATTTGGGTTGTTTCCAGGTTTTGACTATTATGAAGAAAGCTGTAGTGAACATTCTCGTATGTGCTTTTGGAGAACCTCGGTGCTTCTTTCTGTGGGTATATATACCTGGGAATGGAATTTCTAGGTCCTTGGGTGGCTTATGTTAACTTTAATAGATACCACCACCAAACAGTTTTCTAAAGTGTTTGTGCTAATTTATACTCATATTGGCAACAAATGAGCATTCTAGTTGCTCTTTATCCTGGCCAATGGTGTTACCAATCTTTTTAATTTTAGCCACTCTGGTAGATGTGTAGTGGTTTTAATTTTCACATCCTTGCTGACTAAAGATGATACCTTTTCATTTGCTTATTGGCCAGTCAATCCTCTTTTATAGAATGTCTGTCCAAGTTGTCATCCCAGTCTTAAATTGAGTTGTATATGTATGTGTTGATTTGTAGGAGCTCTTTATATATTATAGATATAAGTCTTTTACTGGACAAAAATAGTATATATATCAAGTATCTTTTTCTAGTCTATAGGGCTTGACTTTTAAACCTCCTAATGGTATTTTTATTGAACAGAGATTCTTTTAATGATGTGCAGTTTATCAGTCTTTTTGTTTATGGTTTGCTTGGTTTTTGTCCCATTTAAGAGATATTCATCTCCCCCAAGGATCTGAAGGTATTTGCCTATATTATCTTCTAGAAGCTTTAGTGATTTATCTTTCACAATTAGGTTTATGATCTTTCTGGGATTAATTTTTGTGTGTGGTATTAGAAGTCAAAGCTCATATTTTTCCATATGGATATCTGGCCTCGCTCTGTTTCTTGAATATGACCATGTAAATCACAAAATTGTCAGTGTGGGTCAGAGTCTTCGAATTTGCTACTCTGAAGATGCTTCAATACATCCTGAAGATTTCCTTCCTGAAAATGAATGCTCTAGGACCCTGAAGGTTGTGACAGCACCTGCCAACTCAAGCTGAAGGCTGAAGAGGAAAGCTCTGCAGCCCCTTCCTCGAGCTGGAGGCAGAGTGACGTCGGCTGGGGATGCAGGCTGTGCGCCCCACAGGACTCCAGAGTGGCACTAACCATGTTGAGTTCACTCCTGCCCATGGTCTAGCTTCTGCTTTGCAGGCTCAGGCATCTTATCTTGCCAGGGCCTCAAAGCTGATGGGACAGAATAGCATCTTTGCTCACTAAGCTCTAACCCACCGGCCTCCTTGCAGCTCTGTAGTCCAAGCGAGCTCCTTCCAACATCAGGCTTCTTTAAAAAAAAAATTTTTTTTTTTGAGGCAGAGTGTCACTCTGTCACCCAGGCTGAAGTACAATGGTGCAATATCAGCTCACTGAAACCTCCGCCTCCTAGGTTCAACTGATTCTCATGCCTCAGCTTCCCAAGTAGCTGGGATTACAGATGCCTACCACCATGCCCAGCTAATTTTTGTATTTTTAGTAGAGATGGGGTTTCACCATGTTGGCCAGGCTGGTCTCAAACTCCTGGCCTCAAGTGATCTGCCTACTTTGGCCTCCCAAAGTGCTGAGATTACAGGCATGAGCCACCATGCCCGGCCCAGCCTCAGGGTTTTACATTTGCTGTTCCTTCTTTCCTGACTCACTTCATTGTTGTCTCAGCCTTCCCTGACCGGACCCCCGTAGCTCAAAAGCACCATCCCCAGTGACTCTCTGTCCCATTCATCTGCTTGACTTCGCTTATAACACTCATCACTATGCGTGATTACAGTATATTATCTCTTTGTCTCCTTGTTTATTTTCTGTCTTCCTTACTAGAATATTAGCTCTATGATACAGAGCACCAGGCCTGTTCACTTCTGTATTGTCAGCACCAAGCACTGTACCTGGGAGAAAGTAGGCATCGATGAATAGTTCTTGAACTCCCAAGAGACTCTTGAGATGCCAATTCCTAAGTTTATTTTATTCCCCCATCCTAGCTATAAGGCTGTTTGGAATGGTTCTTTTTCTTGGTGTCTCCAGCAAGTACCTGGCCCAGAATCATACAAGATGTGTGAATAAATCATGACCATCCCAATGTCTTTAATATAAAATAACAAAGATAAGTCAAGGGGACTGGAAGGAAGGAGACAAATGTGAAATTTAAGATTATGGACGTTCAGGCTGGGCGTGATAGCTCACGCCTCTAATCCTAGCACTTTGGGAGGCCAAAGTGGGTCATCGAAGTGTACCATCGAGTGGACAGGGTGGTCAGGTTGGTGTGATCATGGCAGGCTCTGTCTCTGTGCCAGCTACAGGGGACTCTGATTGCTGGAAGGTTGCTTAGGGAATGTGACATCTAAGCGCTTGGTGCTGAGTCTGATGTGAGAATCTCGGATCCTGCCCCCGTCCTGTGTCTGTCTCACAGGGAAGTTGTGGATTCATTCACTGCTTATTCAGTAGGTAGTCGCCAGGTGCCACTGAATAGCCTGCCAGCTTACGTGGGCCTGCTGGGCTCCTGGCCTGTGGACGGTGCCAGGCTGTGCCCTGCATGTCTGCCCCTGTGGTCCTCATCTTTCTATACTTCTATCAGTTAGCTACGTGCTTTTTATTTGATGTTATTTTGGGGGAGATGTTGGGGTCACTGTCAAGTTTTATAGTGTAGAGACCCCTTCAGTCTTTCTTTTAAAAACATTTATTTTTAATTCATTGAACCCAAAGCACCTACTATAAGCCAAGCACCATGTTAGGTGCTAGGGGTAGAGTGATACAACAGGACAGACAAAGGCCCTTTGGGGACAGACATTAAATTAGACAAATGATTATCCACATCATAATTACACTTGTGCCAAGCACTGGGAAGGAGAGGTGCAGGGAGTAGGGGCCTCTCAAGGGTGACGCATGTTTGGGATCTGGGGGTTGTGAGTTCATTTCAGTTTAACTCCCAAAAGGCAGTGTGAGTTCTAGGACTTGGTCTTAATCACTGCCCCCATGGACCACTTGCCCATGGTATGGGGTTCCCCTTCCACAGTTATGAATACAGGCAGTTCCTTTGCCTGGCATAATGAGGACAGGCTGGACAAAGTCTCATCCTTCTGAAAGTGTCCCAGAGACCTTCGTCTCACTCCTCAGCCACACTCCTCTCGGGGATTCACCTGTTGTATATGGTGTCATGAGCCCTTTAGTAACGCAAGGTGGCATTTCTCTGTCTTGGGTCCCTGGTGGCAGTTGCAGCTCTGGTATAGATCCTTAGTCGGTGATAGTTTCTCTCCACTGTTAAAGGGCAGGGTGCTGGCCAGACATGGACCCTGAGTGAGCAGGTTGTCGGAAGGTGGTGGGAAAAAAGGAGAGAAGGGGGCCAGGTGCAGTGGCTCACGCCTGTAATCCCAGCACTTTGGGAGGCCAAGGCAGGTGGATCACCTGAAGTTGGGAGTTTGAGACCAGCCTGACTAATATGGTGAAACCCCATCTGTACTAAAAATACAAAAATTAGCCGAGCATGATGGCATGAGCCTATTATCCCAGCTACTCAGGAGGCTGAGGCAGGAGAATCACTTGAACCTGGGAGGCAAAGGTTGCAGTGAGCTGAGATCACACCACTGCGACCCAGCCTGGGCGACAGAGTAAGACTCCATCTCTAAAAGAAAAAAGGGAGAGAAGAGAGAAACACTGGTGTTCATGTGTGCACTCTCTCTCACACCCTCTCCCTGCTCCCCACTCACCTGGGGCCAGGGGCACACAGCCTCAGAGCTCTGTCCAGGCCCACGTGCAGAAGCTCCAAGGAACCTGCATTTCCACTGTTTTTTCCCCGTTGCTTAAGAGAGTAAAAGATGTTCCCTAGTTTCATTTCCTGGCAGCTGTGCTCAATGGACTGTGTCTGAACATTTCCTAGTAGTCTCTTCCCTCAAAGGAGAGAGAAGTCCTCCCCAGTGAATGTCCATAAACTTTTTTTTTTTCTTTGAGACAGACTCTTGTGCTGTTGCCCAGGTGGGAGTGCAATAGCTCCATCCATCTCGGCTCACTGCAACCCCTGCCTCCAAGGCTCAAGCAATTCTTGTGCCTCAGCCTCCCGAGTAGCTGAGATTACAGGCATGCACCACCACGTCCAGCTAATTTTTGTATTTTTAGTAGAGACGGGGTTTCTCCGTGTTGGCCAGGCTGGTCTCAAACTTGTGGCCTCAAGCAATTTTCCTGCCTCAGCCTCCCAAAGTGCTGGGATTACAGGCATGATCCATCACGCCCATTCTGAATGTCCATAATCTTAAAATTTATATTTGCCTCCTTCCTTCCAGTCCACTTGACCCACCTTTGTTATTTTATGTTAAAGACATTGGGATGGTCATGATTTATACCCTCATCTTGTATGACTCTGGGGCAGGCACTTGCTAGAGATATCAAGAAAACCATTCCAAACAGCCTTATAGATGCTAGAATGAGGGTAAGCACAGAATATTGTGGGATCCCAGTAGGGGCCCTAACCCAGCTAGGGGGTGGGAAGGGGTGGAGGCTGGGGAAGGGTGAGAGAAGTTTCCAGGCAGAGGTGATGGATGTCTCCTGAGCTGAGTCTTCAGGGACAGTGCCCTCTCCCGCCAGGTGCTGGAGATCACACAACTTCCCAGGTATATGTGAGGCTGCCAGGACAGCCACAGGGTTGCTGGGGAGCTGTTTATTCCACCCATTTTCCTCAGGGAGGTCCCCCAGGTCTTGATGACCCAGGCAGACTTTGCTCAGAATCTAGTGTTGTGGCTGGTCCCCAGTGGCTGCCCTGACTGACACATCATCTGTCACTGGCAGGGGGAAGCACCTGCCAATTCTGAGGGCCCCATGGAGGAGTCTCTGGGGACCTAGTTCTGTGAGCCACGCCCCAAGTTGCCTGAGTCAGAACTTGCCACCCTTGGCTTGAGGAGTCGTGTAGCATCTGAATGGATCCAACTGTCCAAAGCAACCCTTCCCTGTTTACAAAGCAGGGAGTGCAGTCTTGATTCAGGGACTGGAAATGGCGATGTCAGGGTGAGGTTAGTGGCACTTAACAAAACAGCGAGGCTGGTCCCACTGCTTGTGTGACTCATTTCCTCTGTGTACACAGTCACTTAGAGTGGCCCAGCCAGCTTCCTTGCCTCTACCCTTCCATGTTGAGGCACAGAAAGCCAGGGAGGACTTGAAATACTGGAGAAAAGGAACCAGAATCCACTCCCACAAGCCCACTCACCCCAGATGCTCCCCGCAATCCCATCTTCCCCAGCCAGTGAGCAGCTTCAGATTCAAAAGAGAACAACAAAGGGAAGGGGCAGGGCCTGGCTGCCTGGGGTCGCAGGGGCCTGTACAGAAGTGGGCGGCAGAGCCAGAGGCGGCCAATGAGGACCCTGAGGCCTGCTCACCAGGACCCAGGACTCCCTCATCTCAAACCCAAAAGCAGGACTGAAAAACCCTACATGCTGGGACAGCCGAATACCCACCTGCAAAATAATAACACCCCTTCCCTTACACCTTACACAAAAACTAACTCAAAATGGATCAGAAACCTGAATGTAAGAGCTAAAACTATACAGCTCTTGGCAGAAAACACAGAAGTAAATCTTTGTGATACTGACTTAGGCAATGGTTTTTTAAGATACAACACCAGAAGCACAAAAACAACAACAAAAATAGATAAACTAGACTTTATCAAAACTAACAACTTATGTGCTCCAGAGGGCACACCATGCGGAAAGTGAAAAGACACCTCACAGAATGGGAGAAATTATTTGCAAATCATAAATCTGATAAGGGTCTCGTATTCAGAATATATAAAGCACCTTACAACTTGAATTAGTTCCTAGGGCCGCCATAACAAAGTACCATACACAGGATAGTTTAAAACAACAGATATTGGCCGGGCGCGGTCGCTCATGCCTGTCATCCCAGCACTTTGGGAGGCCGAGGCGGGCGGATCATGAGGTCAGGAGATCGAGACCATCCTGGCTAACATGGTGAAACCCCGTCTCTACTAAAAATACAAAACAAAATTAGCCGGGCGTGGTGGCAGGCACCTGTAGTCCCAGCTACTCAGGAGGCTGAGGCAGGAGAATGGCGTGAACCCCGGGAGGCGGAGCTTGCAGTGAGCCAGGATTGTGCCACTGCACTCCAGCCTGGGAGACAGAGCAAGACTCTGTCTCAGCAACAATAACAATAACAACAACAACAACAACAAAACAAAAAACAAAAACAGACATTGCTGGGCAGGTGGCTTATGCCTGTGACCTCAGCACTTTGGGAGGCAAAGGTGGGTGGATCACTTGAGTCCAGGAGTTCAAGACCAGCCTGGCCAACATGGTGAAACCCCATCTCTACTAAAAATACAAAAAATTTGCTGGGCGTGCTGGTGCATGCCTGTAGTCTCAGCTATTCAGTGGGGCTAAAGCAGGAGGATTGCTTGAGCCCGGGCAGTCAAGGCTGCAATGAGCTCTGATTGCGCCACTGTACTCCAGCCTGGGCAAAGAGCGAGACCCTGCCTCAAAACAAAACAAAATAGGCCAGGCACAGTGGCTCACGCCTGTAATCCCAGCACTTCGGAAGGCTGAGGCAAGTGGGTCACCTGAGGTCAGGAGTTCAAGACCAGCCTGGCCGACAAGGTTTTGTCTCTACTAGAAATACAAAAATTAGCCGGGCGCGGTGGCAAGCATCTGTAATCCCAGCTACTCGGGAGGCCGAGGCAGCAGAATTGCTTGAACCTGGGAGGCGGGAGTTGCAGTGAGCTGAGATTGCACCATTGCACTCCAGCCTGGGTGACAGAGTGAGGTTCTGTCTCAAAAACAAAACAAAACTGATATTTATTCTCTGATAGTTCTGGAGGCTCCTTCTGGAGAATCTAAGGAAGAATCTGTTCCCGCCTTTCTCCTGGGTTTTGGTGCTGCAGGTGCTCATTTGCATTCCTTGGCTTGTAGACATGTCACTCTGGTCTCCCCTCTGCTGTCACACATGTTCTTCCTCTGTATCTCTGTCTTCACTTGGTGTTCTCCTCTCTTTGTGTATCTTTTCTCCTCCTCTTATAAGGACATCAGTCATACTGGATGAACAGCCTATTCTACTCCAACATGACCTCATCTTAACTAATTACTTCTGCAAGACTCTTTCCAAAAAAGGTCACATTCTGAGGTACTGGGGGGTAGGGTTTCAACATGTCCTTTTGGGGGGGGTCACAATTCAACCCACAACACAACTCAGCAACAAAAAGACAGCCCCATTTTAAGACAAACAATGGATTTGAGCAGATTCCAATGGATTTGGGTAGATTTCCCAAGGAGAGAAATTGGAACCCTCGTTCATTGCTGGTGGGAATATAAAATGGTGCGGCCACTTTGGAAAACAGCTTGGTAGTTCCTCAAAAAGGGAAACATAGAGTTACACATGACCCAGCAAGTCTACGCCTAAGTATATACCCAGGACAATGAAACGTGTCTACTCAAAAACTTGTGTATAAGTGATCATAGCAGCATTATTCATAATAGACAAAAAGTAGAAACAACCCAAATGTCTATCAGCCGAGGAGTGGATAAGCCAAATGTGGTGGATCGAGACAATGGAATATTATTTGGCAATAAAAAGGAATGAACACTTAAACATGCTTATATAACATGGATGCACCTTGAAAACCTTCCATTAAGAGAAAGAAGCCAGGCACAAAAGGTCACGTGTCATATGGTTCCATCTATATGAGATGTCCAGAAGAGGCAGGTGTGTAGGGACTGAAAGTAGATAAGTGGGTGCCTAGAGCTGCGAGTGGCCAGGGGAAATGGGGATGACGGCTAATGGGTATGGGGTTTCCTTTTTGGGTGAGGAAAATTTGCTAAACTTAGATGGTGACGACGATTGCACAACTCTGTGACTAAGCCAAAATGATTGAATTGGACACTTTATTTATTTATTTTTTTAGAGATGGGGTCTCATTCTGTTGCCTAGGCTGCAACCAGGCTGGAGGGCAGTGGTGTGATCACGGCTCACTGCAGCCTTGACCTCCCTGGCTCAAGCGATTCTCCCGCTTCAGCCGCCTCAGTAGCTGAGACTACAGGTGTGTGCCATCACACCCAACTAGTTATTTTTTGTAGAGATGGGTTCTCACTGTGTTGCCCAGGTTGGTCTCAAACTCCTGGGCTCAGGTGATCCTCTCACCTCAGCCTCCCAAAGTGCTGGGATTACAGGTGTGAGCCACCATGGCTGGCCGAATTACATACTTTAAGTGGGTTAATTTTATGATATATGAGCCATATCTAGATAAAGACTTAAAAAAAAAAAAAACTTCAGGCTGGGCACAGTGTCTCACACCTGTAATCCCAACACTTTGGGAGGCCGAGGCGGGTGGCTCACCTGAAGTCAGGAGTTCTAGACCAGCTTGGCCAACATGGTGAAACCCCATCTGTACTAAAAATACAAACATTAGCTGGGCATGGTGGTGGGCACCTGTAATCCTAGCTACTCGGGGGACTGAGGCAGGAGAATCGCTTGAACCCAGGAGTCAGAAGTTGCAGTGAGCCGAGGTTGCGTGATTGCACTCCAGCCTGGGCAACAGAGCGAGACTCCGTCTCAAAACAAAAAAACAAAAACACTTTAAAACAAACAACTGTTGTCTTCTTTCCCAACAGAAAAACAAGAGCTGGATCTCAGAAGATGACTTCTACCGGCCTTCCCAGGAGCAACCCCTGGAGAGTGCTTCAGACCACCCAATAGCTTCTTCCAGGGGGACTCCAGAGTCAAAGCCTGGTCTCCACAGGCATTTTTCTCAGGGACCAAGAAAAAGCTGCTCCCTGGGGGCGTTAGACCAAGCGTGTGTACCTTCCCCAGGAAGAAGGCAAGCCCAGGCAGCCCCATCCCAGGAGCATAAGAGCTTCCGGGTGGTACACCGGAGGCAGATGGGTAGGTGACCAGGAGGGTCCCGGGTGGGTCCCATCTGCAGGGACCAGGCCTTTCAGAAGGCAGCTCTGAAGTTCTGTTTTCCATTGCTAAAGGGGTAGTGTGTTCCCACAAGTGTTATAAAACCTCATTCCAGAATCATCATAATCATGTTCATTCGGGGAAGCATTTCAGGAAAAGTAGTATATTGTCTCAAAACTGCCTACAGAGGACAAAAATACTGTTTCACCAAATAGGAAAATACTTTCCCTGAAAACTATGCAATTTATGATCATAGAAAACTCTTGATTCCACCTGTAGCTCAGAGCACATCTGGCCCCATGAAGCCCCAGGTGTTTTAAATGGTCCTTCCAAACGTGTTTACCCTCAGTAGTTTATGTAACAGCTCTGGGGGGCTTGATCAAATCTGCTATTTGTTTTGTTTGTTTTGTTTGTTTGTTTGTTTTGAGATGGAGTCTCCCTTTGTCGCCCAGGCTGGGGTGCAGTGGCATGATCTCTGCTCACTGCAACCTCAGCCTCTTGGGTTCAAGCAATTCTCCTGTCTCAGCCTCCCAAGTAGCTGGGATTACAGGCACCTGCCCCACCACACCTGGCTAATTTTTGCTTTTTTTTTTTTTTTTTTTTTTTTTTTTTGAGGCGGAGTTTCCCTCTTGTTGCCCAGGCTGGAGTGCAATCATGGGATCTCAGCTCACCACCGCCTCCCGGGTTCAAGCAATTCTTCTACTTTAGCCATCCAAGTAGTTGGGATTACAGGCATGAGCCACCATGCCTGGCTCATTTTGTATTTTTAGTAGAGACAGGGTTTCTCCATATTAGTTAGGCTGGTCTCCAACTCCCGACCTCCGGTGATCCACCCGCTCGGCCTCCTAAAGTGCTGGGATTACAGGTGTGAGCCACCGCGCCTGGCCAATTTTTGCATTTTTAATAAAGATGGTGTTTTGCTATGTTGGCCAAGCTGGAGGATCTGCTATTTGTTTAATGTCCTCCAGTGCTGCTGCTTTTTTTTTTTTTTTTTTTTTCTGAGACAGAGTCTTGCTCTGTCACCCAGGCTGGAGTACAGTGGTATGTTCTCAGCTCACTGCAGCCTTTGCCTCCCGACTCAAGTGCCTCAGTCTCCCCAGGAGCTGGGATTACAGACATGTACTGCCACACCCAGGTGATTCTTGTATTTCCAGTGGAGATAGGATTTTGCCCTGTTGGCCACGCTGGTCTGAACTCTTGGCCTCATGTGATCCACCCACCTTGGCCTTCCAAAGTGCTGGGATTACAGGTGTGAGCCACCACGCCCAAACTCCCCAGTGCTTTTTACAGCAAGGTCAGCTTGATCTCCACACACTGTGAAATTCCAGAAAGCCTTAAATAACCATAACCAAATTTTTCTATAACCCTCATGATGG
Organism: Symphalangus syndactylus; assembly: GCF_028878055.3. Classification (NCBI taxonomy): domain Eukaryota; kingdom Metazoa; phylum Chordata; class Mammalia; order Primates; family Hylobatidae; genus Symphalangus; species Symphalangus syndactylus. Next base: position 46,172,584 of record NC_072442.2, on the reverse strand, counting down.
GTTTCCTCTTCAAAACAAAAAAAGTATGCTCTAGAATCGGTGTCTTTCTCTCCTCATTTTCTGTTTGCAGTGACCCGGCAGAGAATCCTGCCTAGCTCAGGGGGCCTTGCTGTGAGTAGCCCTGGCATGGGTTGTGTGGGTAGAGCCTGGTCTCTGGGCTGGCTTCTGTTAGGTTTGTCTGTCAGCCCGTGTGATGGCTGTGATCTCTAACCTGCCAGCGAAGCTGTGCTTCAGGTCTAGGCCATCAGGTTTCTTGAGGGGCAGGGAACCCCGCTATACAATAGTGTGAAATCTTCCAGGCTGGTGGAGAGAGAATTGTGTGTCCTTTGGACACCCTGGTTGTTGTCACACCCCAGGGAGCAGGGAGCTTTGGGCAATATGTGATACATAGGCACTCACCTGCTCATTCATTCAGCAAATATTATTGAGCCTCTGTGATGTGCCAGGCACTGTTCTAGGTGCTGGGGACATAGCAGGAAGCAAAGCAGTGTCCCTGTCTTCATGGGATTTAGATTCTAGTAGAGGAGACGGGAAATAAAATTAACAAGTAAGCGTAGTGTGTGGTCAGGTGGTAATAAGTGCTATGGAGGACAGTAAATCTCTGCCTGTCTACAGAGGTAGAGAGTGGACCACTGCATATAGGATGACCAGAAAAGCCCTCACCAATAAGGGGATGTTTGCGAAGATGCGAGGGGAGAGGGGGAAGGAGGCTTGAGGCGATGTACGTGTTTCAAGCAAGGAGAACAAATGCAAAGACCCTGCGCTGGGGCTTGACACATCCAGAGACAGTGGAGACCAGAGTGGCGGGAGAGAGGAGATGGGGGCATGGCAGCAAGCGATGAGGTCAATGTGACGAGGCCTGTGGGCCACTGGAAGCACTTTGGCTTCTGCTAAGGGAGATGGCAGCCACTGTGGAGTTTTGGGGCAGAGGGACATGCTCTGACTTCCCTTTAAATGGGTCCTCATGGCTCCTACGTTGAGGGACTACGGGGGAGAAGGGGAGAAAGACCAGTTAGGCGGTTGTCATCACAAGCCAGGCCAGAGATGACAGTGGGTGGGGTGCAGCTGGGGAGAGGCAGGGATTCCGGATGTGTGGAAGGCAGAGCCAATGGGATTTGCTGATGTAGGCTGCAAAAGAAAGAAAATCTGGGGTAACACCAAGATTTTTAGCCCAAGCATCTGGAAGGATGAATTTTGCTATTTGGTGAGATGAGGACCATTCAGGAGGAAGCAGGCTGGCAGCAGGAATTCATCCTGGACATGTCAGCTGAGGTCCTAGTGGACATGGATGGCACAGGTGGATATATGAATGTGGATTTCAAGAACAAGGTCAGGCTGGCGATAAAAATTGGGAGCTAAAGCCTGAGAGCAGGTAGAGTGGTGAGAAAGTGGCATCTACAGAGAGGAGACAAGGACCCAGGACTGACATCTGGGCACTCTAACGTGAGAGGCCACGAGGAGGGCCGAGCCAGAGAGATAGAAGGGTGGGGCCGAGGGCTGAGGAGTGGCCTTGGGGGTTGGCAACGAGGAGGGCATTGGCCATCTCAGAAGCAGTGTCAGTGGAATGAGGGGAGAGAAGCCAACTTGGAGCAGGTTCGAGAAGGAATGGGAGCAGGGAAACTAGAGACCAAGAGGTTTTTTGTTTTGTTTGAGATGGAGTCTCACTCCTCTGTTGCCCAGGCTGGAGTGCAGTGGAATGACCTCAGCTCACTGCAGCCCCCTGCCTCCCGGGTTCAAGCCATTCTCCTGCCTCAGCCTCCCTAGTAGCTGGGATTACAGGTGCTCACCACCACACCTGGCTAATTTTTGTATTTTTAGTAGAGACAGGGTTTCACCATGTTGACCAAGCTGGTCTCAAACTCCTGACCTCAAGTGATCCACCCACCTCAGCCTCCCAAAGTGCTGGGATTACAGGCGTGAGCCACCGCTTCCGGCCAAGACCAACAGTTTTGATGCCTCTTCAAACAGGTTTTCTGTAAAGGGGCCTGAGAAACCTGGTGGTCATTAGGGAAGTGCGTGGAGATGAGAGGTGTTTCTAAAGATGGGAGAAATGACAATGTGCATGTGTGCTGATGGGAGTCACCCCACAGAGAAGGAAGAAAGCAGCAACAGACGAGAGAAGGACTGCTCCTTGTCCTTGAGTAGCTGGCCAAGGGAGAGACCTCCTGCACAAATGGAGGGTTTGGCCTCACACAGAAAGAAGCACACTTGGTTCATCCCTGGCAACAGGGGGGAAGGCGTGGGTGTAGGGAACAGGGCGTGTGGAGGTGATCTTTTGGGTGCTCTTATTTTCTCAGTGAAATACAGGACACAAGAGCAGCAATGGACGGTGAGAATGGGGATGTTCCCATCCAGCTTTCAGGGTCCCATGTGATAGTGCCCCGTGGCTGGCCTGTGTTCTGGGGACAGTCACTGGCCACACGCACTGCAGGGCATCAGGCAGCACAGGCTGCCTTGGGCAGGACAGAGACAGGCCCACCAACTAATGTGCCCCTTTTTGCCCCTGCCTCCAGGACTGTCCAACCCATTCCGGGGTCTCATGAAGCTGGGCACCGTGGAGCGGCGGGGGGCAATGGGCATCTGGAAGGAGCTCTTCTGCGAGCTCTCCCCGCTGGAGTTCCGCCTCTACCTGAGCAACGAGGAGCGCACCTGTGTGGAGAACTGCTCCCTGCTTCGCTGTGAGTCTGTGGGGCCAGCCCATAGTGACGGGCGCTTCGAGCTGCTCTTCTCTGGCAAGAAGCTGGCCTTGCGCGCCTCCTCCCAGGATGAAGCTGAGGACTGGCTGGACCGGGTGCGGGAGGCCCTGCAGAAGGTCCGGCCTCAGCAGGAGGATGAGTGGGTGAACGTGCAGTACCCAGACCAGCCTGAGGACCCCCCCGAGGCGCCCCAGGGCTGCCCCTCTCCCTCAGACCTGCTCTTGGAGCCCGCAGCCCTCCAGGGCACACAGTTTGACTGGTCGTCCGCCCAGGTTCCAGAGCCAGATGCCATCAAGGAGTCCCTGCTGTACTTGTACATGGACAGGACCTGGATGCCCTATATATTTTCTCTGTCCTTGGAGGCTCTGAAATGTTTCCGCATCAGGAACAATGAGAAGATGCTGAGTGACAGCCACGGCGTGGAGACCATCCGGGACATCCTGCCAGACACGAGCCTTGGGGGCCCGTCCTTCTTCAAAATCATCACGGCCAAGGCTGTCCTGAAGCTGCAGGCCGGGAACGCCGAGGAGGCCGCCCTGTGGAGGGATCTGGTCCGCAAAGTCCTGGCATCCTACTTGGAGACGGCCGAGGAGGCGGTGACCCTGGGCGGGAGCCTGGATGAAAACTGTCAGGAGGTGCTGAAATTTGCCACCCGGGAGAATGGCTTCCTGCTGCAGTACCTGGTGGCCATCCCCATGGAGAAAGGCCTTGACTCCCAAGGCTGCTTCTGCGCAGGTGCCGACTTGCTCTGCTGCCACCCCCAGCCTGCCAGCCTCACTCTGCCTCCTGGGGGTTCCTGATTTAGGCTCCCCACCCTTCTGCCTCCCCGCAAATGCCCCATCCTTCCCCTAGGGATGAGGCCACAGATCAGGCTTGCTCTACAGCTTCTGCTCCTCCCCAGCCCCGGCTGGGGCCAGTGCCCTGCTCATAGGCTGTGGGCCCTGCTCACCCGTCCCTCTCCTGCCACCTCCCACTGATGGGCGGCAGGCTGGCTACTCACTGCACTGCTCAGGGAGTCCCAGCCTGCTTCATTTTCTTCTTGCTCTACTGTCCTGTTCTTTCAGAGCAGGGGCATGGTTTCCTTCCAAATATTTCTGCTGCTTTTATAAGTGTACACCCTTTTTTTTTTTTAATTACAAAAATGGGCTCGTGCTATTCAGTGCTGTCCAATAGAACTTTCTGTGATGATGAAAATGTCTTCGATCTGTGTGTCCAGTGCCATAGCTGCGAGCCATGTAGTGCTACCAGGTGCTTAAAGTGTGGCTAGTGTGGTTAAGCAATTGAATTTTCCATTTAAATTCATTTACATTTAAAGGGGACACACGGGGCTCTTGGCTGCTGTGTTGAATGCTGGTTTATATTGGTCCACAACTTGGTTTTTTCCTACACTGTGGATGTTATTTCAAGTCAGTACATCTGCTATGTCTTCCTCATCATCAAATCTAATACTTCTGTGCTGGGCACTGGGCCAGCGGCTTTATTTGGATTATCTCATTTAAGTCTCATAACAACCCTGTAGAGATAGGCGCTGCTATTATCTCTGTTGATAGGGGAGGAAACTGAAGCACAGAGCTGGTAAGTACCTGGTTGGTGTCTGCTACTGAGCTCACACAGCTAGTAAGTGGCAGAGGCAGAATTTTCCCTTTTTGTTTGTTTGTTTTAGTAGAGATGGGGTCTCCCCCTGTTGCTCAAGCTGGTCTTGAACTCCTAGGCTCAAGTGATCCTCCTGCTTCAGCCTCCCAAAGTGCTGGGATTACAGGTATCAGCAACCATGCCTGGCCAGAGGCAGAAATGGGACCCTGATGGTCAGGCCCCAGAGCCTGTGCTCGTAGGCAGGACCCTAGATGGCATCCCATCACCATGGGACCCTTAGCTGACCTGTGAGGGGGTTGCCCTGCTGCAGAAGGCCAGAGCAAGAAGCTGAGCCTTGGTTTGGGAGCTGTCCTGTTGGCACAGACTGGAGGGAAGCCTGTTTCAAGCGTCTGAAAGGAAGCGGTCTGCGGTTGGCCCCGGGAGGATGGGAGAAGCTAGGCAGAACAGAGCTTCCTGCAGAAAACACCTGCAAGCCTCGCTTGGCCTCTCCCCTGCCTGCCCCAGCACTCACACTTTGCTCTTCAGCCTGTGGAGGCCAGGCTCTGAGGGGGCCGGGACTCCAGGGCTTGCAAGAAAGGGTTCCTCGCCTGTGGGTGTGAATGCTGCAGGGGCAACTCTCACCATGGCTGCCACCCACCAGCAGGTGGGACTGTGCCACCAGGGAGTTTGGGTTTCCTTTCTACCCAGCAGGCATGGCTCAGTGGCAGACACCAACCGCTGGCATCTGGGTTGTATTTCATAATTTGCAGGGTACTTGCAGAACCTTGTCTCATTTAAGCTTTGTAATAACCCCACAAAATAGCTGGTAGTAGCTGAATTTTACAGTCACTGAAATGGAACCTTGAAGAAATTAGGTGAAGGTCAGGGTGAGGCAGCTGGTGAGCAGCAGAGCCCACCCTCTGGTCCCAAGGCCCGGGGGACCCTTCTGCCTGCCCCTGGAGGAGTCAGGGCACATGTTCAGGGTTTGAGTCAGGACCTCTGCTTTTTGCCCAGGGCACACCCCACTCCCATTCCCACTGGCCTCGGCTGTGGAGACACCTCCAACCAAGGGGGCTGAAGCCACCAACCAAGGGGGCTGAAGCCATCCCTGCCCCACAGTCCCGAGGCATCAAACACTGTACAGACTCCCCTGCCCCCCGCTGGCTGCCCATCCGCTCCCTGTTGCCAGTGCCGACCCCAGTCCCTGTCCCCCAGCTACTTCGCTGCTTGCCACAGCCCCTACTCTGCTGCTTCGATTCTGGCGCCTGAGTGGAGGGGTGGACCTAGAGGAGGTTGGCATTGCCAAGCCAGCAGTGGGGACACAACACAGGCAGCATGCCAGCCACGCCACTTCATCACTATGTGACCAGACAGATTTCCTAACCTCTCTGAGCATCCATTTCTTCAGCTATAAAATAATGATAGTTCTTACAGTGTGTTGTTGTAAAGATTGATTAGTAGGTGAATTCTGAGTGGTGGAAATACAAGTGGTGGTTATTCTTGTGTTTGTGCCTACCTTAAAAAGAAATCAACTAGCAGATCCTTTCCACCACAGCAGCTCCCAAGTTACTAGGAGCTGACTCTGGCCACACCACTCACTCTCCACCCATCTCCCCAGGCTGCTCCCGGCAGATCGGCTTCTCCTTTGTACGACCCAAGCTCTGTGCCTTCTCTGGCCTCTATTACTGTGACATCTGCCACCAAGACGATGCCTCAGTGATTCCGGCCAGGATCATCCACAATTGGGACCTCACCAAGCGCCCGGTAAGTCTCGAGCCCAGCCTGTCACAGCCACTCAGGGCTGCTGAGGGACAGAGGGGTGTTCACTCCTCTTTGCTGCTGCTGTTCATCTATTTAGAGGAGTTTGGCTCCTCTAAACAAGGGAAGCCAGGGTCACTGGTTCAGGCACTGTGATGTGAGGGAGCTAATCAAGAGAAAAGCTTGGTACCTGTTCACAGCCCTGGGCAGAGCTCTATCGGTGGCTGTCTTGGTCCCTAGGAGGGAGTTTGAGGATGGTTTCCTGCGGCTACAAACGTAACTGCTTAAGGCACCAGCAGATAAATGATAGAGAGATAAAATAGATTTGATAGATTAGATAGATGGATGGATGGTGGATGGGCAGGTAGGTAGGTGGATGAGCAGGTGGCTAGGTGGATGGCTAGGTTGATGGGCAGGTAGGTAGGTAGGTGAGCAGGTGGCTAGGGGGATGGTTAGGTGGATGGATAGGTAGGTGGATGAGCAGGTGGCTAGGGGGATGGTTAGGTGGATGGATAGGTGGTTGGGTAGATTGGTGAATGGGTGGATAGGTAGGTAGATGGGTGCCTAGATAGGCAGATGGGTAAATGGTTAGGTGGATGAGTGGATGGGTTGGTGGGTCAGTGGATAGGCAGGTAGATGGGTAGATGGGTGGGTGAATGGGCAGATGGCTAGATGGGTAGATGGTTAGGTGAATGGGTGGATGGGTAGGTAGATGAGTAGATGGGTGGACGGTGGGTAGATGGCTGGGTGGATGGGTAAATAGGTAGGTGGATGGGTAGATGGGCTGGCCAGCGAGCTGGCTATACCTTGGAGCAGTCATCCCTGCCTTTGCCAACCCTATGAGGCCCAGGTGACTGCACTCCCCTGTAGGCCCTACATGGGCTTATTTATTTCATGTTTTTGAAAAGCACTTTTTCTGTGGCTCCCCCCATTATTAAGATAATACACGGTTATTGTTTAACATTTTAAAGTTACAGAAAAGCCCAAAGACCAATCAAAATTCTGTGTCGTAACCGAGAGATCACCATTATTAACATTTCAGGGTATACCCTTTTCTGTGCATTTATTGACATATGCATCTATTTTTTATAAAGTTGGGATCACACAGGACTCATACTGCTTTATAAGAAGTTTGGTTCACTTAATATTATACCTTGTACTTTTTTATGTTCACCAAATGCTTTTGAATATGATGTATCCTAAAGTCTTTCAGAATTTTCCTTTTCTCCAGCTGAACTTAGCCACTTTCCTACCTGTGTTACCATGAGCAAATTAGCTTCAGTTTCCTCATCTATAAAAGGAGGGTTAACAACAGTGTCTGTGTCAGGGTTGTTGGGAGGGCAGGTGTGGCAGTGTGTGCCTGTGAGAACAGTGTCCTTTCCCTCCCTGGGGCATGTCACACCTCCTGCCTATATTCACCCACCCATCTACCCATCTACCTAATTCATTTGGTCAGTGTCTGCCTCAAGGGGTGCAAATTTGGTTTTTTTCCAAAGGCACAGATTTCTACTAAGACACAGAAACACAAGGAAGAAGCTGTTTGCTCCTCTGGAGGGCCAGGGCCTGCCAGCTATGTAGTCCTGATGTGTGGATGTGTCTTCATCATAGTGCAGGGTGATTCTCTCAGTCAGTTCTACCTCAGCCTCCACCTCCCTGGGGCGGGGAAACCCCGCAGAAGTTGGCTTCATTTTGATTTTTTTGTTGTTTGCCTCGTCCCCACCCTTGCTCTCAGTGTTAAATATTTAACTAACTATGTAGAGGAAATTAAGCCTCAAAATCACCAAAAATGCAAAGAACCCTTTAATCATAAAACACGTTAACTATTTACAGGACCCTGATACTTCCGTTGAGCCATCTCCTTATTCACTGCCCTCATCCTGGTGCCACTTCCTCTTCTAACTAGAAAAGTACAATCCTAGCCGGGCGCGGTGGCTCACACCTATAATCCCAGCACTTTGGGAGGCTGAGGTGGGCAGATCACCTGAGGTCGCGAGTTCAAGACCAGCCTGACCAACATGGAGAAACCCCGTCTCTACTAAAAAATATAAAAATTAGCTGGGCATGGTGGCACATGTTTGTAATCCCAGCTACTCGGGAGGCTGAGGTAGGAGGATCACTTGAACCTGGGAGGTGGAGCTTGCGGTGAGCTGAGATTGCGCCATTGTACTCCAGCCTGGGCAACAAGAGTGAAACTCCGTCTCAAAAAAAAAAAAAAGAAAAGTACAGTCCTTCTCTAGGCATATCTGAGATCAGGAAATCCTCAGCTCGCTCTCCCTCTCAAAGATTGCTGGCCTAGGAAAGACAGGGAAATTCAAGATAGAAAGTGGCTGGCCCACAGGTTTGGGGCCTTATTGTTCGCCGTTGCTGTTCTGGCTGACCCACTTGTGCTGAGGTCTGGCTGGCACTGACAAGATGTCAGCCCAGGAGTGGGGCTTCTTTCTGTCTGTCTCCTCCATTCCCACAGGATAGGAACAGTCGCTGGGGAGCACAAAGCCCCTGCCCATCTGCAGTGCTTGGCAGTGTTCAGCACACATTCCTGTGTGTTATTTCACTGGAGCCTCACCCAAGGCCTGGGGCCAAGTCATGGGAAGAGCTGAGTTAGGGTTAGAGAACAGCAGCTTGACCCAAGTCACCAGGAGTTTGCCATTGGGCTGTCCCTAGGCTGGGGGGCTGGTACCTCAGGGCTCCAGGCTACAGGAATAGAAGAGGTTGTCCATTGCTGGGGGAGGTGAGAAATGCTGGTGGAGCTGGGAGACAAGAGGTTAGAGGCCCCCTCAGCCCCCAAATACAGGGGCAGGTCTCCTGAGGGCCAGTTTAGTCCCCCAACCCTCAAGGGGACAACAGGGCCACACCAGGAACTCACACAGCAGCTGTTAGCAGCTCACATTTACTGGGGATGTGCCACCTGCCAGGCCCTGTGCCAGGAGCTCTCCTGGAATACCTCTTTTAATCTGAATTCAAAATAATCCCATGAAAAAGAAGCCCCAGTCCCGGGCTGACATCCTGCGGAGTGCCAGGCCTCAGCACTAAAGCAGCAGCAGCAAACGAAAAGGCCCCAAACCCGTGAGCCTTAATTGCTCTCATTTTTCCCATTTTACAGATGAGGAAACTGAGTCACAGAGAGGGATAAGTTTCACCAATTCATATAGGTATAAAGTGGTGGAGGCATGATTCAATTCCATTCTGACTCTGAAGCCAGACTTTTTTTTCCCCTACACAATTTATTAGAATTTGAAAAGGTTGCTGGATACGACAGTCAAATAAATCAATTTCATTTCTATATATCAGCAAACAAATTACTATTTTAAAAGATAATCATTTATAATAGTATCAAAAACAAAGCCGCCAGAAATAAAATATGTAACGAGAGGACTAGTTAAGATGTTAAAGATCTGAGCCAGGCCAAAGCCAGACTTCTAATCACTATGCACTTGTCGGCTGTGGAGACAACGGCTCCTCTGTCCTTATGATGCAGCGAGGCCACTGCAGGGGAGGCGGCTTCTGGTTAGTGCAGCAGCCTGGTGTTCAGAGATGACAGCTCAGCTCAGACCGGGCAGGTTCTGCAGGCAGGTTGTATAAGCTACGTTAGCCCCTCTAAGCCTCCATTTCCTCATCTAGAAAACGGGGACAGGGACATCCTCCCTAACGGGTTGTTCTGAGAATGACGGGAGGATGTGGTCAAGTTCCTGACCCCGTGTTTTGCAAATAGTAGGCGCTCGATTACTGGCGTTGGTATTAGGATCAGGGCCAAGGGTAGAACCTTCAACACGCTGTCAGCCAGGAGAGACTGAGATGGATCACTCAGCTGCACACACAGTCCCGGTGTTGCTACTGGTGTGAGCCGAGGGAGCTCAGGGAAGCCTGTTGGTGAGCTGTGTCTGATCTGCAGCTTCCTGTGGCTGCAGCCTGACTCAGCCCGTCACCTGGTTCCTGAGTCAGGGCACAGAAGGGAGTGCCTGTTTCCTTTAGTCAGGGGAAATCGGGGCTGGGAGGACAGGAAAGAGTGGGAAGGATCTGTGAGGCCCAGAGGGAGGGGGCGTTACCAGAGCAGTCCCTCCCTCATCTCAGCATGATTGGGGAGGGGGCAGTGACCCTTGCCATTAGAGGGACAGTGGGTTTGGGAGTCAGATAAACTGGGTTCAGAGCTTGACTGTACCATTTACAAGCTGGGTGACCCTAGCCAAATCTCTTCATCTCCCTGAGAGCCTCAGTTTCCCCATCTGTAAAATGAAGATAGCCCCTCAGGTAAGTGAGCAGGTCATGTGGCACCTGGCCAGGCAGTGCTCACTGAACAGCCATTCTTTCCCATCCCTAATGCCTGGTGGTACCCCCAGATCTGCAGGCAGGCCCTGAAGTTTCTGACGCAGATCCGGGCCCAGCCCCTCATCAACCTGCAGATGGTGAATGCGTCTCTGTACGAGCATGTGGAGCGGATGCACCTCATTGGGAGGAGCCGGGAGCAGCTGAAGCTCCTGGGGGATTACCTGGGCCTGTGCCGGAGCGGCGCCCTGAAGGAGCTCAGCAAGAGGTGAGCAACCTCTACGTGTATGCGTGTGAGTGCACGTACACACGCACATGCATGCACACAAACACACATACATATATGCACATGTACACACAGACACACACGTGCACACACACCCACACACATAAATTTATGCACAAATGCATAGACATCCACACCCATGCACATGCGCACAAATGTACACACATGCAGGCACTTGTGCACACGCACACACACACACGGGGGCAGTGCCCAGGGCAAGGCGTCCACCTGGAGGAAACCTGGGCAGAGATCTTCCCACTGGGCCTGGGAAATGATCACATCTTTTGGGGGTGATTTTGGGGTTTTGTTCATGTATCTATTTGTTCACTCAAAAACATGGACTGAGAACATACTAAGCACTGCACGCCTGGCGAGGCATGTGGGCTCCAACACTGAGCAGGGCAGAGCCAGGGCCGACCCGCCGGAAGCCTCTGGCCTGGCAGGGAAGACAGGTGGGAAAGCCAGCAACTCCATCCGGGGGTGAGGGTGAGAGGCAGGACGTCCTGGAACCACAGAGGCTTGACATCCAGCCCAGATCAGAGGAGGACAAAGCAGGAAGGACTTCCTGGAGGAAGTGACTTCTAAGGTGAGACTTGAAAAATTAGGAAGAATCAGAAAGGAGAAGCAAAGGGGGAAAGAGCGTTCTAGACAGAAGGAATGGCACGCACAGGCCATGAACGAAGGCACCGTTGGTGGAAAGCCCAGGGAGAACTTTGGCTACAGTGAGGAGGGAAGTGGGGAGTGTGGCGAGAGGCAGGCGAGGGCCGGATGTTCCCACCTCTTCCCTGTACCAGCCAGCCGTCTGGCCCATGCCAGCCTCCCTCCTGAAGTTCTCCAAAGAAGTGTGATCGGGGCGGGGCCCTCAGGATGCCCTTCAGAAAGCTTCTCTTACCCAGGGCCTGGGGCCTTTGGTGCTCAGGAATGGGATGTGATGCTGGGCTTCAACAGGGACTTAGGCCTCTCCATGCATGTCATAAACGCTTCCTAGTCCTCAGGTCACGCCCAGGCCGCAGTCTTCCCAGGGCTGTGCTCTCCCGGCACCCTCAGGAGGGCAGACCTCAGGCAGAGAAGCCTGCCGGTGCCTACTGCCCAGAATGGGCTTCGAGTCCACCTCTGCTGGGTTTCTGGGGGCCGGGACCAGTTCACAAGCCCCTCCAGGTTCCCCTGTCTGGCCTTCCCTCCCCACAGGGCTGGCCTAGACAGCGCCTCTCTAAAGACTGCCTCCTCCATCCTGGCTGCAGTGCTCCCAGAGCCGGGCCTCCTCAGGGCCAGGGTGTGCCTCGAGCAGGTCCCCAGGGGCTCTCAAGGGGTGCTACAGGGGGCTCTCCCCTAGGCAAAGAAGAGAATCTGGCCCCACAGCTGCCAGCTGAGCCTTGGTCTCCTCTGCAGGGCCTGGAAGAACAGAAAGCCCTCTGGGGACCACCATGTGGGACCCTAGACCCTTAGAAGGCTTCGCCCCAGGAGGCTCTGCCCATCCCAAGCATCACGGGTGACTGGGTCTCCACCTCTTGGCCAGTGCTGACTCACTCCCTACCTCTGAGAGTCCATGACCCAGGGCTCCAGAGAGACTATCCTCCTGCCCACCTAACCAGGTGGTGAAATCTCTGGGGTCAGGTGGGGCCTCATCACCCTCCTTGGTCAAGGAGCCAGGTACCTGCACAGGCCTGCAGACCTGTGTAGACCAGATGCCTGTGGGGTGGGTTGTGGACCCCAGCCCCATTCACCCATCCCCGCCCTGCTGAGAGAGTTTGTTCATCGGCTTTACTGACCTGTCTCTGTGGGCACCAGGGGCAGCCCTGTCTCTCTCTCCCTGACCCTCCTGCTATGCACTCAGCCTGCTTCCCATGCCTGTGGAAGTCCCATGGAAACAGCATGGGGTAGGGGAAAGAGCGTGGGAAGCCCTCACCCACTGCAAGTCAGGAAAGTTGCTTCACTTCTCTGGGTCCAGCTTTCCCATCTATAAAATGGGCCAGTGATTCCTCCATTCCTGTGGCCTCCTGAGCAGTGGTGAGGGCTGCATGAGGGACCCAGAGTCTGGGCCACAGATGGCCGTGGGTCAGCATCGTGTGTGCCCTGAGGGCACCTGATCCAGCCTTGGCAGGGGCCAGAGGAGCTCCCAGAGGAGATGGCATCTGAGCTGAGGGCATGCAGAGATCTTTTCCTTTTTTCTTCTAAAATGTTTTTCTTCTTTACAAAGGTCAATCTTCCAAGCGAGGAAAATTTATGAAAGGGAATAAAGGAGACCATTCAATCAGCCCTTCTCAGAGCCCACCACCACCTGCTTCTGCACCTCACTCCATCCACACACACACGTGTTGCCACACCAGTGGCATCGTGTGTTTGTTGAACTGGTGCTTAGAAAAATGAGAGAAGAGTAGAAAGGGCAGGGGAGAACCTGGCTTTCCTGGCTAAGAGACCGGTAGCAAGAGGCGGGCAGGAGCACAGCTCACTGACACCCTTGAGGGGCTCTGGGCAGCTGGGCTTCAGGTGCAAGGCCCAGAACTCAAAGGGCCCTCGAGACCTTTGGATTTGATCTGCCACCTGTGGGGAACGATTGAAGGGTTTTGAGCACGGGGCTGTCACTTCCAGTCAGCGGCTTAGAAAAGACCACTCTGAAAAGACCAGGTGCGGTGGCTCATGCTTGTAATCCCAGCACTTTGGGAGGCCAAGAAGGGTGGATCACCTTCGGTCAGGAGTTCGAGACCAGCCTAGCCAACATAGCAAAACCCCGTCTCTACTAAAAATACAAAATTAGCCGGGCGTGGTGGCAGGCACCTGTAATCCCAGCTACCAGGGAGGCTGAGGCAGGAGAATCACTTGAACCCAGAAGGCAGAGGTTGCAGTGAGCCAAGATCACGCCACTGCACTCCAGGCTGGGAGACAGAGCGAGACTCTGTCTCGAAAACACAAAACAAACACACAAAAAGACGATTCTGGCCCCAGTGGAGTGCAGTTGGTGAAGGGGAGCGCCCTGGGTGGCAGCTGGTGCTAGTAATTAGCCCAGGGAGTTGCGCTTGGACCGAGTCAGCCAGAGGGAAGGTTGAGAGGAGAGGGCTGAGGCATGGGCAGGTCGTGGATGTCAGGGAGTCAGGGAGGAGCTGTCCTGCACTAGTGGCAGCTGCCTGGCCGGGTTCTCTCTGGCAGACCTGGCACATGTCTCCAAGGGCCAGAGAAGCCCCTGAGAGTGTCCTCTCCAGCCCTTGGGAGGAAGCCATCACAGAAATGCCCCACACCGTGTCCACCCACCAGACCTCATTGTCCCTCCCGACAGCCAGGGAGGGGTGGGCAGAGGAGAAGCCAGGGCTCAGGAGACAGGTGGCACCCAGGCCCCCCACCCATGTCCCCCCGATCTTCCAGCCCTTGCCTGGCCCTTTCCTTCCCCATCACTTCATCGGTTCCAGGAGCTAAGATTCGACCTCTCCCCTCATCTTCCTCTCTCCCAGAGAGCTCTCCAGATTCCTCTGGTCTCTTTCCCAGGTAGCCAGCCTCACACCAGAGGACAAAGAGGGTTCTCCTCATTGTGTGGGTGGAGAAACTGAGGCCCCAGGTAGGCCTGGCTGTGCCCCGGTGCATGAGAGTTTCTCTCCTGGAGGCCAGGAGGAGAAGTGGCCTCTCACCCCTGGGTCAGTGCCCTCTCTCCTCTGGCCTTGACTAAGCCACTTGCAAGTCCTTGCTGAGAGGGTGACAGGCCCAGGGCACAGGGGCTCCCAGGGCTTCCACGACTGTGGTCAGAGGACAGATGGCAAAGCTAATTCTCCATCCAGATCAGCCCAGCCTCCTGCCAGCCGAGGGCCAACCTGTGTCCCCCCAGCCCGCTGTGTCCCATGTTTTCTTGGTGACAAATGGCAGCTTCCCTTCCTAGAGTGCAGGAAGTTTACTGGGGACACCAGCATGGTAAACTGAGGGGCCAGTTGGCATCTTGGCCTGTGTGGCTGCTTGGTGGGACTCACCCTCTCCACCCCGGATTGGGCTCCCCTGGACCACAGCTGAGGCCACCAGCTGGGACAAGGCCAAGCCCCCATTCCAGATGCTCCACAGCTTGCACCCCAGAGGTCCAGACCCAGGGCTGGCACCATCCTGTCCCCAGATATCTGGGGCATCCTGGGGCAGGTTCCCAAGCATCCTCTGACTTGGAGTAACCTCCCACCCCCAGTACCCACGCAAACACACACAGCCAGGCCAGGCAGGTTTTGCACTAAGGGACTTTCTGCAGGTATTTCCTCCCCATCAGGATGGGGCCCGCTGGATCCCTCCCGTTGGTGTGGTGGAAACTAGAGCTGCGTTGGCGGCTGAGCCCTTGTTCTCTGCTCCCCCGGCCACCTCTGAAATGGGATCTGCTGTGCTTAGGACATGTCTCAGTTGCTTTCATGTAGCACTGAAACCAGACACTTGAATGTCTGTCCCTCGGCCAAACCAGGGGCCACAGGAGGGCAGGGCCATATCCTGTGCATTGCTGTCCCCAGCACTGTCCCTCGTATGTAATGGTGGCAATAATGACAACAGCCTGCATCTCTAGGCATTTGCCAGGTGGACAGGGGTGCAGGCTCTGGAGCCAGGCCCCTATGTTCAAACTCCAGCTCTCCCACCTACTAGCTGTGTGACCTCAGGCAAGTGATTTAACCTCTCTGTTTCCTCTTCTCAAAGTTGGGGTTGTGATAGTACCAGCCTCACAGGATTATTGTGAGGATCAAATGAATGAATGCGTATGAAGCTCTTAGCCCAGTTCCTGGTCCCAGGTGTCTGCACCCATCCTCCTCCTCATGATTAATTACGTGTTTACTGTGAGCTCTGTACCAAGCCAAATGCTTCAAATAAGTTACTCAATCCAGACAACTCCATTTCCCAGAGAGGGAAACCCAAGGTTCAGAGAGGTTAAGTAATGTGCCCAAGGTCCCACCAGCTAGTTAGTTACCTTGAAGACCAGGTCCCAAGCCCAGGCAGGCCCAATTACACTCCTAGCCCCTGCCCCGCCCAGGCGGGAGGTGTCTGCCTGGTGAGCAGCGCCAGGGGAGTGTAAACAAACAACACAGGCTGGCCTGGGTCCTGGAAACCTTTCTAAAGAATCGCTTGTGTTTTGTTTGAAGGCTCAACCACAGGAATTATCTCTTGGAGTCTCCACATAGGTTCAGTGTTGCTGACCTCCAGCAGGTGAGAGTGTCATGCTTCCCCCGCCCAGACCTCTAGAGAGACTTCATCCCCAGAGAAGTCAGCAAGGAAGATGGAAGAGGGGGTGTCTGTAGTTTACTGAAGAAGACAGCAGTCTGTAGCTTTTCTGCAGCTCAGGGTGGGTTGCCCTGCTGCCCCAGCTTCCTGGGCAGGGACGGATACCCCCAGCACCCCTGGAATAAACAAGCACTCCAGCAACCCCAGGATCACGGGGAAGAGAGTTTGGAATACTCCTTTCCCCAAGGGGAGGGTACAGTGGATTTGGGTCTCATCTATAAATCCCATTAGCCCCCAGTGACCTCAGTGCCCACGGGCTGGACGCTGGCATTGCTCAACCTGATTCAGGGAGGTTTTCTTTTCTTGCCCACGTGGAAACTGCGGGTAGAAGTTCTCCAGGCAGGGTGCCATGGCGCCTCAGTGCAGCTGCTTGAAAGGCCTAGGGCCTCAGTTTACCAGCCCTCCACAGATCGCAGACGGGGTGTATGAAGGATTCCTACTTGCCCTCCACAGATCGCAGACGGGGTGTATGAAGGATTCCTCAAGGCCCTGATTGAATTTGCCTCCCAGCATGTCTACCACTGCGACCTGTGCACCCAGCGCGGCTTCATCTGCCAGATCTGCCAGCACCACGACATCATCTTCCCCTTTGAGTTTGACACCACAGTCAGGTATGTGGGACACCCAGACAGCTGCCTCCCAGCCCCACCCTTCCCCACACCCACAGCCTGGCGCAAGCACGCAGGGCAGCAGGCCTCGCTCTGTGGGCAGGAACGTATTGACCATCCACTTTGTGCTGTGCCAAGGGGTGGTGCAGTTGTTGGGGCAGCCCATGCTGTGGGCAGTCATGGCCAGCTCCAGTCCAGCTCAGGGGACAAGACAAGCTTTCCCAGGACTCCTCTGCCTCTACGGAACCATCTGTCTTCCTAAAGAAGAGGTGGCTGCCAGCTGTCTGAGTGGAGCCTCCTGGCGCCTCAGTGTATGCATGGGTTGAGTAGGGTTGTATGAGTTACCACCCTGCACTGTTGGCATGAGACCGGGCACAAAGCGGGCACCTGGTGGGTGGTACCTGCCACTGCCACTGTGTCTGTTGCTGAAATGATCCCTCTTGTTCCCAGTTATTGCTCATTATCTGCAACCTCTCAATGGAAGAATTTGTCCAGACCTTCCTGCAACCCATTTGGGAGCAGAAAACTGAACTGGGAACATTAGTTCTTTTTCTGTCAGTGTCCACTGGCCAGGATTCAGCCCTGAATGGGCCTGGGGCTGAGTTTTTAAAATTATACCATCTTGGCCGGGCGTGGTGGCTCACACCTGTAATCCCAGCACTTTGGGAGGCCAAGACGGGTGGATCACTTGAGGTCAGGAGTTCAAGACCAGCCTGGCCAACATGGTGAAACCCCATCTCTACTAAAAACACAAAAGTAAGCCAGGTGTGGTGGTGGGCACCTGTATCCCAGCTACTTGGGAGGCTGAGGCAGGGGAATCACTTGAATTCGGGAGGCAGAGGTTGCAGTGAGCCAAGATCGTGCCACTGCACTCCAGCCTGGGCAACAGAGCAAGACTCTGAAAAGTAAATAAAATAAGTAAAAAATTTTTTTTTTCTTTTTGAGATGGAGTCTCACTCTGTCGCCCAGGCTGGAGTGCAGTGGCGCAGTCTCGGCTCACTGCAAGCTCTGCCTCTCGGGTTCATGCCATTCTCCTGCCTCAGCCTCCCCAGCAGCTGGGGCTACAGGCACACACCTCCATGCCCGGCTAATTTTTGTATTTTTAGTAGAGACGGGGTTTCACCGTGTTAGCCAGGATGGTCTCGATCTCCTGACCTTGTGACCCGCCCGCCTTGGCCTCCTAAAGTGCTGGGATTAAAGGCGTGAGCCACCGTGCCTGGCCATAAATATTTTTTAAATATAGGCAAGAGATCTTTAATGAATCTCAAGCAGCATTTATAAAAAATGCAATAGGACAGAGAATATCAGTGTGCATTGTATGACGTATGGGTAAGCACTGTTTCGAGAATCTCCTGTTCCAGAATGGAGAGGCACGGTGTGTATGCATCGGTTACACAGTACGTCACAGCCATATCATGGGTTCTGATCAAAAGGGCTGGCCAGCGTGGCCACAGGGCAACCTCCAGCCCAGCCGGCACCAGCAGGCATACTGCTCTCTCCCCAGGTGTGCTGATTGCAAGACCGTCTTCCACCAGAGCTGCCAGGCTGTGGTGAAGAAGGGCTGCCCCCGCTGTGCCCGCCGGCGCAAGTACCAGGAACAGAACATTTTCGCCTGATGCCCACCTGCTGACCCCGCTCTGAAGGCCGGGGGTGAGTGTGGCTCAGCCATCCCAGCTGGGTTTGCCATCAGCCCAGGATACTCACCGTGTCACAGCTGTGTCCCTTTGTCAGGAAGACCCTCAGATGTGACCAGAGCACCGGCCTCCCAGAGAAAGCCCAGGAAGTCCCCGTGATGTCCCCTGGCCCTCCCCCCACCCCTCTGCTGCAGGAGGCGTGGCCACCGCCAGATGCTCCCTGTCTCGGGGCAGACAGGGCCTTTACTCACCAGGCCCTGGCTCACCAGCGTCCCGGCGCCTCCGTGAGGGCTGCCCAAACACTGTGGAAAGGGGACTTGGGGAGCATTTTCAATTCCACATTCCTGATTAAAAGGTCTAGTTTTTTAAGGTGGATTTTTCCCATTCATATTTCAACAGAAAGTATTTTTTTATTCTTGACCCTACGTGAGTCACCCATGAAATCCAGACATTCTCACCCCCAGCGGATGCACAGGAGCCACTCAGGCCTGGCCTAGAGGCAGCGGGTGGCTGGCGGGCAGGCCACTGCTGGGACAGGGCCTGTGGGCCCACCCGGTGCCTTTCCTAGCCCTCACTGCCAGTGCCAAACCGCCCCTCGGCCGGGCAGGGCCAGTCCTGGTGACCCCACTTCCTCTCTGTCTCCTCTTTACTCCCCACCCCAGTGCGTCTCACCTGCTGAGCCCACCGCTTTCTCAGCGTCAGAGCCCCTAGCTCTTCTCTAGCCTGGGGCCTCGGCCCCATTAGGAGAAGGAGAAATGACTGGAAACCAGCACTGTCAGCACTTTGAGCCCTCCTCGGTTTAGGGAGGGTCGCCGTCTTGCCCACCCCCGATCCCCGTGCCCTCCTCACCCCTCTACAGACAGGGGCGCTGCTGCAGATGCTCCAGGCCCACCTTGGTGGTTGCCCGGGGTCACACTCTGCCTGACTGACCCCTGCCAGGGCACAGATAGGCAGGACCCCAGAGAGGGCAGGCAGCCGCACCCTGCCCTGTGGAGAAGTGACCTGGTCCTTTGCCCTAAGCTGTGCAGGGCGTGTGGGGGAACTGCCCTGTGGATGCAGCCGCCGCCTCACAAAGCCATTCAGCGTCACTGAACTTGCCCAGCCAGGACACTGGAGACTGAAGAACTTCCCCGGAGCAGGACTGCCTTTGAAGGGGCCTTGGGGCTGGGGTGGGAGCCTGGGATTGTTTTCAAAGTGAAGTTCAGACCCTCCAGGTTTCAGGAAAGTGTGGGTTTGCTGGTCTGTCTGTCACCTTCCCTCACCTCTCCTGGACCCAGTGGGCCCTCAGTCCTAGCTGTCTTACCTACACTCAGCTTGGAGTCTGAGGCCTCAGGTGGAGAGCCGCATGTCACTGTCAGAGATGAGCCCACCCCCACCCTTCCCTGGGGGCGATTAGCTGCTGAGTCACCCACCCAGCCTTGGAGCTGGATGCCTGTGCAGCAGAACAGAGGCGACGGTGGCAGGCAGGTGGAGGCTGTGCACAGCTTCTCCCGGTCATGGCGCACACCTGTGCCCAGACGCCAATGCCTCCTAAGCCAGGAGCTGGGTTATGCACTGCCATGGCCCACATTAACGCTCCACCACAAGCCCGGCCTAGTCAGAGCCCTCATTGCCCCATCCCTGTGTGGGCAGGAGCCTGGCCTGGGGAGGGCTTGGGCCTGTGAGGATTCTCCCCGAAGGTGCCCTCGGAGGCAGCAGAGTTGAGGCCCTGGGGGGCCCGTTCCCCAGAAGCTGCCAGTGCTTTCAGACGCATTGACTCTTCCCGCCTCCCCTCCCTCAGAAAGGTAGTGCCCACACTATTTTTAAAATGTTATTTTATGCAATACACTGTTCCTAGTGAGCGGGGCTCTGGCCCTGAGGAGTCTTTGCAATGTATTGAAGGAATTGCTGCCGTGTGAGTTTTGAATGATTTTGCAGTAAAGACCTGATCTTTCTCATCACTGGTCTGGCTTCTGAATTCTAGCACTGCCACTGCCTGGGGGGAGACCACCAGCCATCCGTTACCATCTGTCAGGGTCCCCTACCCTCATGTTAGTCCCTGGCGGTGGGGGGAAGGCTTGGGAGGTCCGTGGCAAACACTTGTAGGCAGAGGGCTTGCATGCCAGGAGTGGGCAGGGAGAAGAGAGTAAGAAAACCACCTTGCCAAGCCCAGCAGTCAGGCTCTCCCTGGGGTAGGATCTCAGGGTCTCTGGGGAGGTGTACTCACACTTGTATAACAACTCAAGCTGGTCCCACACCGGTGGCTTCTTTTCCTGTGACTTAAATGTCAAAGCACAGACCCTTGACGCTGGATCATGTGAAACCTCAGGATACAGGGGACATTTCTCAGAGGAGAAATAAAGGAGAGACGGGGCTCAGGAAAGATGGGTTATTTAAGCGGAGCCCCCGATTCAGGGCTCATGGTTTTAGGGCTCAAAATGACTTTTACTTGGCTGCTGATCTTCCTCAGAAGTTCCAGGAGAAGCCCAGGGGACCCCTCCAAGGGGAGGCCCACACCATTGTCCATTTTAAGAACAGGAGCAGGAAACAGACTAATTCTCAGGGAAATCAGGTTGCAGTAAAATGAGATGGAAACACAACATTCAGGTCTGAGATTTCCTGTCCTTAAAGGCCCCTTTCAGATTACAAGGTGGCACCCTCTGCCAATCTAGGTGCCCCAGCTTCCCCCAAGGGCCTCACCTCCCTCCAGGACAGTAGATGGTAGGCCCGGAGAAGAGAAGAGAAACTGGGAGAGGGAGGCCCACAGCACGTGACCTGGCGCTGCCCTGCCGGTGGGCTCAGGCCCTCTCCAGCCTCAGCAAAGCGCCCCTGAGGGCACTTGTTTCCCCTTCTCCCCTCCCTTTTTTTTTGGATACGGTCTCACTCCGATGCCCAGGCTGGAGTGCAGTGGCGTGATCTTGGCTCACTGCAACCTCCACTTCCCGGGTTCAAGCAATTCTTCCGCCTCAGCCGCCTGAGTAACTGGGACTTCCCCTTCTCCTCTTCTCCCTGAAAGAGGACAGGTGGTTTGGAGATTCCAATCCAACCCCCAAGAGCTTATCACATAATATAAGTAGTCATAATAGCTGATATAGCCAGGCATGGTGGCTCACACCTGTAATCCCAGCATTTTGGGAGGCCAAGGAGGTTGGATCATCTGAGGTCAGGAGTTCAAGACCAGCCTGGCCAACATGGTGAAACCCTATCTCTACAAAAATACAAAAATTAGCTGGGCATGATGGCAGGTGCCTGTAGTCCCAGCTACTCAGGAAGCTGAGGCAGGAGAACCACTTGAACCCGGAGGCGGAGGTTGCAGTGAGCCAAGATCGTGCCGCTGCACTTCGGCCTGGGAGACAGAGTGAGACTCCATCTTAAAAAAAATAACTGATATATTGTGTATGCTGGGCATGTGGTAAGCACTGCTTAGTGGACCTCATTTAATCTTCCCAATAATCCAGTGAAGTGGGTGTTACTATCCCATTGACAGGAAAGAAATCTGAGCTGCAGAGATAAGGCAGAACTCCCAAGGCCTACCAGCCGCCAAGCAGCAGAGTGGGGCATCATACCTGCCTGACCCCATGCAAACACCACCACCACTGCCAGCCGCTGCCTGGCTGTGCTGCAGGTGGAGAGGGACCTAAAAGGTAGGGAGGGAGAGAAGATTCCTCCAGCCACTATTTTCTTTTTTTCTTTTTTTTGTTGTTGTTTTTTGAGATGGAGTCTTGCTCTGTCGCCCAGGCTGGAGTGCAGTGGCATGATCTCAGCTCATTGCAAGCTCTGCCTCCTGGGTTCATGCCATTCTCCTGCCTCAGCCTCCGGAGTAGCTGGGACTACAGGCTCCCGCCACCACGCCCGGCTAATTTTTTATAGTTTTAGTAGAGACGGGGTTTCACCGTGTTAGCCAGGGTGATCTCGATCTCCTGACCTCATGATCCGCCCGCCTCAGCCTCCCAAAGTGCTGGGATTACAGGCATGAGCCACCGTGCCCGGCACCAGCCACTATTTTCTAAGCATGTCGGGCACCAAAGACCAATGCTGAGTTCTGCTGTGTGCTCACCCTGGAGGGTCCCAAGGTGCCACCAAGGCTCAGACACACTGAGATTCTCAGAGGAAGTGTGGACTCACAGGTGGGCAATGCCTAGCAGAGGCAAAGATACAGAGGTAAGGGAGTTCCAGAACGATCGTGGCCAGATTCAGCTTCCCACCCAACCCTGGGTCCCCAGGAGGTGGTGTCAAGAGAGGCCATGGCCTGGGATGCGGGCCCTTCTTCCTCCCAGAACACTGGCCTGAATCAGCCAGCTCTTGGCACACACAGCCAGGTCCACAGGCACAACTGTTCCTTGGGGCCCCTGAGGGCAGGGGGTGTGCTGGGGCTGTGGCTTGTGATGTCTGGAGTGAGTGCAGGCTCAGTTCAGGGCGAGGCTGCTTGTCCAGAGAGGCAAAAAATTCCCAAACAGAAGACCCCCAAGGCGGAGGGCCCTGGGGCTGGACTCCTGGAGGTTGTTCTGAGCTTACCCTGTGGACGGATTGGAGGGTGGCCCTCCTTCCCCACGAGGATCAAGAGGGGGTGGGGGATGGTGGGAGGGCAATCTGGCCAGGAGAAGCTGCGGGGGAGGCTCCCGGCCTCCCCAGTCCCACCATCTCAGCCCGGCAGCTTCTTTCTCCCTGGAGACAGCCAGGTGTGGCCCAGGATCCCGGGAAGTGCAGGGGAGGGGGTGGCGTCTTCGCTCCTCAGGCGCTGGCCCGGCCCAGAGGGGACAGGAAGCCAGGACACCGGGGATTGTCTCTCGCAACCGCAGCCCAGCCCCAGTCCGGGAGGAAGTTCTGCCGTGCGCTCTCCGCCGGTGCCTCCCTGGTTATATTGTTGAACAGGAAACCCGGCAGCGCGGGAGCCGCACGGTCGAGGAGGGAGCGCGGGACGCCGAGCCCACGCGCGCCTGCCGGGGCAAGTGGAGGCGAAGCCGGCGAGCGGACGCCCCGAGGTGCCCGGGCAGGCAGGGTCGGGAGTGGGGCGCCGAGCGGGGGTTGGGGGTGGGAGGTGGGGTGGGGGTTGGGAAAGGGGCAGGGTGGGGGAGGGAAGGGTGCGGCAGGTGGCGGGTCCGCACCCGGGAGCTCCGCGCGCCTGCTCTCCTTGTCTCCGCACTGGGGCGGGAGCTGCGCGGGCCGCATCCCACGGGGAGGAGAAGGTAGGCGAAGGGCTGCCCTCCGTCTGGGGGCTGGAGGGGAGCAGGCCCGGGCCCCCAGCGCCGACCCAGGCGTTGACGCCGCTGTAGCTTGAGTCGCCTGGGCAGTGGACGCAGGGGACCTCCTGGCGACTGGTGCGCGTTCGCGCTCCAGGGATCCTCCCGGCTTCCCCAATCCCTCCCCTTCTCTGTGTTTCCCCAGGGTCGGGGAAGGAACCGAGGCCGAGTCCCCTTCTTATCTAGCCTGAGACATTGAGCTCCGGTGGGTGTCCCTGCGCTGGGAATCCCGCTCGGAGTTTTTCCAGGCCCGGCCGGGCTGCGCCGGGAAAGGCCCTGGTGAGGGAGGAGGTGGGCCCTGAGCGGGCGGGTTTGCAATCCGGTTGAAAGGGCTCGCAGTGGGTCATTCAGGGTGCAAATGACCTCACCGGGAACGGGAACGCCCGCACGAGACAACCAGCCCCAGCCCGGCATTCCCAGAGCCGCGCACGGGAGGGACGCAGGGACTCCCGGACAGCAAATCCCGGGGGGGGGCTGGGAATGGAGGGGGAAGGCGGAGCAGGGGCGGTCCCATCCTCCTTGGGCTCCGCTTGCGACCCGCCAGTGCCCTTTCAGACGCGGCCGTCCCGGCTCCAGGTGCCGGCCTTCCGCTCTGGGCCTCGTCCCAATGCCCCCCAAGGTCCCCAGCAGAGGCATTCAGGCTCCTCCTCGCCCCACCCAGACACGGCTGCTTTGGATATCGGTGACAGCACTCCTGAGCGTCCCTGTCCCTCTTCGCTCTACTTGCCAGCTCCGGTTCCGCGCAGCCTCTCCGGCCTCGCCCCTGGAAACCCCGCCCAGGGCGATGGTAGGGGCTTAACCTGCAGCCACCGCCGGCTCCGCCCACCCAGCCCATGGGCTCCCTGAGGCCCGCCCAGCCGACGTGAGTGCGCTGCGGGGTCCAGGGGGAAGGGGCGCCGGGGGAGTGTCCTGCTTGGGGTTTGTTGGCTCAGCACTGGGTAGCTCGATGACCCCGCCTCCGGGGCCCAATGTGCTTAGTGACTCAGTTTACACCCTTTCCTCGTCGAGGAACGCTTGACAAAGTGGCGGAGGAGCCCTGCTGGGGCCCCCGTTGGAACCTGCTCCTCTGCCTCGGCAAGCGGCGGTCTCCTGGCCCCGGGTCCGGGCCACCTTAGGGGGCAGGAGGAGGTGTGGTCAGTGTGGGAGTTTGGAGGGGCCATGCACTTCCGGAGAAAACCACCGACTCATGGCTTTGGTGGAGGGGCGCAGGCACATTTAGTTAGGCTCTCCCCCATCCCTGACACCCCAAGCCCGGGCGGGAGCGGGGCTTATGACCACCACTCCGGAGAGCTTTGGGTGGCCCTGCTCTGGGACTCCGCACTTATAGCCACTGTCTCAGAGTGCATTCTCCAGGAGCCACTCGTGGGGACACTGTAGGGGTGACAGGGCAGGTGGGCAGGCCACAGGGGCAGGGCCTTTCTCGGGAGGCGGCGTGAGAGCCGGAGAGCAGGGGGTGGTGCGGGCCGGGCTGGGCGGGCCGGGCGGGCCGGGCTCACGTCTGC
The DNA here is from genome assembly GCF_028878055.3 of Symphalangus syndactylus. NCBI lineage: Eukaryota > Metazoa > Chordata > Mammalia > Primates > Hylobatidae > Symphalangus > Symphalangus syndactylus. The sequence continues at coordinate 46,147,826 of NC_072442.2, read as the reverse complement.
GGTGATGCAGCTGGGGAAGGAAAGAGAAACCAAGAGAACCGGTTCCCCCGCATTGGCAGCGGAGGCCTGTACATCAAGGTCCTTGGACTAAGCGGGACAGGGACAGCCGCCAGGTAGAGCTGTTCGCTGGGCCCCCTACAGAGCCCGCATCCCAACTCTGACCAGGGGGTGGGGGCGCAAGCTCCTGGAGGGAGGCAGTGCTAGGAGATCCTCTGCGGATTCTCTGCGGGCGGGAGGCTTCCAGGCGGGACAGAGCCGGGGAGCGGCAGTAAATGGGGTGTTCTTCCTACTTGACGGACGGGAAAACTAAGGCGCAGTAAACTATTAAGCAAGCGTGGTGTCGACCTTAGAGCGGGCAGTCACCCCTCGTTTTAAAGCCAAGGCTTCCCTCGCAGTCGATTTGGACCAAGACTACCCACAATCTCCCCACCGCAGGACTGAAGCAAGGGTGAAATCTTATAATCAACCCCACAGAACGAAGGGTTGTCCCAGTTCCAGCACTGAGTGTAAGAATGGAAGCCTTAGATGTGATTTTACGCAAGTTGCCATTTTAGAGATGGGAAAACTGAGGCCCGAAGGCGAACGGCGAGTGCAGGATCGGGACTCGAACCCAAGTCTGTCCCCGAGTGCGGGGCTATTCCAGGCTCGGTGGTCTTGACCTCCGCGGCCCTCCTTCTTGTTGCCCGCAGGAAAACGCCGCGGCCGCGATGGCGGCGGACGTGGAGGGGGACGTGTACGTGCTGGTGGAGCACCCCTTCGAGTACACCGGCAAGGACGGGCGCCGCGTGGCCATCCGGCCCAATGAGCGCTACCGGCTGCTGCGGCGCAGTACCGAGCACTGGTGGCACGTGCGGCGTGAGCCCGGCGGCCGCCCCTTCTACCTGCCTGCGCAGTACGTGCGCGAGCTGCCCGCGCTCGGCAACCGTGCCGCTGCCCCGCCGCCAGGTCCCCACCCGAGCCCCGCGGCCCCTGAGCCGCTCGCCTACGACTACCGGTTTGTGAGCGCGGCGACGGCCGCGGGCCCCGACGGCGCCCTCGCGGAGTCCGGCGGCAGAGCCAGCTCCCTGTGCGGCCCTGCGCAACGCGGCCCCGTGACCCAGCGCAGCAGCCTGGCGCCCGGCCTGCCAGCCTGCCTGTACCTGCGGCCCGCGGCGCCCGTGCGGCCCGCGCAGTCCCTGGACGACCTGGCCTGCGCCGCCGTCTCGCCTCCCGTCGGTCTCCTAGGAAGCAGCGGCAGCTTCAAGGCCTGCAGCGTGGCGGGCTCCTGGGTGTACCCGCGGCCCCTGGCGCGCAGCGACTCAGAAAACGTCTACGAGGTCATCCAGGACTTGCATGTCCCGCCGCGGGAGGAGAGCGCAGAGCAGGTACCTCCCCGGGCGCAGGGGCGTGGAGGCGGGTGGCGCGCTAGGGACCGCGCCCGCACGGAGCCGGGGCGCGAGGAGACCCGCTCCTCTCAGCGTCGGGCACGACGCCCACCTCTGTCCGAAGACTTCGGATGAGCTCCCTCTCCCCAACCGCGAAACGTGAGGGGTGCAGGCCCGCAGTCCCTCATCAGCAATTCCCAAGCTCCAAAGCTCCCTGGAAGCCCAGAGGTTTTTCGTAATCCAATTGGTGGCAAAATTGCACTTGAACTGATGTGAGGCTGCTGATGGTCTTTATTTATCGCACTTGTGTGAATATTCATGTTTCGCTGCAGAAATGCAAATGAGCTCGATGGTCGGCTGCTGCCCCAAGCCCTGCTGGGAGGTTATATAACCTACTGCAGGTGTGTGCACTATATTATCTTTCCAAGTCCCAGCTGTTCTGTATTCCGAAGCGCATCTGGGCATGGAACGGGGGATTGCGGGCCTGCCCCGGCTTAACGGCCTTGCCGGTCTCCCAGGAGCCTGGGGTCATATGAGAGGGTGGATGTGAAAGTCAGGCGTCTGCTTCCCTTTGAGGGTGCTTCCAGCATTTCAGTTCCTTTTTTTAAAGAACTCTTGATGGGTTTGTTTTAGAAAGACGTCCGGTTAAGTGAGGTTGTTTTTTTTCCCCTCTTCAGAGTCCAATTGTGTTAATCTGGGAAATCGAAAATAGAGCACGTTTTAAAAACAGGTCTTACATCCTCAGAACACTCTGGGCGACCCTGACATTTTGAACTTTAGGAACTTTTCAGAGAGGGGCAGCCCTAGGGGAAAAAAAAAATGCTCAGAACCGTTCTGCCATCTGCCACCGGCCGTGTGGTGATCTAGGGGCAGTTCTTTTCCTCTCTTAGGGTCTCGGTTTGTTCTTTAGCCCAAAGGGAGGGGTTGGACAGATGACCTCTGATCCTTGGGAGCCTCTGACTTCTTTCGCTGTGCCTGATGTCATTACCATGAACACTGATGCCCACCATGTGCCAGGACTGAGTCCGGAATGCCCAGACGAAGGAGACACGCCTTAGGCCCGCTGCTGGGTGTTCCCTCCGCCCGACTCGTTATAATGCAGAGCTCAGGTTTTGAGACTAGGGAAAGGGGAACTGGATTCTGCTGGGTCACCTGCCAGCTGCTGACAGCCACTTAACTTACACCGAGGACCCTCCCCCAGGCCCAGTGTCCTCTGGTGTAAGCACAGTACTTAAGGATTAGGGTTGTGAGCCTTAAACGAGGTAAGGCTTCGAAGCGCTTGGCAGCAGCAGGGGGTCCACCCAGGCTGTCTGGGTAGTCCTCATTTGGCTTCCCTGGGTCTCCGCCGCCTTCACTCGGGCTTCTGCAGCGGCAGCCCGCCGCCTTGTGGCCAGGGTGGGGAACGGCACCCGGCGGGCGGGGCTGGGCACCGCGGCGGGTTCCTGTCTCGCGCCCCTGCCAGCCGGCCAGGCAGCTTCTCTGGGATGGGTGGTTGGATCCCAGCGCTCTTCCCCTACCAGGGCCCCTCCGGTTCCTGCACAGGTTCCCGGTGGCACACTTCTGGGCCTCTCCACATTCTCTGTCCTAGTGACGGTGGGAGGGTGCCTGCCCATCTGAGCGGAGCCCCTGGAGGTGGGGGAATGGCCTTGCTCTTTGAACTTCGCATCTGGCCCACGGTCTGGCTCAAACAGAGTGCACAGAGAGTGTGTGTTGAGGAGCGCAGAGGTGCGGCAGCCCTTTACCTATGAGTCAGGGCTCTGTAGGTCTGCAAGGGCCAACACCCCAGGCCCCAGGACCAAAGAGGAAGGAGACTGCCCAGGTCCTGACATCTCCTGAGAAGACAGATCACCCCGGCTGCCAAGGCACCTGCCAGGTGGCCCCTCTGCCCATCCTTCCTCCAGCTCCCAGCAGGTTCCCAGTTGCAGTGGCATATGGAGGGAGGGGCACTGGTGATGGGGGTAGAGGACTTACCCAGGGGGGAATCTAGGACATTGGCCAGAGACAGGCAGCTCCCTGGCCCCACTTGTGGCCCGAATTCGCTGTGTGACCTCCACAAGTCACTTTGCATCTCTGGTCCTGTTTCCTCCCCTGTGCGATGGGTGCAATAATACCACGTTCCCTGTCACAGAGCTTTATTCAAGAGGCAGCTGTGGGTCTCCCTGGTGCTCCACCCCCAACAAAGTCCAGGGTAGGGAGTTGGTCCTGCCCCCCACAAGGGAACCCCACCCCTGCTCTTAGTTGTCCCAGGCGGTGTTTCCCCACCATGATCCTCCAGGCCCATTCACTCGTTCATTAGGCATGAACTAGCTGAATACCTGCCAAGCCCTGGTGAGCCTTTGGATCTAGAGAGGACTGAGGCACAGCCACGGTCCTGGGGGACTCACCCTCTTGGATAGGAGGCCAGCAAGAGAAGACATGGGGCCGGGGCTCAGAGTGGAGCATGGGGTTGGGAGTGGGTGCCCACCCGGGCAGGGCCTCATGGGCCCTTGCCAGGAATGTGCACATTATCCTGCAGCCGCTGTAAGCCTTTTAGCAGAGACAGGAGTGGGATTGAGAAAAACATCCCTGTGGCCAGGGCTTCAAGAATGGCTGAAGCTTTTGGTGGTCTCGTGGGCATGTGGTGGTAACAGAGGTTTGGGAGGTGGATGGGCAGGGTCTGGGGGCTGAGGGAGGTGGGAGGGAAATCGGGTTGAGTTCTAGATTCCCAGCGGGCACTCGTGGGCAGACAGTGGTGCTGCTTACTGAGGGGGGGATGACTTGGGGAGGATCAGGGTGGAGAAAAGATGGGGCCCGCCTGGATTTAGGTGCCAAAGGGAAGAGAAGCATGACAGTGCTGGCTCAGAGGCCAAGAAGTGTCCAGAAGAAGGACACACAGGAAGGTCATGTGAGAGAAAGGCCATATAACACTTATCCTAAGTGACCACTAGACGCTCAGCTGGTCACGGGGCTGCTGAAGGCAGAGGGCAGTGGTCAGTAGTGAAGTGAGGGTGCGAATTGAGCGTGTGAACAATGGGCAGAAGGAGAGAGACACAGTGTGGCCAGAGGGGGTGTAGGGTCATGGATGGAACCGTCCCCAGGTTCAGGTGGGTGGGCAGGAGACGGGGAGGCTAACGATGGGGAGAAGGTTGCTGCTGAGAAGATATCTCAGAAGAAAATGGGTGCAGAACAGAGGGGGCAGGATGTGGGGATGGCATGGCACAGGGGCACTGGGGAGTGTGTGGGGATGCCCTACTGTCAGGCAGCAGCTCAGGGCTTAGGGCAGGCTACCCGGCAGGGCCAGGGACCCCCAGAACAGAGGAGCTCCTGCCATGGATGGTGTTTTACAGCCTTGTCACTCCCCGTGCACTCTAATCGTGCATATTGAGCACTTGGGGTGGGCTGGTCACCGTGCTGGACACTGGGGACAAAGTGTGGTAAGATGCAGTCCCAAAGGGGCTAACAGTCATGTGGGCTCTTGCTCAAAGGCTTGTAACCCAGGGTTAAGCTCCCAGGAGCTTGGAAGGCAGGCGTAGGCACCTCCATTTGCCTTGAGTACAAACAGAGGTTCAGAGAGGTTTAGTGACAGGATGAAGCTCACACAGCCAGGAAGTGGCTGTGTTCAGGACAGTTCCAAGCCCCCTGACCCCAAGCCCCACCCTGGCCACCAGGTTCAGTTTCAGCCAGGTGGCCTTTAGGGTTGGCTACCCTGTTCCCCTCAACAAGAACAGTACAAGCTGAAGGCAGGCACATGCTCCTTCTTCTGAGCATCCTGTGTGCCCAGCCCTGTTGTGGAAGAGTTGATGTCCCAGGAGAGGGACATCTGTTCTTTTGCTGCCCAGGAGAGGGCAGAAGCAAACCCTTCTGAGAGGGGAGAGAGGGAGACAGGGAGAGCTAAGCAGGGATGACTCCTCCCCTCCCCCAAAAAGGCCACTCAGGGAGCCCTGGGAAGCCAGGCCAAAGGCGGTGCAATAAAGGGGCCTCTGAGACTCTTCCCGTGGCTGTGGTCCTGGCTCTGGGATTTCAGGGTGCGGTCACCATCCCCGCCCAGAGGTGGGAAGGCCCAGGCAGGTGGAGCTGGCCTGGAGCCCGCCCCTGCTGCTGGGGCATTGGCCGCTGGGAGGGAAGTTCCAGCCCGGCCGCTGCACCTTCTTATACAAGCAGCCCTGGAGGCACCGCACCTGAGCAGGCAGCCCTGACTGGAAGGAGCCCGGGGCCCTCATTCCTCCTCCTCCGCTGGGAACTGAGTGAGTCCTCGCCCCTGAGGGACTAGAGGGCAGCCACAGCAGTTTCCCCACTCTCTCCCCTCCCTTTCCCGAATCCTAAAACCCACCTGGGGGCCCCTCCTCCCTGGATCCAGGCCCAGCACCCACTTCCTAGGACAAACTCCAAGGGCAGCCCGAGGCCGCTGTGATTGAGAGAAAGAAACTGGCCTTGGGACAGACCCTCCTGTCCCCCTTCGGGGCCAGCCAGGGGGCCTTTGGCAAGGGTGTCGGTAACAGCAGGAAGCTGAGGCCAAGTTGAGGGGACTCCAGCTAGCCCCTTGCTCGTGCTTTCTCCTCTGGCAACCCCCACCCCCAACCCCCAGGTGGAGCAGCCGCCCTTGGGCGGCCCTGCTGGTTTCTTTACACCTGACCCAGTTCCCTCCCAGTGACTCACCTGCAGCCCCAGGCTGTCCCAGGAGCCCCTCTGCCTGCTTGGGCCCTGACTTAGGAGAGAGCAGCTTCTTGGATCTCCCTCCCACCCTCACCCCGCACTGCTGTCCCCCCAGAGATCTTCCTGCCCATCACCCCCAGCCCCCGGCGCTTCTGCAGGCCCCATGATCTCCTCAGGTCTCGCTGGAGCTTGCGTCTGGTTCTCACCTCTTAGTCCCTGGCTCCCTTCACCGCCCAGGGGCCTGAGATGGGCCCCAGGACAAGCCCACCTGCCCCCTCCCTTTCTTCCCAGGCCTCAGCAGTTGACCTCACTCTAGACCTATTTTTTGTAATGTTTACTTCAATGGTTTTTTGGAGCAGGTGGTGTTTGGTTACGTGAATAAGTTCTTTAGTGGCTATTTCTGAGATTTTGGTGCACCCGTCACCCCGAGTGGTGTGCACTGTACCCAGTGTGTAGTCTTTTATCCCTCACCCCCCTCCCACTCTTCCCCTACTCCCAAGTCCCCCAAGTCCATTATATCAATCTTAGGCCTTTGCGTCCTCATAGCTTAACTTCCATAGACCTGTTTTCTCTGCCCTTCTTAGAGCTGACTGCGTCCAGTACAGGGAGGGGTGGGCATCAGTACTGAATGCCAGCCTGGATGGGTGGTCAGTGCCAGGCCCTGGGGAATGGGAAAGTCCATGATCGTGACCAGTGGGTAGCTGATGACCAGGGATGTGGTCAAGTCTCCATGCCTGAATGTGAGGGAGATTTGGAGCTGGATCTGTGCCGGGGAGTGAGAGGTCAGTGGCTGTTGGTTCATATTGAGGGGGAAATAGGGCTGCCAGGACTAGGGCTCTGGGGCACAGGGGCATAGGGGCACAGGTGCTCTTGCTAAAATTTGGGAAGCTCTGTTTCCAGATTGCAGAAGGATTCTGGTGTTGAGGGAACTTCCAGAGCTGTTGCCTGGGCCGGGTGAGGCCTGCAGGACTCTTCTGTCCAGCTGAGGCTGCTGTGGGTGCCCACCCTGCCTCCTTGCCTTCTCCTGGCTGGGGGTCCCCTGTGAGGCATGAAGGGAGGGGGGCATGGGCCCCTGCCTAGGCCTCCGTGTCTGTCTAGGGACTGGGCCAGAGAGAGGAAGCAGAGGTAGCAGAAGGGCCTGCCTGCAGAATCCTCCCAGCCTCCCCCTTCCTTTCTCCTCCTTGGCCCAGTTAAATGTGTAAATCACTATTCCCTCCCTACAAAAATAGCTTAACTCCATTACAAATATTTGAATAATAGGAGGAAATCTCAATCGAATGACTGTTAGCATGTTGGTTTCTTCCCATTTATTCTGCCTTCTTATGCGTATGTCTTGGGCAGTTCCCGTAGAGACATCACAGCGTAATGACGATCGTGCCTTCTGCTTTTTCACTTACCATATTCACCTAGTCAGTGAATGTCAGCCGCTGTACTGGGGGCTAGGGAGCAATGAAAAATAAAGGACAGTTCCTGTCCTCAGGTAGCTTACTGTCCAGGAGAAATTGAACAGCAGATCCAGTGATGATATTGTATGGCATGGCAGTTATGGTATGGAAGATTATGATATGATATGATATGATATGATATGATATGATATGATATGATATGTCTGCAAAGACCTGTGGGGGGCATGTTGGAGGAGCTGCCCTCCCAGAATCTTGTTGGCAAGAGGGAAATCCAAGAGTGCTTCCTGGAGGAGGAAGGTGTTGACAGAGATGAATTCAAAAGGTTTCTACAGTTCCCTCTCATGAAACCCTCTGGACCGGGTGCCTTTTTCAGTGGCAGATTTTTTTTTCATCAGTGGTAATTAGTTTATTTGAGTTTCTACTCACCTTCTAGTTAATTTTGGCCATTTTATATTTTACTAGGAAAGCATTCATTTTCTCCAGATGTGTAAACTCTCCACTTTTAAAATTTATTATGAATTTCTTTGTGACCAAGTAAATTATTTTGCTAAGTTTTTCACAGACATGTAAGAAAAATGCATATTTTCTTTTTTTATTTTTATTTTAATTTTTTTTTTTTTGAGATGGAGTCTTACTGTGTCACCCAGGCTGGAGTGCAGTGGCATGGTCTCAGCTCACCGCAACCTCCACCTCCTGGGTTCAAGTGATTCTCCTGCCTCAGCCTCCTGAGTAGCTGGGATTGCAGGTGTGCGCCACCACACCGGGCTAATTTTTGTATTTTTAGTACAGAGGTGATTTTGCCATGTTGGCCAGGCTGGTCTGGAACTCCTGACCTCAAGTGATCCACCTACCTCAGCCTCCCAAAGTGCTGGGATTACAGGTGTGAGCCACCACGACTGGCCAAAATCAGTCCTTTTTTAAAACTCTGCTTGATTTGAGTCTCCTTAAGAGTTTGTATTCAAGTTGTAATTGCATTCTCCAGCCCCTCCATTTTGCCAATAGCCTTGAATTTATTTTACTAGATAGTATATTTACAGGTTTTTTTTTAAATCAAAGCAATATTTTAAAGTCTATAGTAAAAATCTCACATGTACACCATTTCCCTGCTCTGTTCTCCATCAACTCAAAAGTCACCCCTTTCATTCATTCTTTCTTCATTCTTCCAAAGTTTCTGAGTACAAACTAGTATAACTATGTATCTGATTACTTAATTTTCTCTCTCTCTCTCTTAAGCAACACCGTCCTGTGTGTAAAACAAGGTAAAAAACAAAACAAAACAAAAACCTTGTTTACTTTTTGTTTTATTTCTTTGACAATGTATCTTGGAGATTGTACCTAAAGAGGTCTGTCTCCTTCCCTACAACTACAAATAATCCATTTTACCAGTCTCCTGTTGACAGGCATTTGGGATGTTTCCCATTTTTTGCTGTTACAACAATGTCATAATGAATACTCTTTTATATACTCTTTTATATATGTACAGGTAGAAGTAGGAAAAATTCCAGAAGTGGGATTTTGGGGTCAAAAGGTAAATAATAGGTATTTGATGAGTATGTCCCATGAGGCGTATACCAATGTGCCCTCACCAACACAAATTAGAGTGTCTGGTCCCCAAAGCCTTGCCAACTGACTGTTGTCAAACTTTTGTTTTCTGCCAACCTGACCATAAAATGTATTATCTTAAGGTACTTTAAATTTGCATTTCTCTTTCCAGTAAGATTATCTTTTCATATATTTAAGGGCTGTTTGTTCCCCCCCGCCTTTTTTTTTTCTATGAATGGTCTATTTATATCCTTTGCCTGTTTCTGTATTGGGTTGTTGGGCTTTTTTCTTATTGAGTTCTAGTAGCTTTTTCTATACTAGGGAAAATAATCCTTTGTCTATTATTACATGAGTTGTAATTCCCTCCCCCACCCTGAGTTGTTTTTTGACTCTGCTAATAGCATTATTTTGCCACACAAGTTTTCTTAAAATATACTTATGTAGTCCAATGTATCACTCATTTATTTTATGGCTTTTATATTTTGAGTCTTCGTTACAAAGTCTTTTACATATATATATATATATATATATATATATATATATATATATACATACAGCATATTTGTCTTTTATATATATACATGCCAGCATAGTATATATTATATATATTTACATGTACATACAGCATATTGAAGTCTTTTATCTATATAGACACATATATAAAATATATAGGCTTATATATATGTATATACATACAGCATATTAGAATTTGTTTTCTTCTTTGATTGTATTTATGGCTTCATTTTTAAAAATGTAAATCTTTAATCCTTTCAGGGTTATTGTGGATGGACAGAGTGAGATGTGGACCCTCCCTTATTTATATACTTGTTTATTTATGTTTATCTCTGGATGGGCAGCCAGTTGTCCTGTGACCTTTCACTGACAAGTTTGTCTTTCCCCATGACCTGTGATGGCATCTTTGGTGCGTCCTGGGTCCCGGCTGTGCTGGGGTCTGGTAGCCGCATCTGGTTTAGTGTGTCCTGGGTCCCGGCTGTGCTGGGGTCTGGTAGCAGCATCTGGTTTAGTGTGTCCTGGGTCCCAAGTGTGCTGGGGTCTGGTAGCCGCATCTGGTTTAGTGTGTCCTGGGTCCCGGCTGTGCTGGGGCCTGGTAGCGGCGGCTGGTTTAGTGTGTCCCGGGTCCCGGCTGTGCTGGGGTCTGGTGGTGGCAGCTGGTTTGGTGGTTCTCTCTGTTCCCCCTGCTGAGCTGTCACAGAGTGAGTTTATATGACTTTGCTCCCCGGAGCTGGGGTCGAGCTGCAGGAGTACCCCACTTGGTGGGGGGGCCCTAGAGTGGAGAAGAGATGGTGGTCTCTGCCAGTGGGCCTGTGGGCATGGGACATCTGTGATGTCAAAACACCAGCAGGAATTCTCCCTGTCTCCTTGGTGCCCTGGCCTTATGGGTAGAGACTACCTGGCCCACCTGTTTGGCCCCCCTCAGCTCCTGGGCGCAAGGGTACAAGAGCCACCCTGCCTTCTCCCCAGGGTCCCATGATGGGCCAGCCTGCCCCAAGGTTCCCCTGGGAGCCTCCACTTCAGACATAGCCTCTCACCTATGCCAGCCAGGTCCCACCACCCACCCACTGCCCCAGCCTCTGCTTGACTCAGGCAGTAGTAGCAGGTGGCAGTTGGGAGCAGAGGGGAAACAGGGAGGGTTTAAGTGGTCTTATTCCCAGAATCCCAGCTCCAGAGCTGTGTATGAAAGGGAGAGGAACTACTTTGTAACACTTCGGGGGCAGGGGGAGCTGGAAGGGCAAGTCTGTTTCCAATTGAGAAATAATGAACAACTTTTTTTTCTTTTCTTTTTTGAGACAGGGTCTCGCTCTGTCACCCAGGCTGGAGTGCAGTGGTGCGATCACGGCTCACTGCAGCCTCAACCTCCTGGGCTCAAGCAGTCCTCCCACTTCGTCCTCCCAAATAGCCGAGACCACACGCTTATATGGTAGTGACAATGAGGATGGAGAATAGTAAAAAGTTTAAGGGATTTTTTTTTTTTTTTTACTTTTTATTATGAAAATGTCCAAATAGGCTGGGCCTGGTGGCTCACACCTGTAATCTTAGCACTTTGGGAGGCCGAAGTGGGAGGATTGCTTGAACTCAGGAGTTCGAGACCAGCCTGAAAAACGCAGTGAGACCTTGCCTCTATATTAAAAAGAAGTAAATAAATTTAAAACTAAAAAAAAAAGAAAATGTCCAACATGAAGAAAAGTAAAAACTTTTTTTTTTTTTTTTTTTTTTTTTGAGACAGAGTCTCGCTTTGTCGCCCAGGCTGGAGTGCAGTGGCGGACTATAGGCGCCTGCCACTGTGCCCGGCTAATTTTTTATATTTTTAGTAGAGACGGGGTTTCACCGTGTTAGCCATGATGGTCTCGATCTCCTAACCTTGTGATCCACCCGCCTCGGCCTCCCAAAGTGCTGGGATTACAGGTGTGAGCCACCGCACCCGGCCAAAAAAATTTTTTTTTTGAGACAGAATCTTGCTCTGTCACCCAGGCTGGAGGGCTGTGGCAGAATCTCAGCTCACTGCAATCTCTACCTTCCAGGTTCAAGCGATTCTCATGTCTCAGCCTCCTGAGTAGCTGGAATTACAGGTGCGTGCCACCACACCTGGCTAATTTTTGTATTTTTAGTAGAGACGGGGTTTCACCATGTTGGCCAGGCTGGTCTCGAACTCCTGATCTCAAATGATCCACCTACCTCTGCCTCCCAAGTTGCTGGGATTACAGGTGTGAGCCACCATGCCTGGACACAAAGAATTTTTTTTTTTCTTTTTTGATACTGAGTCTTGCACTGTCGCCCAACCTGGAGTGCAATGGCATAATCTTGTCTTATTGCAACCTCTGCCTCCCGGGTTCAAGTGATACTCCTGCCTCAGCCTCCCAAGTAGCTGGGATTACAGGCATATGCCAACATGCCCCTCTAATTTTTGTATTTTTAGTAGAGGAGGGGTTTCGCCATGTTGGCCAGGCTGGTCTTGAAAGTCTGACCTCAGGTGACCTGCCTGCCTCGGCCTCCCAAAGTGCTGGGATTACAGGCATAAGCCACCACGCCTAGTCAAAAATAATTTTTTTTTTTTTGAGACAGAGTTTAGCTTTTGTTGCCCAGGCTGGAGTGCAATGGCTCGATCTCGGCTCACCACAACCTCCACCTCCTGGGTTCAAGTGATCCTCTGCCTCAGCCTCCCAAGTAGCTGGGATTACAAGCATGGGCCACCATGCCCAGCTAATTTTTTTGTATTTTTAGTAGAGACGGGGTTTCTCCATGTTGGTCAGGCTGGTCTCAAACTCTCGACCTCGGGTGATACACCTGCCTCAGCCTCCCAAAGTGCTGGGATTACAGGCATGAGCCACCGCGCCCGGCTAATAATATTTTTAAGAAACGAATACAGGCCGGGCACAGTGGCTCACGCCCGTAATCTCAGCACTTTAAGAGGCCGAGGCAGGTGAATCACAAGGTCAGGAGTTTGAGACCAGCCTGGCCAAGATTGTGAAACCTTGTCTCTACTAAAAATACAAAAAAATTAGCTGAGTGTGGTGGTAGGCGCCTGTAATCCCAGCTACTCAGGAGGCAGAGGCAGAGAATTGCTTGAACCTGGGAGGCAGAGGTTGCAGTGAGTCAAGATTGCGCCACTGTACTCCAGCCTGGGTGACAGAGCTAGACTCCGTCTCAAAAAAAAATCAAAAAAAGAATACAGTTACTTATTGCCTAGATTTAACACTAGCAAGGAACCAGCTCCTTGCTGGCTGCTCTACTAGAAAAAAAAAAAGAGAAAAGAGAAAAAATAATATTTGCCATGTTTATTTTTATTTATTTATTGCTGATGACTTTAAATTCTAGGCCGGGTGCAGTGGCTCACGCCTGTAATCCCAGCACCTTGGGAGGCCGAGATGGGTGGATCACGAGGTCAGGAGATCGAGACCATCCTGGCTAACACAGTGAAACCCTGTCTCTACTAAAAATACAAAAAATTAGCCGGGCGTGGTGGCGGGCGCCTGTAGTCCCAGCTACGCGGGAGGCTGAGGCAGGAGAATGGCTTGAACCCGGGAGGCGGAGCTTGCAGTGAGCCGAGATCGCGCCACTGCACTCCAGCCTGGGCGACAGAGCGAGACTCCGTCTCAAAAAATAAAAAAAATAAAATAAAATAAATTCTAGACATCATATTTCACCCCTAAAAACTTCAGCATGCATCTCTGAAAAGTGATGTCTTTCTCCCTAAACACCCTACCATTATTATATCTGATAAAATTAACAATAATTCCTTAGTGTCATCTATGACCTAAGCTATCGTCAGATTTCTGCCTTATCCTAAAACGTCTCTCTCACAGCTGGTTTGTTTGGTTCAGGATCCCGTCCAAGTCCATGCCTTGCATCTGGCTGTCTCTTCAATCTCCCTTGAAGAGCCCCGCCCTTTCCTTCTGCCTGGACATTGACTCATTGCCCTGCCTGCAAGGTGTCTGTTTGCTTCCTTGCAGCAGTGTTTCCGTCTTCCTCTAACCCTGGTGTTACCTGAGAACTGGTAGGCAGGTCTGCAAGGCTTAGGCTGGTCAGATCAATGGGGCTCAGCGTCAGATAAGGCAAAGCCAGCAGGAGGCAAGGATGATTCTACCTTGAGTGACAGAGGTAGATGTCACTCAGATGCTAAGATCGGGGAAGGAGGAGGGAGAGGACAAATTTGATTTGGGGCACACAGTTTTCAACATGTACAAAGGACATCCAGATGGCAGTGGGATATGGGAGCCTGGAGACTTTGCTGTGAGTTGTTGATCTACAGCCGGTGGGGCTGGGCTCTCCCAAGGCGGTGGAGTGAGAAGCCAGGTGAGACACCAAGCATGAGGCCGTGGCAGAGGAGGTGGAGCCTGGGAGCCAATTACTGAGCAGTAGCAGAGAAAAAGGAGGAAAACCAGGAGGCCTGGCCCGAGGATGCCCAAGGAGAGGATTTTAAAGAGCAAACACTGGAGAGAAGTCAGGCCAAAGGAGGACCAGATCTGTCATCAAGGAAGTGGTGGAAGGCCTCTAAGCAGTGGGCTGGTTGTCTAAGTGAGGGGACAGAGAAGTTGGCTCAAAAAGGAGGAAGGGAAAAAGGAATTAGTTGTTAAAAGGGGATGCAGAGCTGGGTCCAGGGAACAAAATTTTTTTTTTTTTTTTTTTGAGATGGACTCTCTCTGTCACCCAGGCTGGAGAGCAATGGTGAGATCTCTACTCACTGCAACCTCTGGGTTCAAGTGGTTCTCCTGCTTCAGCCTCCCAAGCAGCTGGGACTACAGGCACCTGCCACCACGCCTGACTATTTTTTTTTTTTTTTTTTGGTATTTTTAGTAGAGATGGGGTTTCACCATGTTGGCCAGGCTGGTCTTGAACTCCTGACCTCAAGTGATCCGCCTGCCTCAGCCTCCCAAAGTGCTGGGATTTCAGGTGTGAGCCACTGTGCCCGGTCAACATTTTCTTTTTAAGATGGAGAGACCAGCCGGGCACGGTGGCTCACGCCTGTAACCCCAGCATTTTGGGAGGCCGAGGCGGGCGGATCACGAGGTCAGGAGATTGAGACCATCCTGGCTAAAACGGTGAAACCCCGTCTCTACTAAAAATACAAAAAATTAGCCGGGAATGGTGGCGGGTGCCTGTAGTCCCAGCTACTCAGGAGGCTGAGGCAGGAGAATGGCGTGAACCCGGGAGGTGGAGCTTGCAGTGAGCTGAAATCATGCCACTGTACTCCAGTCTGGGCGACAGAGCAAGACTCTGTCTCAAAAAAAAAAAAAAAAAAAAAGATGGAGAGACCAACTGGGTGCAGTGGCTCAGGCCTGTAATCCCAGCACTTGGGGAGGCTGAGGTGGGAGGATTTCTTGAGCCCAGGAGATCAAGACCAGCCTGGGCAACATAGTCAGACCCTGTCTCTAAAAAAAAAAAAAAAAAATTAGCCAGGCGTGGTGGTGTGGGCCTGTACTGCCAGCTACCTGGGAGGCTGAGGCAGAAGGATTGCTTGGGTCCAAGAAGTCAAAGCTGCAGTGAACCGTGATCGTGCCACTGCCCTCCAGCTTGGGCGACAGAGCAAGACGCTGTCTAAAAAACAAAACCAAAAAAAAAAACAAAAACATGGAGAGGCCTTGAGTTTGTTGAAATGAGAAAGGGACAAAGGTAGTCAGAAGGGAAGGGTTGGAAATTTGAGGTGAGGCCACTTCCAAGCAAGTGGGAGGCTATAGGGTCCTTCAGGACTGGGCTGGGGAGGTTGGCTTGGACGGCAGGCCCCTGTGCCTTCCACTGAGGGAGGGGGAAGGAATGGTGGGTGCAAACACAGATACGTTTGAGTGGGAAGGCAGAAGGTGACCACTCCTTGGTCTCATTTTCCCACCTCCCTAGTCTGGCTCATCCCTACAGCCTTCGCTGGCTGGGAGGTTCCCTCATGGACCATTTCTTTTTTTTTTTTTTGAGATGGAGTCCGCTCTGTCACCCAGGCTGGAATGCAGTGGTGCGATCTTGGTTCACTGCAACCTCTGCCTCCCAGGTTCCAGCAATTCTCCTGCCTCAGCCTCCTGAGTAGCTGGAATTACAGGCGCACGCCACCACACCCAGCTAATTTTTGTATTTTTAGTAGAGACAAGTTTTCGCTATGTTGGCCAGGCTGGTCTGAAACTCCTGACATCAAGTGATCCTCCTGCCTCAGCCTCCCAAAGTGCCGGGACTGCAGGCCTAAGCCACCACGCCCAGCCCCTCATGGACCATTTCTGATCCCTCCTGTCCCCAGTGGCCCTGCTGGGTCTCTGCCAGCCTTACTTAGAGCACAAGCGGTGTGAGCCCTGCGGAGGCCCCACCCCAGCTCCCACCCCACCCTGGAGGAGCAGGCCAGGCAGGCAGCCCCATGAGGTCACCCAGAGGCTGGGGACGGAGTCCGGAGCTGAGGGCACCCAATCGAAACCTGAAGTCAGAAAAGCAGAAGTGCAGGCCTGCTTTCCCTCAATCCCCATGGGTGTGGGAACCCAGGGCCCGCTCGGTTCTTTCATAGAACCAGCCCTGTGACGGGGTAGGGTTGACAGCTCTGTTCTACAGATGAATAAACTGAGGCCCAGAAATTCAAGCAGCTGCTCGGCGAGAAGCTGAAGTAGAGTTTAGACAAGAGTCCAAGTCTCTGGACTCCGGCTCCACTCTTTTTCCCTCTGAATCAATGGAAGCTTCTGCCCCAAGCCCAAGAAAAGGGTCTCATCTGAAACCGTTACATTTGAAATCTCACCCCACATCCATGCAATAAGATTACACTGAGTCAGCCGGGCTGCTCATGCCTGTAAGCCCAGCATTTTGGGAGGCCAAGGCGGCGGATCACTTGAGGTCAGGAGTTTGAGACCAGCCTGGCCAACACGATGAAACCCCATCTCTACTAAAAGTACAAAAATTAGCTGGGCATGGTGGCAGGCACCTGTAATCCTAGCTACTCAGGAAGCTGAGGCAGGAGAATCACTTGAGCCTGGGAGGCAGAGATTGCACGCAGCTGAGATCAAGCCACTGCACCCCAGCCTGGGTGACAGAGTGAGACTCCATAAAAAAAAAAAAAAAAAAAAAAGATTATACTGAGCCGTGGCACCTCACCTGGGAGGCACAGTCAAATCACCCAAGGAGACTTAAAATTCAACACTTTCCCCAGGTCCCGGCCCAAACCACTTCCATCAGAATCTCAGAGGGCTGAGCTAGGCACGGTTCCCTAAAGCCTACTGAGGCCTGAGGCCCAGGACCCTGTGGGGTCACCCCCAGCTCCCCCAGTCCTTCCCCTGGACATGTAGCTCTTGGCCAGGCTGGGATGGTTAAAGGGAGACCCAGTTTCTGTCCTGGAGAACATGTGTTTGGGGGAGTGACCTGTTGTGTGAACATGGCTGAGCTCCTTGAGGCAAGGATCACCATTCCTTCCGGCTCTCCCTCCACCTGGCCTGGGTGGCACAGAGCAGACTCACTGAGTCAACAAAGGACACCATGTCCCCTCGCCAGCCCCTGAGCCAGTTCCTGGGCCAAGTCCTGGTTTGGAGGCGTTCATTTTGCCTCTAGCCCCAGAGGACTGGGTCTTCCTAGTGCACCTGCTCCTGCCCCAGCACTTCCTATGAGGGTTTGGGAGGGAAGAGTGAGGTCCGAGTGGAGAAAGGAGGGGTGTTGTGCAGGTGGTTTGTTCTAGAACCTCTCCTGACCCTCCCCCTTGAGCCTCTCAGAGGCCTGAGGGTGTGGTGGAGGGAGGCGGACCCCTCTGGGAGCCACTGTGGTAATCACCTCCTCTCACTGGGGGAAGGGAAGCCCAGACAGGGCCTGAGAGCCAAATTCTGTGGCCAAGAGCAGGCAGGAACTGTGTAAGTTTGTTCACTCCCTATGGTTTGGGGCTGGAGCCCCATGGGAGACCCACATCATGGAGGCCCAGCTTCCTACTGGGGAAGAGAAGCAGGTGAGATGCCAGATGAGTTGCTGGCTGCCCATTTGGCAGTCCCAGCCCTGACACTGACACTCCTGGCCCCTGCCATAGGGAGTCACTGCCCCCATTCTACCTGCAGGGCAGTGCTGAGGGCCTGAGTTCCACACCTGTCCTCTTCTCTCCCCTCCCCACCCAGCTCCTCCCTGGTGGCCCAGAGTTTCTGGCCTCCCTGGAATTTACAGAGGTTCTTCCTGTCTCTGGGGCCTGGTTGCATATCCCTTGGTGACCTGTCATATGCCCACACATGTGTGTAGGGTGTGTGTGTGTGTGTGTGTGTGTGTGTGTGTGAGAGAGAGAGAGAGAGTCCACATCCCTGGCCTCAGGGTGGGGACAGAGATGGGTCAGGTGTGTGATAAGCATGAGGCCTCCAGCCTTCTGTGATTCCCGCTGTCCTCCACCCTGGTAGGGAGGAGGGGATTAGTCTACCCCTGGAGTCTGGGCTTCTCAGTCAGGCACAGGGGATGGGACACTGGTATGAGAGCTTTTGCGGGCCGAGCAGGGCATGGGGCACAGTCTTGCTCCTAGTGTGATCTCTCCAAGTGTCTTGTGCCCCACATTCACACTGTGCCTGGCTCTGCTTGGGGTCCTTGTCCCCAGCGCACAGTGGGTACAGGAGGGGAGGGGCTGAGAGACATGGCAGGGGAGAAAAAGAGAGCCAGGGCGGGGGCCGGAGGAGGAAGAATGGGCCTAGAGTGGGAGGGTGGGGGTCAGAGCCTGACCAGGAAGGGAGGTGGCCTTCAGCAGGGGTGGGCTGGTGGGCTTAGTGCTGCCTGGCCCTTAAGCCTGGGGAGGAAGCATTTCTAAGGGAGGAGGGAAGATAAGATGGACCCATGGGCTCAGAGGAGGGGCTGTAACTTCTCACTCAGGGCATGTGTCCACTGTGCGTGGCTGGGGTCTGTCACCCCCACACGAGGGGGTGAAGGGAAGAGAGGCCAGGAAGAAGATCTAACCTTCCTCCTAGAAGAAGCTGGTGCCTGGCCCTCTTCTCTGGGTCCTTAGAGAGGAGGGGACAGGCACGGGCATACTTGTACATGTATGTTGACACGCAAGTGGGAGTGGGCGCATGTGGGCATGCAGGCGTGGGAGGGCATATGCATCTTGGTGATCGAGTCTGCAGGAGACAGACCCAGGTGGTCAGGCGGGCAGATAGTGGTGTGGTCAGAATCCTTCCTGTCCTCCTCAGGGCTGGCACAGTCCAGACGCTAGCTCCCTGCGATATCACATCTGCCCAGACCCCTTCCTCTTTGGGAACCCTTCCCCTCCCCCCCCCAACAAGCTTCCTCTTTCCCATCACGCCTTCCCTGGGCCTAGAGGGAGTGGACAACCACTCATTGTCCTGTTTCCGCCCCAGGAGCCACTCCAGGCCAGCCCAGGCCCCCGGCACTCAGCGCCCCCTCTGCTCGTCCTGTCTGTGCAGCGCGCCCCTCCCCCACAGGCTCAGCCGTGATTTTCTCTGTGCAGTTCATGCTGTGGCTGGGTCTGGCCGTGATCTTCCCCTGTGCAGCCCACACCATGGCCGTGTCTGGGCCTGGGATGTGGCTCACTGGTCATTAGAGCACTGAGTGGGGCAGCCAGCAGTGTTTCTAGAAGCATAAAAATACCCTCCACCCCCCGCCCCCCCCCGCCCGTGCCCCAACTCAGGCAGCACTTCCGCAGCCCTGACAGGAAATGGGCTAGAGTCTCAGCCTCCCGCCATCTCGGCAACTTCTTGTTTCCCTGTTGCCCTGTGCCAGCACTGGGGTAGTGCCCCTGGGCTCCACCCCCAAAACCTTCTCAGGGCTCTGTCCCGGCAGCTCAGAGGGGCCAGGATGGTGGACATGATCGCCAAAGTGACCAGGAGGCAGAGTCGAGCCTTGCGGGCACAGGTAGGGGACACTGGGGTCAAGGGGTGCCCGGTGGGCCTCTACCCCAAGCCCTGTTAGGAGCTGGGTGAGGTGGGGCTCAGAGCAGGGAGCCTCTTGGAAGTTGGGGCTCATACTTCCTTTTCTCTTTCCTTCTCAGCGGCCCTGCCCATCCAAGAGGTGGTCAGCTTGGGGCAAGAGTGGCAGGGCTGCCACCCGCTTGTGGACAGGGGAGGGAACTGGAGACAAGGGGTGAACCACTGTAAGGAAGTGCCAGGGGGCTGGGCAGCCTGAAGCCTGAGAGCCGGGTCCCTCTTGGCTCCTCCTCTGGCCTGAGGTGGGAAGGCCACTTCTTGTCTCTAGGATGCGACCCAAGAGCCATTGATCCTGTAGTCAGGCCCCTGCTTGTGAGCTGCATCTGGGTCTTGTCTGGGCCTCCATGAACAGGAGCCAGGAGGAGGGCAGGGGTGGCAGGCGCTGCTGTAACTCCTTGAAGGCCAGAGGATGTGGAGGGCGTAACTGCACCTGGCCCCAGGAGCTGGTTAGAACCCAGCTGAGGCTCTGCCAGGAGAGAAGAGCATCTCTATCTCAGCACTGTGCGGGGTCTGCCGAGAGTTCTAGAGTTTGAAGGGGCCTGAAGGACACTGCAGTTCAACACCCACAAGGCTGTGGCTTCCCTAACAGGGAGTAGACTCTGCTCAGTCACCTCCAGTGAGGGCCCCTCACTACCTCCAGAAGCAGCCTGTGTCTCTGGCAGCCCCAGTCCTCAGAATGCTTCCTTCAGAGGAAAGCTGCTGTGCCCCTGCAGCGTGATACCACGTCTTCTCTTCCTTGTGACAGCCCTGTCATGCTGGGGACCTAAACTTCTACCTCCCAAATCTCCTCTGTACCTGCTGGGGACATTCCTTCGTGTGAGGGCCCCATCAGCCTCACTGGCCTGGGACTCCTCGTGGACTCAGAGCCATGGCCTACAGCCTGCCAAGTAAAAATTCCTGCTCCAAAGAGCCTGCTCCTTGTCAGCTCATCCACCCCTGGTGGAGCCTTTCAACCCCTGCCACAGTGGGTTCAGCTGGGAGGATGAGAGGTGTGTCTGGTTCCTCTGCCTTCCTCTCCCTGCTGCTTCCATCCTGCCCTCCCCAGGAATCTCCTGGTTTCTGTGGCTCCAACCCTCCTCCTCAGAAAGCTCAAGCTCATTCCAGGCTCTCCTGTCATGTCAGGCATGTTTGTTGCTGAAACTGGGCATGAGTTAGATTTGTGTACTCAAGCAGTTTGTGGCAGACCTGCTGTGTGCTTCAGGGCGTTGGCTCAGCTGCTGGGGGTGCAAATGGAATCAGCTACATTATCCTTAGTCTTGCTCTCAAGAAAATCCTGCCTTTTGGGGCAGAGGCGGTGGGCAGATGGTTGGACAACTGGCTGCCCACCAAGGCAGAACGCCATTGGGCCTCAACAGAGCAGTGAGCAGAGTGCCAGCAGGTTTGACCTCTCCCTGGAGAGGCTTGTCAGCTGAGCACCGTGAGAGAGCAGGATTTGGGTATGCAGAGAACCAGAGAAGGGAATTCCAGGCTGAGGGAACGGCTGGAGCAAACACATCGAGATGGGAGGATGCCTTTTCTCTTGGGGGCCAGTGAGAGGCCTGTTGTGGTTGGACTACAGGATGCCACATCAGAGCTATGGTGGGGGTAGAGAAAGGACAAGTGGGGTGAAGGGTCCCCTCTCAGCCACACAGGAGCCTGGAGGAAGGAGAGAGGAGTGAAGAAATGATGGGCTGGGATTCCCCAGCTCTCCCTGCCCCCTGGGCGCCTGGGGACCAGCACCCTGTCTAAAACTGTAACATCCTCTTCTTTGACAGCGTTTTCATTTCTTGCTTAGCAGTGATCAGCACTGACATGCTGTCCATTTACTCATCACTCCCACCATTTACACACAGGTGCACTTGAGTGCCAGCTCTGCCAGGGAGGGATTTTTGTCCCTTTCTTCCCTGCTGTATTCCCCGTGCCTCAAACAGTGCCTGGCACAGAGCAGGTGAATCTTTGCTGGGTAAACAAATGTTCTTCTTTTCCTTCTTTTCGTCGTTTTGGTTTGGGTTGCTTTTTTGGCATCAGTTTGGTGAAAAATGTATTTTTTTTGTTTTGGCATCTGTCTAAGGCTCAGGGAGAGGCCACCTTGAACAGATGCTTCCTCTTTCCAGGAGTTTACAGCTTAGTGACGGTGTCACAGTCAGCAGAGGAACTACTGTGAATTTTTAAAAGTTTTGTAGTACAAAATTTTGAGGCTGCAGGAACGTTCAAAGAAAACAAAACAAAAACAAACCCCTATAATCACAGTGCTCAGAAGGGACCTCTGTTAGCATTTTGGAAAGTTTCTGAAAACACAAAATTGAAATGTAGAAATCTGCTTTCCCCTGAAGTATTGTGTATGCTTAGAAAATAGTAGTAATCGGCTGGGTGCGGTGGCTCACGCCTGTAATCCCAGCACTCTGGGAGGCCCTGGTGGGCGGATCACCTGAGGTCAGGAGTTCAAGACCAGCCTGGCCAACAGGGCAAAACCCCATCTCTACTAAAAATGCAAAAATTAGCCAGGCGTAGTGGCGCGTGCCTGCTATCCCAGCTACTCGGGAGGCTGAGGCACGAGAATCGCTTGAACCCAGGAGGCAGAGGTTGCAGTGAGCTGAGATCACACCATTCCACTCCAGTCTGGATGACAGAGCTAGACTCCATCTCAAAAAAAGAAAAAAGAAAAGAAAATAGTAGTATCCCCGTATGCCATGCTGCTGCCTGGGGTTTGAGAATGTAGTCATCTGTCCCTCTGTGGGGCCAAGGGTGCTGGGCTGAATGTGGGGGCACAGGGATGGGGGGAATCTTGGGAAAAGGCTGGAACCTGGCACCTGAGCTGAGTCCTGAAGAAGGAATTGGAGTCAGCCAGGCAAAAAAAGGGGTGGAAATGGGCCTGGGCAGGCTGCAAATGAGCCTAGGCCTGGAGGAGACACAGCGGGGAAGGTGGGGACCTCTAGCAACTAGTGCTACTGGAGCTTAAAGTTCAAGGCAAGGGGCAAGGAGTGGCAGGAAATAATAGTGGAAGCACAGGCCAGTGAGGGACTGTCTCTTGTGCCTGGTTAAGGGCTTAGACTTTGCCCTGCAGCCAGCAGGGAGCTCTGAGGTGTGAATCAGGAGAGCCTCTGTTCCGGGAGGCTTACGCGTGGCTAGGTTTATGTTCTATGTAATTGAACCCCCAGCTGCCCTCACTCTCCTTTGGGGTGGAGTAAAATAATTCACCTCTCTTTGCCCCTCCATTCTCCAGCCCATCTGGCTGTCCTGTCTCCTTCTCTTGTCTGGAATTGGTTCTGACACCTGCAAACTTCACCTTGGAAAGTTCAGTCCCCAAATCCAGACAGGGTACTGATTCCAATCCCAGAGCTTTCTGGGCTGGGAGTGGGGTGGGGTGGGTGCTCTCAATGGAGCTGTAAGAATGCAGCTTGAACCCAGGAGGCGGCAGTTGTAGTGAGCCAAGATTGTGCCACTGCACTCCAGCCTGGGTGACAGAGCTAGACCCCGTCTCAAAAAAAAAAAAAGAAGGCCGGGCGCGGTGGCTCATGCTTGTAATCCCAGCACTTTGGGAGGCCGAGGCGGGCAGATCACAAGGTCAGGAGATCGAGACCACGGTGAAACCCCGTCTCTACTAAAAAATACAAAAAATTAGCCGGGCGTGGTGGCGGGCGCCTGTAGTCCCAGCTACTCGGAGAGGCTGAGGCAGGAGAATGGCGTGAACCCGGGAGGCGGAGCTTGCAGTGAGCCGAGATTGCGCCACTGCACTCCAGCCTGGGTGACAGAGCAAGACTCCGTCTCAAAAAAAAAAAAAAAAAAAAAAAAAGAATGCAGCAGGGCCCTGAATGGGCACCATAAACAGGGGCACACCCCAGGCCACTTCTCAGTTCCTGCCCAACCTCTGACTTGCCTCTGTGAGTGCACAGTTGTGAGAACTGGGTTATCGATGTTTTATTATTATTGATAAATATAATTAATGTAATTGACCCACCCATCTGGGGCACTAAATACAAAGGACTTTCAAGAGCATTTTCTCATTCACTCTTCACTACAATTTCCGGAATGGGCAGAGCAGACATTTTACACCCAGGAAACTGAGGCAGAGAGGTAGTGTGACTTTCTGAAGGTCGCCCAAGGGGCTAAAGCTCAGGGAGAGGTCACTTCTAACAGGCACTTCCCCTTTCAAGGAGTTTACGGCTTAGTGATGGTGTCACAGTCAGCAGAAGAACTTATGTGATTTTTAAAAAGCTTTGTTGTACAAAATTTTGAGGCTGCAGAAAAGTTTAAAGAAAATAAAACAAAAACAAATAAACCCCTATAATCGCACTGCCCAGAGGGGACCTCCGTTACCATTTTGGAAGGTTTCTGAAAACACAAAATTCCCCCTTTCTCCTCCCGCAGGTGGACGACCCCCCGGAGCCCGTGTACGCTAACATAGAGAGGCAGCCCCAGGCCACTTCACCGGGCGCCGCTGCAGCCCCCCTTCCCAGTCCGGTGTGGGAGACGCACACGGACGCGGGCACCGGGCGCCCCTACTACTACAACCCAGACACGGGAGTTACCACCTGGGAGTCGCCCTTTGAGGCTGCCGAGGGTGCCGCCAGCCCAGCCACCTCCCCTGCCTCGGTGGACAGCCACGTGAGCCTTGAGACCGAGTGGGGCCAGTACTGGGATGAGGAGAGCCGCAGGGTGTTCTTCTACAACCCGCTGACGGGCGAGACGGCCTGGGAGGACGAGGTCGAGAACGAGCCCGAGGAGGAGTTGGAGATGCAGCCGGGCCTGAGCCCTGACAGCCCCGGGGACCCGCGGGTGAGGGGCAGGGCCAGAGTGGGCGGTTCTACCTCTGAGCGCCTCTGATCCCGCCTCCTGCTCCCAGAGGCCCGAGGACAGACGGGTGAGGGGTGGTGATGGGTGGGCGGGGCTACCTCTGAGAGGCTTTGACCCCTTCTCCTGCTCCCACAGACCCAGGGACCCCAGGGTGAAGGGCGGGGCTGGAGTGGGCGAGGCTACCTCTGAGCGCCTCTGATCCCGCCTCCTGCTCCCACAGACCCAGGGACCAGAGGGTGAGGGGTGGGGCAGGATGGGTGGGGCTACCTCTAAGCGCTTCTGACTCCGCCTCCTGTTTCTGCAGACCCAGGGACCAGAAAGTGAGGGGCAGGGCTACCTCTGAGAGCCTCTGAGGCCTTCTGCCCCCACAGCCCCAGGGACCAGAGGGTGAGGGGCGGGGCCATGGTGGGCGGGGCTACCTATGAGTATCTCTGACTCCACCTCCTGCTCCCACAGCCCCAGGGACCAGAGGGTGAGGTGCGGAGCTACCTCTGAGCGCTTCTGACCCCGCCTCCTGCTCCCACAGCCTCAGGGACCAGAGGGCAAGGGGGTGGGCCTGGTCCAAAACGGCAGGGCCAGCAGGCAGTACTGGCACTCAGAGCCTCTGACTCCACCTTCTGTTCCCTGCAGCCCCCCACTCCCGAGACGGACTACCCCGAGTCGCTGACCAGTTACCCCGAGGAGGACTATTCTCCCGTGGGCTCTTTCGGTGAGCCCGGCCCTACCTCTCCCTTGACCACACCCCCCGGCTGGTCTTGTCATGTCAGCCAGGACAAGCAGATGCTCTACACCAACCACTTCACCCAGGAGCAGGTAGGGGCAGGGGGCAGATGGACCCGGACAGCCTCAGAGTCCTCCCCACAACCTTCCTCACTAGTAGGTCGCCTCAGTGCTCTAAACTGCAGCTCCCACACAGAGTCTAAACCAGCCAAACGCAGTGACCTGCACCTGCCCCTCCAGACTCCCTGGTGCTGTCTTGGAACCTGGTTAGAGGGAACCTTTTCCTCCCCTCTCATGAGCCGGGCTGGAGGCCCTGACCGTTCCTCTCCCCACAGTGGGTGAGGCTGGAGGACCCCCACGGGAAGCCATACTTCTACAATCCAGAGGACTCCTCTGTTCGATGGGAGCTGCCCCAGGTAACAACCTGGGGAAAGAGGGGTGCTGGGGAGAGAGGAAGAGATCTCATACGACTGTGTCTTTCTTCCCAGGTCCCTGTCCCTGCCCCTCGAAACATCCATAAATCCAGCCAGGATGGTGACACCCCAGCCCAGGCCAGCCCTCCAGAGGAGAAGGTAGGGGAGGAGCCATTGAGGTCCTGGCAGGACCACCACAGAAGCAGTGGGGGGCTTCTGGAGGTCCTGGGAGGAGGGACTGGGTGGGATATATCTGTCTCCCCCATAGGTCCCAGCAGAGCTGGATGAGATTGGGAGCTGGGAGGAAGTCTCTCCTGCCACAGCTGCTGTGAGGGTAGGCATCACCCCCTACCCCCAGCCAGGTGGTGGGGCTGGCGAGGAGGGTTCACTGGAGACATGGGCCCAGACCATAGAGAGTGGCAGCTGAGCAGGTGACTAGCCTCTACTCCCCATAGCTCACCCCTTAACTACCCACTCTTGCGCCTGCTCTCTCCTCTCTCTCTTAGACCAAGACCTTGGACAAGGCAGGGGTGCTCCATCGCACCAAGACGGCAGACAAGGGAAAGCGGCTCCGGTGAGAGCCCATCTACACCCAGGCCGGGGCAGGGTGGGCCTTGGTGACAATGTTCACTGAGCACTTCCTGTATGCCAGGCTCTTATTAATCCTCACAACAACTTTGTGAGTGGTCCTCTGTGGACCCTGAGACACTGCGAGATAAAGTGACTTGCTCAAGGTCCCTTGGCTGCTAGGTGTTAGAGTCGGTATTCCAGCCCTCATAATGGGGTGCCCTGGCCTGTGTTCCTAAGCTCTGACTTGTTCCTGGGGTAGGAGGGGCCCTCAGCCCAGGACCACATCTAAGTCCTGCCACCCCCGCTTCCCCACCCCCACCTAGGAAGAAGCACTGGAGTGCCTCCTGGACTGTGCTGGAGGGTGGCGTCCTGACATTCTTCAAGGACTCAAAGACCTCGGCTGCAGGCGGCCTGGTAAGGCCAGGCCCTCAGGGCAGGGACCACCCCATCTGCTTTTTTTTATTTTTTTATTTTTTATTTTTTGAGATGGAGTCTCGCTCTGTCGCCCAGGCTGGAGTGCAGTGGTGTAATCTTGGCTCACTGCAACCTCTGCCTCCTGAGTGCTCCTGCCTCAGCCTCTCGAGTAGCTAGGACTACAGGCATGTGCCACCATGTGCGGCTAATTTTTGTGTTTTTAGTAGAGATGGGGTTTCACTATGTTGGCCAGACTGGTCTTGGACTCTTGACCTCAGGTGATCCGCCCACCTCGACCTCCCCAAGTGCTGAGATTACAGGTGTGAGCCACTGTGCCCAGCCCCCATCTGCTCTCTCTAGTCTGGCTTAGAGATGACCAGGTCTGAGAGAGTGGTCCATGAATGTCAGAGGAGCTGGGCCTTGGCAGGAAGGGGGTGATGCTGGCAGATTCACTCCAAGACAAGTAGTTTTAGCCCATTGGAGATGGGGAACAGTCTTGAGGGTGGCCAGCTCCAGCCTGGAGGGCAGGGAGGCTGGGGGAGGGTGCACCTGCTTGCAGGGATGCAGACTGCACTCCTTTCCTGCCCTCCCCTGGGTGGGTGGGCAGCAGTGGACATGCCAGCCAGCAGGCTCCATGGTTAAGAAGCATCAGGGTCTCTGGGTTCAGGAACCCTTGGGGCTCTTTTCCCCACAGTTGTTTCCTGGCCATGCCAGTGACCCCATCCTATTCCTAGGGTCAGAGTGCCACAGCAGACACATCTGAGCTGAGGGCTCCCTGTGACCTTCCACCCTCTCCCACAGAGGCAGCCTTCCAAGTTTTCCACCCCTGAGTACACAGTGGAGCTGAGGGGGGCCACTCTCTCCTGGGCCCCCAAAGACAAATCCAGTAGGAAGAATGTGCTGGAGGTGAGTGGCGGGGTTGGGGAGAAGGAGGGAAGGGGCTTAGTGATGCCTGCCAGCCCTCTGACAACTATTGACCTGGAAATGACCTGGGGGTTTTTGACCCTTAATTCTCTATGATCCAACACTGAATGCAGCTTTTGGCTGTATTAATAGAGGTAGGAACCCAGAGCCAGAGAGGTGATATTTGCGCAGTTGTTGGCAGTGCTCTGGGACCGTTACTGTAGGCAAGCCCCAAGAAGGAGGACCTGGGAAGAATCGGGGCTACCATTCTCAGGGCTCAAGGCCAACGCTGCACCCCCGCCCCAGGGGACCTGTCCTGTGTTTCTAACATCACAGATTCTGCAGTTCCCTCTCCAGGAGCTGAGTTAATACTAATCCTTGTCCTGGAGGGTGGTGAGGAGTAGGGCTTCCGGGAGAGGAAATCCTCATGACTAGAATGGCAGCCCTCGCCCCAGCCTGAGAGAGACAAGAGGCTCCGTGTCCTTGGCTGCTTACTGTGACAGGCCTGGTTGGGAAACCTTTTTCTACCCAGGTCTCCTTCCCTGCCCCTGAGCCAGAGCCCCATTTCCGACTGGACTGCATCCCCAGTGAAAAAACTGGGGCAGTGGAGAAGACTACCATGCTACCCCCGCAGGAAGGGAGAGAAGACCCAGGAAGGGAGAGAAGACCCAGGAAGGGTTCTCCCAATGCCACACCCTTCACTGTCCACGTGTTGTCTTGTTTTTAAACTACTCTTACCCTGACCTCAGTGCCTACAAGGTTTGAGGCAGATCACAACAGAAACACACGTGGTGAACTGTCAAATTAACTGAAAAGCCAGGACCATGAAAAACAAGTAGGAGATGGGACTCAAGATGGAAAGGAATTAGGGGGCAGATGATGTACGGGTGCTAAGGTGGTGGTTACTGAAGAAAATTTAGCTCTGACTTTCCTGCTAGGTGAGGTGAAAAGAGAAGGGCTATCAGGTGCATGTTTCTTTGTTGCTGAACAAATAACAAAACCCACCCAGATGTTGAGGGAATCAAAGATTTTCCTAACCCTTCGCTCTTAAATTTCTTGTGTGTAGCTCCATGAACATGGGATCTAGAAGGACAAGTCAGGTACCCTGCAAAACAGCTCCAGGGAGGTTTAATTCAGGATCCGGGGCTGCTTCAGGTAGCATCATTATGATGAAGGCCAAGAGCATGACCTCATGTCTAAGCTCAGAAAAAGCAGTTCTGCAAGGAACCTGAGTGTGTAGTTTCCTGATTATTCACCAAGCTCCGTTCAGTTCTAGAGCCAGGATATCTACAAAGCAAAGTTGGAAAACTGGTTTCATCTCATGAGCTACTCTGATGAGTAAGTCTGGAGTCTTGTGGGGTTTTGTTTTTGTTTTTATTTTTTGTTTTTAGAAACAAGGTCTTGCTCTGTTGCCCAGGCTGAAGTGCAGTGGCACGGTCATAGCTCACTGAAGTCACAAGCCCCTGGGCTCAAGCGATCTTCCCATCTAAGGCTTCCGAGTAGCTAGGACTCGGCGCCTGGGTGGCTTGCCGCCCACACGTCACATCTGGCTAATTTTAGTTTTTATAGAGATGGGGGCTCACTATGTTGCCCAGGCAGGTCTCAAACTCATGGCCTCAAGTGATCCTCCAGCCTCAGCCTCCCAAAGGGTTGGGATTACAGGTGTGAGCCACTGTGCCTAGCCTGGAGCCTTCTTGAGAAGAATTCTGAAGCCTTCTCTGGGCTTGGCAGGATAGAGTTCTGTGACCAACTAACAATATCTGCTATGGTGTTAAATTGAGGAGAGATATCACCATTATTATTATTATTATTATTATTATTATTATTATTATTATCCAGAGTCTCACTCTGTTGCCCAGGCTGAAGTGCAGTGGTGCAATCTTGGCTCACTGCAACCTCTGCCTCTCGGATTCAAGTGATTCTCCTGCCTCAGCCTCCCGAGTAGCTGGGACTACAGGCACCTGCCACCATGCCCGGCTAATTTTTTTGTATTTAGTAAAGACAGCGTTTCACCATGTTGGCCAGGATGGTCTCAAACTACTGGCCTCAGG
Organism: Symphalangus syndactylus; assembly: GCF_028878055.3. Taxonomy (NCBI): domain Eukaryota; kingdom Metazoa; phylum Chordata; class Mammalia; order Primates; family Hylobatidae; genus Symphalangus; species Symphalangus syndactylus. The sequence continues at coordinate 46,118,668 of NC_072442.2, read as the reverse complement.
TGAGGCCTCCCAAAGTGCTGGGATTACAGGTGTGAGCCACCATGCCGGGTCTAAGACATCACCTTTGCTAGTCATGTTTCTCCCCTGACTTTGAGGGATAGGGATATCCTTCAAACAGTTCTCAATGAAGGTCATCACTGATGGACTTTTGATGAAAGTTTCAGAATAGGGCTTTTTGAGTCGTCTTTGCTGGCAAGGACTGGAAGGCAGGTGCTACTCAGGCCAGTGGGAAGGTGAGCAGGCCTGAATGGAAATCACAAGCCCCTGCCTCCTGGTTGACTGCTGGCCATCCTCTCTCCATGCAGGGAGGCCTGTAGGCAGCTCCAGGGTTTTCCTCAAGAGACTGACCCAAATTTTATATCCTTGAGGATGGATGGCTTTGTTGGGCCCAGGAAATTTTCACAGCAGGTCTTCCTAGTCACCCCAAGTTACAGAAAACTTCAGCAACAGTCCCCTGAAAGCTGCTAGCATTTGCCTGTGCAGTCAGCAGGATAAATGTTTTGTTTATTTGTTTGTTCTTAGAGATGGGATCTTACTGTGTTGCCCAGGCTGGAGTGCAGTGGCTTGATCGTAGCTCACTGCAGCTTCCAACTCCTGGGCTGAAGTGATGCTGTCGCTTCAGCATCCCGAGTACCTGGAAGTACAGGTGCACACCAGCATGCCTGGCTAATTTTTAAAAATTTTTCTAGATATAGGGTCTCACTATATTGCCCAGGATTGAACTCCTGGTCTCAAGGACTCCTCCCACCTTGCCCCTCCAATGCACTAAGATTATGGGCATGAGCCATTGTGCCTGGCTGGGGGTGAATATTTTGTGAAATACATTGCTATGTAATGATACAGCTTTGCCCTCTATATGAAACTTGCAAATATGAACTGATTATGTTTTGAGAGAGCTGCCAAAAACCATGGCTGTTGTTTTAGAAGTGTTGTCAAGCCATTCTCTGGGATACTCTTGAGCAAGGTTCTTGTCTGCTTTGATTAGAGTGAGGCTGTGTTATCTGCCTCTTGAAGGTTCTCTATCCTTTGCAGGGGAGGGCTAGGGGATGGGATATGCCATTTTCTTTTCTTTTCTTTTCTTTGAGACAGAGTGTTTCTCTGTCACCCTGGCTGGAGTGCAGTGGCACGATCTCGGCTCACTGCAATCTCTGCCTCCCGGGTTCAAGCGATTCTCCTGCCTCAGCCTCCCAAGTAGCTGGGACTACAGGTGCGTGCCACCAAGCCCAGCTAATTTTTTGCATTTTTAGTAAAGACAGGGTTTCACTGTGTTAGCCAGGATGGTCTCCATCTCCTGACCTCATGATCCACCTGCCTCAGCCTCCCAAAGTGCTGGGATTACAGGCATGAGCCACCGCGCCCAGCCTGTTTTCATTTTAAGCAGTTTAAATAGTCTTCAAGTATAAGTTTAAAAGGACAGCCAAAGATAGTCCATTCCAGTTCTAGAAGTTGTTTCCTGGGGTCTGAGACAGTTTCTGTTGTCTCTGACTCTCGCTGAACCGAAAGCGCAGGGTTGGTGTGAGCTGTTGCCGCCAAACATTCACATTAACCTGGAACACTGGGTCCTCAGAGCCAGAGGCTGATAAGGAATCCATCTAAGCTACCATCCAACTCAGAAAGGGCTTTGGGCATCAGTCCTGCGGTGGCAAGTTTCCCTCTGGTGTTCTGTTTAATTTATACTTCATGATGAATCAGGCTAACAGAAGATGTGTTGCCCAGGCTGGAGTGTGGGAGGTGGTGGGGACTCCTGGCTGCAGAAGGTGGGACAATGTTTCTGAGTCCTCAGTGTGTGTATGGGGAGGGGCAAGGGGAGACCTTGCTTTCACTGGGATCAGCCATGATCGGCTTTCAAATCCTCTCTCCCTATATTCACTGTTGCTTCTAGTAGACAGGGGTCTCAACATAGGAAGTTTCTGGGTTTTTTTTTTTTTTTTTTGAGACGGAGTCTTGCTCTATCGCCCAGGCTGAAGTGCAGTGGCGTGATCTCGACTCACTGTAACCTCCGCCTCCCGGGTTCAAGCAATTCTTCTGCCTCAGCCTCCCAAGAAGCTGGGATTACAGGAGCCCGCCACCATGCCTGGCTAATTTTTGTATTTTTAGTAGAGACAGGGTTTCACCATGTTGGCCAGGCTGGTCTCGAACTCCTGACCTCATGATCTACCCGCCTCGGCCTCCCAAAGTGCTGGGATTACAGGTGTGAGCCACCGCACCTGGCCTCACATAGGAAGTTTCTTTCACCTAGTTTGCAGGCCAGTGCTCTGCATGAGGCCTGCCATGTTCTGTGGCTTGCAGGGAGGCAGGATGGGGGAGGGAAAGTGTACCAGACAACTGAGCCATGCAGCTCTGTGCTCATCACTCGCTAGCTGTGTGCCCATGAGGAAGCAGCTAAAACTTGCTGAGCCTCAGTTTGCTCATCTGTAACACAGAGATGCTGTCAGCCACTGCTTTACGTGAGGCAGAAGATCCAAGACTTGGCCTGGGGTGAGGACCTTGCTCCATTAAGCTCTGAGTGCCTGGGGTCAGGGACAGGTCACCTCTATCTCTGTACCTACCCGCAACTAGGGCCAACCCCCGTACCAGAGATGACCCAGTGACTTGTGTCCCTCCAGCTACGGAGCCGAGATGGCTCCGAGTACCTGATCCAGCATGACTCAGAGGCCATCATCAGCACCTGGCATAAGGCCATTGCTCAGGGCATCCAGGAGCTGGTAAGCAGAGCCCAGGGCCTCTAGGGGTGGGGGGGAAGAGGTGGCCATTATGAGTGGGGCCCTCTGCTCAGGCTCAGGGAGCTCTAAGGTACCAGTGGGTAATGCAAATGCAGTCCCCACTAATGGCTAGGATGGCAGGGTAGGCTGCTGAAGAAACTGCCTTCTGTAAGTCTGCGAATCCAGGCCTGGGGTTGGCCCTGCAGGAAGACTCTCCAGGTGAGGGTAGGGGCACATTCTAAAGGAATTTCCCATTTCACGGGAGGCAGAAGGCCAAATAAGTACTCTGTAAGCCAACCAATGGCAGGCTGAAACTAGCAGATACAATTTTAAAGGATTGATTTCAATAGTCGACCATTTTTTTAAGGCTCAAAATACCAATTGCATAAGTAGAGCTAGGACAGGGGCCCTCTGAAAACTACTGACCTGGAAATGACCTGGGGCTTTTTGACCCTTAATTCCCTATGAGCCAACATTGAATGCAGCTTTTGGCTGTATTAATAGCGGTAGGAATCCAGAGCCAGAGAGGTGATATTGGTGCAGTTGTTGGCAGTGCTCTGGCCACAGCTGGAGGTGCAGGCTCAGAAGTGGGAGCCACGTATTGAGGAATGCTGACCTAGTTAGAGGAGCTGAGGAAAATAGAGAAAGATGGCACCAGGTGGGTAGGAGTCGCCCGGATAGGAAGGGGTGTGGGAGAACAGGATGACTGTCTCTGCACCTTAAGGGCTCCATGCAGCTAAGGGAGGTGAATGTTCTCAGGCTCACTGGTGGAGGTAAGGAGAGTTAACCTGGTTAAGGGAAGAGAGGACTCTTCGCTGAGGGTCTCCAGGCCATGCCTGTTGGGAGTGCATTTCGGGTCCCTTGCCCCATCCTGGAAGGCCCCGCAGCTGGCACAAGGCCCCGCCTCTCTGAGGCTATGGGAATCCAGTCCGCAGACCTGCCCCCAGAGGAGGAGAGCGAGAGCAGCAGAGTGGACTTCGGGTCGAGTGAGCGCCTGGGAAGCTGGCAGGAGAAAGAGGAGGATGCGCGGCCGAATGCAGGTGTGCGCAAGGCAGGATGGGGTGGGGGCTCCAGGAGGCCTCTCCTGGGGAATGACGATTGCTGGGGCCTGCCTGGCCTGCCCTGGCGCTGCCTCCTGACTCAGTCCTGCCTTTCCCCGTGGCAGCCGCGCCGGCCCTGGGCCCCGGGGGCCTGGAGAGCGACTTGAGCAAGGTCCGGCACAAGCTCCGCAAGTTCCTCCAGAGGCGGCCCACACTGCAGTCGCTGCGGGAGAAGGGGTACATCAAAGGTACCCGAGGCCTGCGGGGAGCGGGGAGCGGGGACCCGGGAACGGGGACGGGGCGCAGGCTGGGCAGGAGCTGATGAGCCTCTGCCCTAGACCAGGTGTTCGGCTGCGCGCTGGCCGCGCTGTGTGAGCGCGAGAGGAGCCGGGTGCCACGCTTCGTGCAGCAGTGCATCCGCGCCGTCGAGGCCCGCGGTACGTGCGCTGCGGGGGTGAGGGCGGCAGGCATTGGGGTGCCAGCAGGCCTCCTGCCAGGACCGCAGGCTGGAGACCCCTGGATGGACGCAGGGTCCAGGGGGAAAGTACGGGAGGCCCCGAGTGGGAGTCATAGCAGGGACCCGTAGCCCCACCCTACCCCCATCCCTGAACCCGGGATCAGCGCCTCCCTCTGGCCCAGGGCTGGACATCGACGGGCTGTACCGCATCAGTGGAAACCTGGCCACCATCCAGAAGCTACGCTATAAGGTGGACCACGGTGAGGCCCGTCCCCAACCCCTGCCCCAGGGCCTGAAGACGCAAGGGGTACTGACTTCCCTTCTGTCCTCCTCCCCTTCCTCCGCCACAGATGAGCGCCTTGACTTGGACGACGGGCGCTGGGAGGACGTCCACGTTATCACTGGAGCCCTGAAGCTCTTCTTTCGGGAGCTGCCCGAGCCCCTCTTCCCCTTCTCGCACTTCCGCCAGTTCATTGCGGCCATCAGTGAGCACCTGGGGCAAGTGGGGCGGATGGGGTAGGGGCGTGGCGGGCCACCCCTTTAGCAGGCTCCCCTCGCCCAGCCGACATCCCCTACCTCCCGTTCCGACTCCCTCCCTCTAAACCTTCCCTCACCCAGAGTTGCAGGACCAGGCCCAGCGCAGCCGCTGTGTGCGTGACTTGGTGCGCTCGCTGCCCGCCCCCAACCACGACACTCTGAGGATGCTCTTCCAGCACCTCTGCCGGTGAGCCGGGCGGGCCGCACGGGAAGTGGGAGGCAGGTCCTGGCTGGAGCCCCCAGCGCCTCCCCGCAGTTCGGAGCCCTGAACCCACCCACCCCTGCCACAGGGTGATCGAGCACGGCGAGCAGAACCGCATGTCGGTGCAGAGCGTGGCCATTGTTTTCGGGCCCACGCTGCTGCGGCCCGAGGTGGAAGAGACCAGCATGCCCATGACCATGGTGTTCCAGAACCAGGTGGTGGAGCTCATCCTGCAGCAGTGCGCGGACATCTTCCCGCCGCACTGACTGCTGGCCTGTGGGGCGGCGGCCGCGGTCCTGCCACACAAGCTGGGCGGCGGAGGCCACGCAGCCGGGCCTTCTTCTCTCTGGGAGCCTCCGCCAGCGCATAGCCGCAGGCCGGTGTGACTTCTGCACCCTCGGTTCTGAGGGTACAGTGACCCCTAGTGGGCAGTTTGCAAAATGTGATTCCTTCCCCTCAACTCCCCATCCCCCCCCTCCCCTCCCCGTCACGTCCTGTTTGGGGGTTAATTAGGTTTTTTTCTCTATTGCATCGCGCCTACTGTGCGTGTGCGATAGCGTGTGTGGGGATGAGAGTTTGTTTTCTGGAATGGTAGGTGCTGGGAGGAGGAGTTTGATGGGGGGCTTCCTGGTTGCTTCTGGCCCTCCCCTCGTGGAGGCCTTCACAGAGACCCTGTGAGCCCTGGCCCTGTGCTGGCACTGTGCCAGTCATGAAGCAGCTGTGACCACTTCCCCACTGTGGAAACAGGACTGACCCAGCCTTCAGCGTGGGCAGCTGAAGCTATCCTCCTTAGGCCTCAGGGATGACCTCCTGCCTGAGCCTCTCACAGGCTGGCTGTGGGCCAGTTTCATCTGCTTTCCTGTTGGGGGTCCCCGGCCTCTGCTGTTGCTGACCCACTGGTGTTCTGTGCAAGGCTTCTTCCCATTCACCAAGTGCACACCTTGCATCTGCCGCTCGGCATGCACCAGTTCCACACAGCATCCCATTTTACAGACAAGGACGCTGAGGCCTGCAGCAGCAGTGTGACTTGCTCAAGGTCCAGTGAGTGACCTCATTCCCCAGAAAAGGCTCCTCCCACACCAGAGTACAGCCTGGGTAGGGGGGAAATCAGTTCTTTCAGCTACCACCCCTCCAACCTTTGGGCCTATGCGAAAAGAAAGGAACTAAACTGGGTGTGTTCTGTCTGGACCTGGGGAGGCCCCTGAAGGCAAAGAGGGAAACTGCCCCAACTATTCTGTCCTAGGGGAGGGGAATATAGCCCTAGCAGGAGCTCCCAGCCCCTCTTGGCACTCTGACACACAAGTACGCCCATCTGGGGCCCACTTTGCCACGAAGAGCTGGGCAGGCCTGCAGGGTGTGGGGAAGGAGGACACAACCTCAAGAAAGGAAGCGTGAACCCCAGGGAAACAGCCGGTCCCTTCCCTCCTGAGACACAAGCCACCTCAGCTTGTGGCTCTTGGCCCCCAGCCCCACCAACCCACCTGTTCATTTATTCAACAGACAATGACAGCTGATATTTATTGGACATTTGCACCATGCCAAGCATTTGGCTTGGATTATCCCATTTGTTTCTCACAGCCGGTATTTATTGTCTGCTCTTCTGTGCCAGGTGCTGTGCTCTGGGCAGGGGCACTGCATGGGCTGCCTGCTCTGGTGGAGCTTGTGGTCTGATGGGTGAGGCTGACCCAAGCCCACCCCATTGCCAGCAGGGCCAGGGCAAGAGTACACACAGGGGCCTCATACCATATGTCTAAATATTTAAAAGTTATCAATCAAGCTAACAACTGTTAAATAAAATATGTTCTATTCTCCTACTTTGACAAATGTGTCTTGATAATGACCTGAAAGGCCAGGTTCTAATTTAAACTTCTTTGACTTTTCCAAGTTCCATGCCCAAATGTGGTGGCCGGAGAAGGGCAGGCCTTGGGCTCAGCCTTCCCTCTCATCTTCCCCACCAACAGAGCCCTCCTCCCCCAAGCAGAGGCTCACGGGCACATATGTGGACATCATAGTCCATGTGTGCAAACTGCCCATACCCCCTGCAGCCAGCTGCCACTTGGCTACCCCACTGGTGACATAGCCCACCCTTGAGGGAATGGGCTTGGAGCTATTTGGGCAGGGCATGCTGGGGCCCCATGTATCAGAAGCATGTTCTAAAGGGCGGGGGTCCAGGCTACAAGAGGGCTCCCCAGATTCCTCATCCTGTGGGGAGAGCCACAGACACAGGAGCCTTCTCCTGCAGAGGACCCATGGCAGGGACCCCTCTCATTTGAGTCCAAGGGTGAAACTAGACAGACAGTAAGCAGCTAATTACTTGGTTACCACATTTGTACAAGAGCTAGCAGAAGTGTAGAGTGCTCAGAAGGTGTGTCATAGGGTGTGAATGTTCCCCAGGGATCTGAGATGCTTCTGCAGAAGCCACATTTGAGAGAAGCAGTAAAGAATGAAGAGGAGTTGAGCAGGCGAGGGGTTAAGGGAAGGGTGCTAGTCAGTGGGAGTGGCACGGGTAAAGGCTCTGGGGCAGGAAAGCTTGTGGGGAGAACAAAATCTGAGAGAAGACCATTGTAACTGGAGCCCAGAAAACCAGGGAGCATGGGTACGAGGTGAGGCTGGAGACCTGTAAGGGACAGAGCATGTGGGGCCTTATGGCCAAGGACATTGGGTCCCCAAGACAAGGAGCTGAAAGGCAGGGAGATCTTGGAAGGTGTCCGCTCCCCACCTCCTTCACCACCCCAGGCTTCTGACCCTGCCAAGGCCTCAGTGGGCAAATAATACAGCAGCAGGCAGGAATTATCACATTTTTGTCATCAAGGGGAGCTTCAGAAATCACCTACCACCAATGAGGAAACCTCTAGAGAGAACATCATAAGTCACCTGCAGCCACATGGCAGGTTGGTGGCAGAACCTGGCCCAGAGCTTCATTTGCACAGTCTAGGGACCTACTGTGCCCCTCACCAGAAGTCCGAGGCTCAGTCATATGTCCCCAGCCCTGAGCACATGCATGGTGAGCACTGTAGGTGTGCATCGAATAGGTTTAGAACGAATTGGATTGTTCTGAAACACAAAGAATGTAGAAGTGGTGTCTTCCCTCTTGAAGCTCCGTCTGGTTGGGGAGAGCTATAAAAAGGAGCTACAGTGGCACAGCTGATAAGGGCTGCCACGGGGATCTCTCCCCAAGCTTACTGCCTCTCAGCAGATGCCCTTAAGTCCTCCTGCAGCCTACAGTCTGCCCCTGAAGCTACTCTCAGAAAGGCCATGGTGCCACTTGGTTGCTAAGTCGGGGGACGTGCTCAATCCTGTGCAAGTAAACACATAAACTGTCTGTTGTCCTTCCTGAGACACACTGTTCCTTTGCCTGCAGCAACATGGGGTTTCCTTTTTCTTTCTTTTTTTTTTTTTTTTTTTTTTTTGTTTGAGACAAGGTCTCACTCTGTTGCCCAGGCTGGAGTGCAGTGGTGCGATCGTAGCTCACTGCAGCCTCAACCTCCGAGTCTCAAACCATCCTCTTGCCTCAGCCTCTCAAGCAGCTGGAACCACAGGCACACACCACCATGCCTGACTTTTTGTAGAGATCGATCTCACTATGTTACTCAGGCTGGTCTCAAACTCCTGGCCTCCAGTGATCCTCCTGCCTCAGCCTCCCAAAGCACTGAGATTACAGCATGAGTCACTGTGCCTGGCTTACGAGTCTTCTCCACCACTCCACCCCTCTCTTCTCAGCTCCCTGTGTGCTCTGCTTGCCCTATGAACGGTGATGCCGCCACCCCCAGATTGTGCCCTTGGCCCGCTGCTCTCTCCCTTCCATATCCCTCATCCATTCCACCCTGCAGAGTCAGCCACCAAGCCTGCACCCATGTCACCCAAATCTCTAGCACCAGCTTGGAGTGCTCTCTTGCGAGTCCTGTGCAAAATCTACCTGCTCAGGAGACACTTCCATGTGGATGGCTGCCAGACACCCAAAGTGCAATCCATCTGCAACAAAGCTCAAACCACCCCTGCTCCCTGTCTCTGAGCATGGCACCCCCAGTCCCCAGAGTCCCAATCTTCTACTCCTAAATATGTCCCATCCTCCATCAGTCTCCCTCATCTGGGTGATCACAGCAGCCTCTGAATGGGTGCTCTCCTCCCCATTTAATCCTCCACCCAGCAGCCACCCCTCCCACCTATGCACACCAGCTGTGCCCACGCTGCCCCGGGACACTCCAGGCTGCTTCTTGCCTCGATACTTTTGGGCCAACAGTCTTCCTGCCTCCTTCCCTTTCCCCTGGCCAGTTCCTCCTCCTCCACCACCAAGCCTCAGTTCACACCTGCCCCCTACACCCTCCTCAGATCTCACCCATGTGTCTCTCTCATCACACTTAGCTCACTGGATACAATTGTGCTTCCGTGGCCAGGCCTTCCCACTGGGCTGTGAGCTGGCAGAAGTTTGCAAGGTTCATCCAGGTCATGGCCTGCATCATTACCTCATTCCTTTTTATTGTATTTATTTATTTATTTATTTATTTTTGAGACAAAGTCTCACTCTATCACCCAGGCTGGAGTGCAGTGGTGCAATCTTAGTTCACTGCAACCTCCACCTCCCAAGCTCAAGCAATCTTTCCATCTCAGCCTCCCAAGTAGCTGGGACTATAGGTGTGTACCACCACACCTAACTTTTGTCTTACCATGTTGCCCAGGCTGGTCCGGTACTGCTGAGCTCAAACAATCCTCTGGCCTCCACCTCTCAAAGTGCTGAGATTAGAGGCGTAAGCCACCACACCTGGCCCTCATTCTTTTTTATTGTCAAATAATGTTCCATTGTATGGATATATCCCATTTTGTTTATCCATGTGTCAATTGATGGACATTTGGGTTGTTTCCACTTTTTTTTTTTTTTTTTTTCTGAGATGGAGTCTCACTCTGTCTCCCAGGCTGAAGTGCAGTAGCATGATCTTGTCTCACTGCAACCTCCGCCTACCAGGTTCAAGCAATTATCTGCCTCAGCCTCCCGAGTAGCTGGGATTACAGGCTCCTGCCACCATACCCGACTAATTTTTTTTTTTTTTTTGTACTTTTAGTATTCTGGGGGTTTCACCATCTTGGCCACGCTGGTCTTGAACTCTTGACTTCGTGATCCACCTGCCTCGGCCTCCCAAGGTGCTGGGATTACAGATGTGAGCCACCGCGCCCAGGTGGGTTATTTCCACTTTTTGGCTAATATGAATAATGCTGCCATGAACACTCACATACAAGTTTTTCTGTGGACGTATCATTTCGGTCAGCTAGGGCTACCATAACAAAATACCATAGACTGGGTGGCTAAAACAACAGAGATTTACTTCCCACAGTTTTGGAGGCTGGAAGTTCGAGTAAGGGGCCAGTACAGTCAGGTTCTTATAAGGGCTCTCTATCCCAGCTTGCGGACAGCCACCTTCTCACTATGTCCTCATGTGGCACAGAGCGAGCTCCAGTCATTTCCATTTATTACAAGGACACTAATCTCACCTTTATGGTCTCACGTGAACCTAATCACCTCCCAAAGGCCCCACCTCGATACCATCACATTGAGGGTTAGGGCTTCAACATATTAATGGGGTAGGAGGCACAAACACTCAGTCTATGACTCATGTTTTAATTCTCCTGTGGAATTTCCAGGAGTTTGCTGGATTAAATTGCTGAAATAAAAGGTAACTCTACTTTTAACCTTTTGAGGAACCATCAAATTGTTTTCTATAGGTGCACAATCTCCCACCAGCTGTGTTTGAGGGTTTCTGTTCCCTCTCGCCTTCTGCAACAATTGTTTCGGGTCTTCATTCCCTCCAACTCCTGGCCCTCCCGGCCTTCCCTCTCTCAACCAGTGACCCACCTCCACCTCCCGGAATGGTGGACACACTTAACATCCCACCACAAAGCTCAGCCCTCCCTCACCACAGCCTCGCTGGCCTCCTTTCCTCGGTACCTCAGAGCAGACATTTCTCCAGGGTACAGCTCATCTGTGTTTTCAGGAAATATCCACGATCACTGGCCCCTCTTCTTGCTATTTAGCTGCTGTCTCAGGTTGAATGTCCCAGGAAACAGAGAAGTTGGCAGGGGGCTTGCTGGGTGTGATCTCGGGATCAATGCCTGAGGGGCGGAGCCAGCAGGAGTGGCTGAGGGAGAAGCTGAGCTGGGGCGCAGGCCCATCTAAGGCCTCAGCCACCCCATGGGAAGCCCTGGAGCTGGGACAGCCTCAGCTTTGTGTCCCATTATGGCCAGGGGGCCAGGCCACTGGATATGGGCTGCCTTGTAAGGTGGGAGAAGGGAGGGCACGGATTTCGGCAGAGCGGCTCTCTTCAGACCAGGACACATCCTGGAGAGAGGCTCAGATGAGCGCTATTGGCCGCTGACCCTCCCTGCACTTTGGGAAATCCTTGCCCAGTCCTGGAGGACGGCATCTGAGCAGCACCCATGGTATCCACTGCATCAACTGGCCACTTCGCCTTGCCACGGGAACATGCTGAAGTGCCTCTCTCTGAAACCCGCCACAACCCCACATCTCTCTGCAGCTGCCACCATCCTCCTCCCCCTCCCCTTTGCAGCCAAACTTCTCAGAAGTCATCTACACTCACGGTATCCATCCGCTTCTCTTGTTCGCTTCTCAACCCCACCCCCCGCCCACATCACACCACTGAGTTTTTTCCCCTAAACTCACCGATGATTTCCCATTGATAGCTGCTGGATATTTGGGGGTCTGTGTATTAACTGCCTTTTTAGCGGCACTCTATCCTCTGCTGACCACCCCATTCTTGGAAATGTTCCCTTTCTCTTGGCTTGCACATTCCCCTCGTTTTCCTCCCACCTCGGGCCATGTGTCATTCTCTGCTGCACAGCCAGTACAGGCAGAGTCCTTGGGGTCCACCCCTCCTGTACTGTCCTCCCTCCCTGGATGAAACTGTCTACACTCACAGCATCAGCAACTCACTGATCCATAGTACCAGGCCTGACTGCTCTCTAAGCTCCAAATCCTGGTGTCCTCTGACAACCTGCCATCTGCTCCTCTGGGACGGTCCTCAGCCCAAGACTGGATTTGTGATTTTCCCCAAACCTTGTACTCCTCCAGGGTTTTACCTGTCCCAGGCAAAGGCTCCATCATCCCCCAAGTGAGGTGAGCCAGAAACCTGGGAATGTGGCCTACTTCCTCCATCTCATCTGTCTCTCCTGCCTCCATACCTGATCTGTGTCTGTCGGTCCTTCCTGTCTGATCCACCCCTCTCCATCACTATTAGCCTCTTAGACCTTCATGGTCTAAGGAAAAGACCAAGCTTCAGCATGGCCTGCCTTCTCTCGTGAACCAGTATGAGGCAGTGGCTCAGAGCGTGGGCTCTCGACTCAGGCTCCCTGGATTCAAATGTGAGCTCCACATTGCCCCTGCCAGATGGTTCTGGATAACTGACTAATTCCTTTGTGCCCCAGTTTTTTCATCTGGAGAATGGGGATGTAATAGCAGCACCAGCCTCACAGGTGGTTGTGAAGATGCCATGAGACGATACTCACAAGGCTCTGAGAACGCAGTCTGGCTGCAGTGAACACTTGCTGGGTCCTGTGCCTTACATGCTCTTTGGTTTCCAGACTGCAGCTACACTGGCCTCCCATCGATTTCACAAATGTTTCACACTCCCCTCTGCCCTAGGACCTTTGCATGTGCTGTGCCCTCTTTGCAATTCTCTTCTCCCTTTGCTTAGTCATCTTTTAGCACTGTGCTCAGGTAACTTCCTTGGGCAGCTCCTTCCAATGCCCAGCTAGGTCAGTGTTCTTTGTTACACACCATCAAAGACCCATATGCTTCTCTTATCTAAATTTGTCATTTTACATTCATATATCATGATTATTTATTGCTGTCTGGACCTCCCTGCCATGATACTATAAGCCCAGGATGGTGGGGACTCTGTCGTTGCTCACCATCGTATGCACAGTGGCTGGCACATAAAAGGTATTTAAGAGACCAGGCGCGGTGGCTCACGCCTGTAATCTCAGCACTTTGGGAGGCCGAAGCAGGCGGATCACGAGGTCAGGAGATGAAGACCATCCTGGCTAACACGGTGAAACCCTGTCTCTACTAAAAATACAAAAAGTTAGCCATGCATGGTGGCGGGTGCCTGTAGTCCCAGCTACTCAGGAGGGTGAGGCAGGAGAATGGCGTGAACCCAGGAGGCAGAGCCTGCAGTGAGCCGAGATCGCACCACTGCACTCCAGCCTGGGCGGCAGAGCAAGACTCCGTCAAAAAAAAAAAAAAAAAAAAAAAGGGTGTTTAAAAGATACCCATTACTGAGCTGATACATGAAAAGGAAGACAGTTAGAGTTCAATCCCCAGCGCTGCCATTTCCTATAAAGTGATCTTGGGCAAGTGGTTCACTTCAGTGTGCTCACCTGTAAAGTTAGGACATTCACGCCTACCTCAGAAACTTCTCACCATTATAAAATGACATGTGCAACATGCATGGCCCAGCACCTGGTGGTGGAACATTTGCAAAGTCTTGATAGTCTTTGTTCCTCAGGCCCAAGGATAGTCCTGGGTGCTGGGGTGAGACAGCCTCTGTGGTGGGACAAGACGTGGAAGGGCTGTAGAGAAGCCCCTGGGGTGCAGCCAGATCGCCTGGTGGACAGTAGAGCACATTGAGTCAGTGACTCTTTGGTTTTCAGAGCACTGGAACCGTCCTTTTTCAAGTCTTCAGTCCAGCAGTATTGTAGGGAAAGGTACTTTTGTCTGGTTTGGGCAAGAGCATCAGAAGCAGAAGACTGTCTCCTCAGGTCAGTACAGGAGGGGACCCACTGGTATCAACAAGAGAGGCCCTGCTGGGTAGAACTGGAGCTGTGAGTGAGGTACAGCCCCCTGTGTCCTCCAAGAGTGGATGTTCTTGTTTTGTTGCCAGTCTCAGAGCAGGGCTTGGTATATTAAGGGAGATGGCAAATGTCATTCCAGAAGAAAGGGCCAGCCCATGAAGGGCTCCTGTGCACTGCTGGGAGAATGGACTTCATCCTTTATGGCCCACTGGGTGCCACTAGGTGACGACCAGGTGGACAATATGGCCAGGGATGCTTTTCCCTTTTTATAAACTTTTTATTTTGAAAGAATTATTGACTCACAAGAAGTTACATAAGTAGTACAGAGAGGCCTGGTGCAGCCAGCTCCTGACTTCCCCTGGTGGTGCCATCTTACGTAACCATTGTGCCTTATCAAAACCAGGAAAGCGATGTAACTAACTATAGACCTTGCTTGATTTCACCATTCTTTGCATGCACTCATTTTTATTTGTCTTTGTGTATAATTCCGTGACATTTTATCACATGCACAGATTCATGTATAGCCAGCACTGCAGCAACCAAGATACAGAATGTTCCATCATCTCAAAAGAAACTCCTTATGCTTCCCCTTTCCACTGACATCCTCCTGCTCTTTCCCTAATCCCTGGCAACCTTGTCTTTATCCATCTCTATAATTTGCTTCTTTTGAGAATGTTAATGGATGGAAAGTTACAGTATGCAACCTTGCAAGGCCGGCTTTTTGCACTCTGCATAATGCCCTTAGGATCCATTCAAGTCGTTGTTGAATATCAATAGTTCATTACTTGTTACTCCTGAGTGGTATCCTACAAATATGCTTTTAAAGAGATTTTCCCAGCTGTGGCTGAAGGAGGGAGGGAGGAGACCAATTAGGAAGCTGCTGGTGTTCAAGTAAATATCACAAGACTTCCATCCTGGTCCAGCCCCCACACTACCTCTCTGCAGCCTGGAATTGGCCCTAGAAGTGTTCAGGCTGGACCTCACTTCAGACAGGGTTGAAACGTTGAGGGATTGGGAGTCTTGAAGCTGAGCTGCCAGTAGGGGGCGCCAGAGGCCTTTTGCCCAAGGGGCGATTCCGAGGCGGGAACAGCAGGGAGTGTTAGAGGGAGCTTTGGGCTGCTATGCATGGGGCCAAGAAAATCCTGAAGTCTTGGCCCTCTCTCGACCCCAGCCCCCATGTTTCCGGCCAGTCCTGAGCTTCGAGGCTGGGGGATGAAGCTGATGACATGTAGTCGAGGAGGAGACAAGGTGAGGTGAGGTGAGTCTTGGACTAGGAAGAGGCGGTCTGGGGTCAGGCAGAGGGAGGTTCCTGTGGGCCTGGGGTTCCCCATCAGAGGGCGGATCTGGGATCAGGCCACCACGCCGGGCATTGGCACCTCTGCCTTGCCCATCCTTCCCATCCTCAGCAACCAAGGATTCTCCCAAGAGAATCCCTCTCCCAAGAGAAGTCTCCCCAGACCCTGGAGCGTGTGCTAGCCCCTCTTTGCTCCCGCGCTCTATACCTGGCTCTTGCCTCCCTGCAGGATGCCTTTCCTGATGCCCCACCGCCCCCCACTCAGTGCCTTACCCAGCATGCTCTGGGTTGCGTGGATCCCGCACTTGTGCAGGGCGCAGAGTGGGCGCTTACTAAGCTCTGGCACCTGCTAAGTGCTGAGGAGCCAGGAAGAGATGCCCTGTCCCCAGTATCCCAGGGGCCTTGGCATTCAGCCGCCTCTGACTCCTGTCTGCTTGGTGGAACATTCCTGAGCAGCAGGTACTCTCGTCAAACCCGCACGGGTCCTCCATGCCCTTCAGAGCTCAGCTCGTTCTCCCTGTGCAATCTGTGCCCCATCCTCGGCTCCTTGTCCTCTGGCTGACTCTCTCTGCTCTCACGCCTATCCCCAGCCTCCCGGGATGCCTCTGCTGTCCGTGCAAGCCCTGTGGGTCTCGCTGCCACGCCCTTGCCCCCATTCTCTGCCTCCTGCCCCACCACCATGAAGCCTTCCCCAGGGCCTTGCACATATCAGGCTTAAAAAATGTGAGCCCCCATCTTCTGTGCCCCCACAATGCATGGGCATGTGGACTTCGTAATAGAATGTCCTTCATGTGGCCTGGTCTCGTCACTGGCACACAACACACCTGTCGCCTCCAGAGGCTTCTCATTCATTTCTGATCACCCAGAGCCTGGCACACAGAAGGGGTCAAGTGAACTTAGATTGAATAAATGCATGAATGTGCCAGTTGTCATATCTTTGAACCCTCCTCCTGTGACTGGTTGCCCGTCTGATTGCTCCTTGGTGGTTTTCCTTGTGGGCACTCCTTCCCCTGCGGCCTGTAAATGCTGGCAGGCCACCCTCCCCTCTGCTCAGCTCACTCTGCCCCCTCCCTAGGCAAGCTCACCCATCCAGCCAGCTGTAACTGCTGCCCTTCTGCTTCCAGGCCCCAAATCCACTCCACAGCCTGGAGCCCTGAATCCCAGGCATACCTCCCACCACTTCCTCTTTATTTGCTTGTCTTTATCTGTCCTTCCCCCTATCTGTCTTTCCCACAAACGTTAAGCTCCATTAGAGCAGGAATTTTGTCTGTCTGATGGATGGCTGCATGCCTGGTGCCAGCACATGTTCGGTAAATATGAATGAATGAATGAATGAATCTCCCTCTGAGGTCCTGTAAACACTTCCAATTCAACGTATCCCAGATTGATTTTGTCATTTCCTCTTTCCCCATAATTTCCTTCTCCTGTCTTTGCTACCTCTCTCCTCCCGGTCCCCCAGTTTAGAAATCCCAGTGTTGGCTGGGCACGGTGGCTCACGCCTGTAATCCCAGCACTTTGGGAGGCCAAGGCGGGTGGATCACGAGGTCAGGCGATCGAGACCATCCTGGCTAACACGATGAAACCCCATCTCTACTAAAAATACAAAAAATTAGCCAGGAGTGGTGGCGGGCGCCTGTAGTCCCAGCGACTCCGGAGGTTGAGGCAGGAGAATGGTGTGAACCCGGGAGGCGGAGCTTGCAGTGAGCGGAGATCGCGCCACTGCACTCCAGCCTGGGTGACAGAGCGAGACTCCATCTCAAAAAAAAAAAAAAAAAGAAATCCCGGTGTCACTTAACACATCAACCCATCAAGCAGTCACTGCTTTCCCAGATTCTACCTCCAGTCTTTCCCACCCCACCCCACCCCAGCCCCTGGCTCACTCCTGGCTTAGACCCTCCCCATTTGCCACCTGGATCTCCTCAACTGCTCCTCCCTTGGGCTCCCCTCCTCCACTTTTGCTTCTGTGCTCATTGCCACTTGATTTCTCTAAAACGCCACTCTTATTATGTCAACCCCTGCTTAACAACCTCATTGCATCCACATCCCATACAGCTGTGTTTCCCTAAGTGGAGGACTCACAAAGTGAGTGGCACATGGCATGATTCTAGGAGGTTCAAGGACCCCCATACCATGTACCAAAGGTGCACTGCAGTGATCTTTAGTAGTTGCAAGATGAGGAACTTGTTTCTTCTCTAACTCTGTCCAGCCTTTTGAGTACACCAAGGAGAGTCTCCCTGTTATCCTTCACATCTGTTTTTCTCTTGCTAATCTCTCATTTTTGCAGGGATCAGGATCCCAGCCACAGCCACCAGCAGCAAGATATCAAGCTAGAATGGAAAGATAACATGGTTTTAATTTTATTTATTTTACAGTTACCTACTATATGTGACATGTGATATTGGGTCTTTAGTTATGGTAGTAATGTTCCATAAAATAAATTTATCTGGGAGACAATATTGCAAATTGCATATCTATCAAAGAAATAACATCCCAAATATATCAAGAACTCTTGGCCGGGCGCGGTGGCTCACGCCTGTAATCCCAGCACTTTGGGAGGCCGAGGCGGGCGGATCACGAGGTCAGGAGATCGAGACCATCCTGGCTAACACGGTGAAACCCCCGTCTCTACTAAAAAATACAAAAAAATTAGCCAGGCAAGGTGGCGGGCGCCTGTAGTCCCAGCTACGCGGGAGGCTGAGGCAGGAGAATGGCGTGAACCCCGGGGGACGGAGCCTGCAGTGAGCCAAGATCGCGCCACTGCACTCCAGCCTGGGTGAAAGCGCGAGACTCCTTCTCAAAAAAAAAAAAAAAAAAAGAACTCTTGGCGGGGTGCGGTGGCTCAGCACTTTGGGAGCCTGAGGCTGACGGATCACTTGAGGCCAGGAGTTCAAGACTAGGCTGGCCAACATGGCAAAACCTGTCTCTACTAAAAATGCAAAAATTAGCTGGGCATGGTGGTGCATGCCTGTAATTCCAGCTACTCAGGAGGCTGAGGCACGAGAATCACTTGAGTCCAGGAGGCGAAGATTGCAGTGAGCCAAGATTGCACCACTATACTCCAGCCTGGGTGACAGAGTGAAACCCTGTCTCAAAAAAAAAAAAAACCACTCTTACTTATCAATTTAAAAAATCAATAGAAATAAAAATGGGCAAAGGCCTTAAAACTTAACAAAAGAGGATATGTGAGTGGCCAATAAACATGAAAAGTATCAATTTCATTAGTCATCAGAGATATGCAAAACCACAGCATGATATCACTGTACACCCACAGGGCTAAAGTGAAAAAGACAGTATCAAATGTTGGCAGGGTGTGGAACAATTGGAAGTCTGATTTACTTCTAGTGAAGATATAAACTGTAACAACTGGAAACTGGCCATATCTACTGAAGCTAAACATATCTACACTACCCTATGACCCAGGAATTCAATGCCTAGGTATAATTCCAGCAGAAACGAGTACGTGGCATTTACCAAAGTCATGCACAAGCATGTTCATAGCAGCTTTATTCATCACAGCCAAAAATGAAAAATAACCTGTATGTTTATCAGTGGAATGGGTAACGTGGTATATTCACATAATAGAATACTGTATCAAGTGAAAATGAATTAAGCCACACAAATGCTGAGCAAAAGAAGCCAGGCACAAAAAGAGCAGTTGTTATGTTTCCATTTATATAAAACTCAAAAGCAGGCAAAATTAATCTATGCTGTTAAAGCTTGGAGGGTGGTTACCCTGTGGAGTTGTTCCTGGGAGGGGGCTGCTGAAGACTCGTAATATTCTGTTTTTGACCTGGGTGAAAAATTATTGTGTTCTTACACAAATGAAAAGTGATTGATTTGTGTACTGTTTCATATGTACATTATGCATCAAGAAAAAATTATTTAAATTTTTTTTGAGACAGAGTCTTGCTCTGTGGCCAGGCTGGAGTGCGGTGGTGCTATCACAGCTCACTGCAGCCTTGACCTCCTGAGTTCAGGCGATCCTCCTGGCTCAGCCTCCTATGTAGCTGGGACCAGAGGCGCATATCACCACACCTGGCAAATTATTTGATTCTGTGTAGAGACGGGAGTCTCACTTTGTTGCCCAGGCTGGTCTTGAACTGGCCTCAAGTGATCCTCCCACCTCAGCCTCCCAAAGTTCTGGGTTTTGGGTTTTTGTTTGTTTGCTTTTTGTTTTTTAACGTGAAATATTTAAAGACAAACATTAAGAAAATGAGCCGGGTGCGGTGGCTCACGCCTGTAATCCCAGCACTCTGGAAGGCCAAGGCAGGCAGATCACCTGAGGTCAGGAGTTCAAGACCAGGCTGCCCAACATGGCGAAACCCTGTCTTTACTAAAAATACAAAAAAAATAGCCGGGCATGGTGGCGAGTGCCTATAATCCCAGCTACGCAGGAGGTTGAGGCAGGAGAATCACTTGAAACAGCAAGGCGGAGGTTGCAGTGAGCCGAGATCGCGTCACTGCACTCCAGCCTGGAGCAACAAGAGTGAAACTCCGTCTCAAAACAAAAAAAAGAAAAAAAGAAAATGAAAGTTCTAGGCTCTGACAGCTTTAACTTGAAGGTACAGTGCAAATAGCAGGTATTTGGGGGAACTTTGCCTTGGATCAAGTCCAAATTGCCATGCCTGGCTTATGAGGTCCTGCATCATATTATAAAGGCAGTTCCGCATGGTAGTTCAGAGCACAGATTTGGGAAAGGGGAGCTTAAAAAATAAGAGCACAGATTTGTGAAGCTGACAAACTTGACTTTGAATCTGAGCTGTGCCACTGGCTGTGGCACTCTAAGCAAGTTACCCAGCCTCTCTGAGCATCAGCTTCCTCACCTATAAATCACCTTAGAGGATGATGGACTTGCTAAGTGGGATGAAGAGGCCCAGCACTAAACACACCGGGTGAGTGGGATAGCTGCCTGCTGCTCCCTGAACCAGCCCTGCTGTTTCACACACACCTCCGCACCCCCAGGTGTTTGCACATGCCATTCCTCTGGAATGCCTTTCCACCTGGCGATCACACTGCTCATCCTTCCATGTCTAGCTCAAGCGCCTCCTCCCATGTGATGCCAGCCCCAGGTGGGGGCTGCATCACTCTCTCTGCACCATTCCACTCACGACATGTGCATGTCCGATGCTAATTATATCCTATTTGGGCTATTTATATGGTTGCTATTCCCGTAGCTGTTGGCACCGTACTCGGCTTCTAGGAGGAGGCTTTCAGTACCTACTTACTAGACAAATGAAAGAATGGACAACTCTTCAAATGATTCTAATTTCCCTGCAGCTTCCTGGCAGGGAGGGCCTGGTTCCTTTTGCGTGCTCATGAGAACATCAGACGTGCAGCCCTGTGTTAGGGACCTTATCCATCTTATGGAGAACTGGCACCACAAGATGTGTTGTGGGTGAGTGGTTATCACCATGACGTCAGCCTCAAAGGTTAGGGATGTCCCCAAGTCATTCCAGTTCCCTTTAGCACCCTATATGGATAGGTCACCCATAAGAGCACCTCCAACTTCTACTTCATTGCAGAAGGGTAACAGGTTCCCTAAGCCAGGCACTTGCTGCATAAGAAAGGGATGCTTTTATTTTTTTTTGAGATGGAGTCTTGTTCCGTCACCCTGGCTGGAGTGTAGTGGTGTCATCTCGGCTCACTGAAACCTCCGCTTTCCAGGTTCAAGCCATTCTCTTGCCTCAGCCTCCCGAATAGTTGGGACTACAGGTGCGCACCACCACACCCAGCAATTTTTGTATTTTTAGTAGAGATGGAGTTTCACCATATTGGCCAGGCTGGTCTTGAACTCCTGACCTCAAGTGATTCACCCGCCTTGGCCTCCCAAAGTGCTGGGATTACAGGCGTAAGCCACCACACCCAGTGCTTTATTTTAAACTTTTATAAGTAATCAGCAGGTGCAGGGGGAAGACAGGGGCATCTCGTTCTGATTTGACTTCGCGTGTGACTGAGTTCACAGTTCCCTTTGTGGTTTGATAAATTGGGCCATATTCCTTTAACAAGAAAATTGCCATAGAACCCCTTTGAAACCTGTGCTGCCCTCCAAGATCTGGCGAGACAATGAGCATCTCACTTCACCCCACTCCCCTGCACTCGTTGCTCTCCCCAAATATGCAGGCACTTACACAGCACCTGGCTGTGGCCATGCCCGTCCCTCAGCCCTACCTTTTCCACCGGTGGAAGTCAACCCACAGGTACAGTTACCACCAAGTGCTGGCCTTGTGCTGGTCAGAATAAGATGGAAACGGCAAGAACCCTGTCGTCTTATCTCCTATGCGGAGTCAGATACAGACAGAAATTCACAGTACAGGATGGTGCGTGTCATGGGGGAGGGGCATGGGGCCTGAGGGAGACCGGAGATTTGGGGACGGGTAGGGAAGGCTTCCTGGAGGAGGTTGACGTTTTGATTGCTGGTGAGTTTGCTCTGTCCCACTAGAATGTGAGCTGCATGAGGGCAGGGCCCTCCACCTTGTCCTCAGCTCTTTCCCCAATTGAATGCTCAGGACCACGGTGAACATACAGGAGCTGTTTAATCAACAACTGCAAAGGAATCGGGCAATTGCTAAGCTAGCTTGGGAGGGCTCCGTGAAAGCTGGCCCTTCTGAAGGCATTCTAGGATGGAGGTCCTTGGTGAGCAGAGGCCTGGCACGGGGAACCAGAAGGATGTGTGAGGGGGATGGGATGCAGTTGGAGTAGACAGGCAGAGGCTGGAGTGCCCAGCAGGCAGGGCAGGGCCGGGCAGTGTGAGCCCTCGCCCTCCCTCACCCCCTTCCTATTCTGAGACCCCATTGCCCCTGGCTCTTTGTGTATACTTCCTACATACCCTAAATCCCGCCTCGTGTGACACAAGTTCATTTATCAGCACTTATTGAGCACCTACTGTGTGCCAGATGTGGTGCCAGGGCAAAACACCTACCACGTGCAGCATGAGGCAGTTTCCAGAGTGATTTCCCATCCAGTACCAGCATCCCTAGAGAAAGGGATCCAACCATCCACACATCCCTTTATTCATGCAGTCAATGACAGGCAGGGGACACAGCAGGTGCAAAGGTCCTGGGTGGGACAGCGCTCAGGCACTGGAGGAGGAGAGGAAGGTGGTCGGTGTCTATGGAGAATGGGAATGTTTAATGGCGGTGAAGTGGGAAGTGGAAGGTTTGAGGTAGGAGCCAGCAGCCAGACTGGGAAAGGCTTGTAGACATCTGGATTAATTCTGCAGTGAGATGCAAATCCACGGAAAGCCTCTACAGAGGTGAGGATGCATTCTGGTTGACATTTTAACAAGACCATGGGGCCAAGCTAGAGTTAGAGGACGTAGAAAGACTGGCATTAGCTTAGGGTCTATGCAGGAGGTAAAACTGTGGAACCAATTGTGGAAGCCATTGTTGCTGTCCCAAACCTTTCTCCCCATCATTTCAGAAAATGGTACCACTAGAACCCTATTGCCCCAGCCAGAAATTTCTAATTTCTGTGTCCTTTCTCTCTTTCACCTCTTACATTCGATCAGCTCTGACAGTGTCCAGCAAGAAAGTGGAACAGCTTCCAGGCAGTGCCATGCGTGCATTTCAGGTTAATGTGCACCATCAGGCTGCCTGGCTATGAGATGGGCTCAGCAACTTCGGCTTCCCTGGTGCAGCCGGGGGAAAAGCGCACAGTTGTGTTTGCCACAGTGAGGTTCTGCCAGCTGAAGACGACAAGGGGAGCAGGAAACAAGAGCTGGGGCTGTTACAAGACAATAATCAACATGGTAGACCACGGACCCCAAGGTGGGAAAGGAGGGAAAGAAGTGGGGGATGGCCGGAGAGAAAGTAGAACTTTAGAAGGAGCCTGCCCCAGAGAAAGGGAACTGGAAGGATAAGAGGTGTGGTCAGGATAAAAATTCAGGGATGGTGCTGTGATAAAAGAGGACAAGGTCTAGGATGTGACCGTGGGAGCGGACAGCTGGGTGCAGTGGAGAAAGTAATGTCTGGAGGCGAGGAGGTCGGGATGCAGACGAGGCACCGTGTGGATGTTACAGTCATTTTGAACGAGGCTGGGTGGACCACAGGCAGTGAGCCAGGAGCTAAAGGTGCCCCAGTGAGGGGGAGTGGCTGGGAGGTGGTGGGCACCAGCACTGGCAGGGGCATGGGTGGTTGGTGTGTTCAGAGGAACCGAGGGGCTGGGCGATGTGGCTTACACCTGTAATCCAGGCACTTTGAGAGGCGGAGGTGGAAGGATTGCTTGAGGCAAAAGTTCAAGACCAGCCTTAGCAACATAGTAAGACCCCCGTCTCTATACATAGGTTAAAAATTAGCTGTAGGCTGGGTGTGGTGGCTCCCACCTGTAATCCCAGCACTTTGGGAGGCTGAGGCGGGCAGATCACGAGATCAGGAGATCGGAACCATCCTGGCTAACACGGTGAAACCCTGTCTCTACTAAGAATACAAAAATTAGCCAGGCGCCTGTACAGGTGGCACGCGCCTGTAGTCCCAGCTACTCAGGAGGCTGAGGCAGGAGAATCGCTTGAACCCGGAAGGTGGAGGTTGCAGTGAGCCAAGATTGTGCCATTGCATGCCAGCCTGGGCAGCACGGTGAGACTCCATCTCAAAAAAAAAAAAAAAAAAAAAAAATTAGGTGAGTATGGTGGCATGTGTCTGTAGTCCTAGCTATGCAGGAGGCTGAGGTAGGAGGATTGCTTGAGCCCAGGAGTTCAAGGCTTCAGTGAGCTTTGATCACCCCACTGCACTCCAGCCTGGGTGACAGAGCAAGACCCTGCCTCAAAAAAAAAAAAAAAAAAAAAAAAAGCAGCAGCCAAGGGTTGAAGGAAGCAGGGTTTGGAATTGGCCTACCTCCACGTCCTGGCAATGAGGTGCTGCCTCTGAACAGGGCTGCTGGGATGCTTCTCCCCGGGGCCAGAAGTGAGAGGTGGGGGTAAGAGAAGGATGTGGGGATGGTGGGAGGATAACACTGGAGGGAGGGAGGGTCCCAAGGAGGGTGCAAAGTTAACTATCTGTTAGCACAGGCTAGCTTTTCTAGGATGGCCTTTAACCCCTAAACTGCTCAAATTGAGTTTTGCCGAGGTCTTTCCAGGCCAACACCACTAGTCTCCCTCAGTTCACTCCCTTCCTCTACACTCCGGGGCAGACCCAGGTGTAAACAGCTGAAGGGCACAGGGGGCAGGCCCCATCCCTTCAGCCCTGCTCCTTTGTAGATAATCTCTGCAGGCACCAGAGAGGTGCCACCTAACGGCACAGAAACTGCTCTTCGACCATCAGGAGGGTTGGGGGAGCCTGGGGCTCTGTATTAGCCAGCAGGACCCCCTCATTCTCTGCTCTGTTTGAAGAGAAAGCAGGTGCCTCCCAGAGGCCCACCGCTGCCTTGTCTGTGTGTGCAGGTGGGGCCTGTTTAACGGCAGCATTTCCTTTGTCCTGATAGGCTCGGCATGAGATTTCTACCTTCTGGGCAGGAAATGGGAAGACATTGGCCCTGTGATCCATCGTCTTGGCTTTTTCTTTTTCTTTTCCTTTTTCTTTTTCTTTTCCTTTCCTTTCTTTCCTTCCTTTCTTTCTTTCATCAGGTGATCTCAGGGGACGCTCTGAATAACTCATTTTCCATTCTCCAGCGCTGGGCAGGAGGGGGGATAGACCCTGGGATAAAGGGGATGAGGCCTGGTCCTGAAACTCCAGGATTTCAACAAGTGATCAGTGGGCCAGAGCTGGAATTGGAGTACAGTGAGGGAGTGTGGGATCTCTAAGGAAGCTCACAGGTTCGGTGTCTTCATGGAGTCTGGGCCAGGGGCAACAGAAAGCCTGGATTTGTCTTTCCAGATGGAGGGACTCACCTAGTGGCCCTGTCACAACTGAGAAAGGCAACACTCCCAGCAATCCCCATCTGAGCATTAGCAACGTATTAGGTCACCCTTTCCAGTGACCTCACCACACCCCTGATGGGTAGGCAGTGCCGCAGCTTCCATTTCACAGAGGAGAGAGCCGTGCCCAGTCTACAGCTGGTTTTGGCTTCACAGTAGCGGGCATGTTACGCATCCATTCACTTATGCATTCAGGGACTGTTTATTAAGCACCTATTATGTGCTAGGCACTGTTGTAGGCATTGAGGATGCAGCAGATTACAATGCAAAGAAACCTCCCTGCCTTCATGGAGCTCACACTCTACTGGGGAGAGAGCTAAATAGTAAAAAGAGCTGAGGTGGTTTAACATCACAGACCACCAGGCGCAGTGGCTCACGCCTATAATCCCAGCACTTTGGGAGGCCGAGGCAAGAGGATCGCTCGAGCTCAGTAGTGAGACACCCCCCAATCTGTACAAAAAAATTTAAAAAATTAGCTGGATATGGTTACGCACACCTGTAGTCCCAGCAACTCTAGAGGCTGAGGTGGGAGGAACGCTTGAGCCCAGGAGTTCCAGACTGCAGGGAGCTGTGATCCTGCCACTGCACTCTAGCCTGGGTAACAGAACAAGACCCTGTCTCAAAATAAATATAAATAGTCCAGGCACAGTGGCTCACCCCTATAACCCCAGCACTTTGGGAGGCCAAGGTGGGCAGATCACTTGAAGTCAGGAGTTCAAGACCAGCCTGGCCAACATAGCAAAACCCCATCTCTCAAAAGTACAAAAATTAGCCAGTCGTGGTGGTGCACGCCTGTAATCCCAGCTACTCAGGAGGCTGAGGCAGGAGAATTGCTTGAACCCAGGAGGCAGGGGTTGCAGTGAGCCGAGATCACACCACTGCACTCCAGCCTGGGCAACAGAGAGAGACTGTCTCAAAAAACAAAAACGAAAACAACAACAAAAAGAAAAATCAATCAATAAATAATATAAATAAATAAATAAATGTCTTCCTAAAACAAAATATCTAAAGATACTGACTACAATAGAAATACAACTCCCATGTAACTGCCAAACCCGCAAAATAAATAAATAAGATGACTCCACAAATGCTGACCACCCTGAGGGAGTCTGAGGGCTTATAAATAGCAAAGGGTTTGGGATTGAAGAGCCAGAGAGACCCAGGAGAAAAGGTCTTGTGCCGGCTTTGAGGAGAAAAGACACAGACTTCAGTTTCTTTTTTTTTTTTTGAGACAAAGTCTCACTCTGTTACCCAGGCTGGAGTAGAATGGCGTGATCTTGGCTCACTGCAGCCTCTGCCTCCCAGGTTCAAGTGATTCTACCTCAGCCTCCCAAGTAGCTGGGATTACAGGCACATGCTACCACACCCAGCTGGTTTTTGTATTTTTAGTTGAGACGGGGTTTCGACATGTTGGCCAGACTGGTCTCAGACTCCTGACCTCAAGTGATCTGCCCACCTCAGCCTCCCAAAGTGCTGGGATTACAGGAGTGAGCCACTGTGCCTGGTCAGACTTCAGTTCTTGACGGGAGGAGTGCCAGATAATTTGCAGACATTTAGAACTGCCAAACAGCTAGGAGTGGTGGCATCAGAAGGTGAACGTGGGGTGTCTGATGACAGAGTCTACACACTAGGACTCCACACGCTGCCAGGCTGCAGGGAAAGAGAGGAGAGGGTCTCTGCTAAGGCGGTGGATGTGTGGATGGGGATGGAACAGGAGACATGCTAGGAAGGTCGAAGTGTTGTCCTAGCTGGCATGGACACCCCAGCTTGGGCATGCAGAGGCTGGGGGACTGCTGGGTTGGAAGGGGGGCTCTGTGGGCTGGAGATGTACATGCTCAGGAGGCCCCTTCTCCCCTGCTGGGGGCCTGGATCAGTCCCTGGGGCCAGGGAGAAGGGGGAAGGAGGGTCCTGCATTCAGTTAGCCCAGTGGGGTTTTGCAAGGAGCTGGCGAGAGAGCACTGGGGATGCCGTTGCCCAGATTGTAGCCACCACAGCCCTTGGGAAGTGAAACTTGTTCAAGGCCAGCTTTCTCATTTGTTTGAGGTTGACGTTCAGTGGCTCTCCTGTTCAGGGAGGCAGACAGAGGCCTGGTGGCCCCAGCCCAGGGCCTGAAACACACTGAAACTTGCATGGGGGATGTGGGAGAAAGGAGGCCTCCCAGATGACCCCCCTTCCCAGTGGGGATTCCCAGTTGGGTAGCGGGGAGGGCTGTGAACTCCCAGGGCCTGAATTCACTGGGTCCTTCTCCTTTAACACTATACTCAGGGGGTAGAGGTGGGGGTGGGGCAGGGACTCTGGACTGGCTTTTGGTAGCCGCTCCACCAGGAAAGATTTTTGTGACTTTCATAGGTCACTTCCCTCCTGAGTACTCAGTTTTCTCATCCGCCAAATGTCAGGTCAGGCGATCTTGAAGGTCCTCTGCTCCCCCAGCATCAGCAGAAAGATTATTCACCTCAAGCTCCTTCTCTTAGCCCCCAACAACGGTCGGCTGGCTGGACGAATGCCCAGGAGGTGTTCTTAAAGATGAGGGTGGGGTCAGCCCGGATCCACCATGACCTCAGTCTGGGCCTTACGGCAGCTAGACCTGCCACCTCCCAACTTGCTCCATTCACAAGCGAAATGGGGAGAGAATGTGGGTGGCTTGGGGTGGGCTCAGGCCCCCTTCACTTTTTTTTTTTTTTTTTGAGACAGAGTCTCACTCTGTTACCCAGGCTGGAGGGCAATGTCACGATCTTGGCTCACTGGAAACTCTGCCTCCCAGGTTCGAGTGATTCTCCTGTCTCAGCCTCCAGAGTAGCTGGGATTACAGGCACGTGCCACCACACCCGGCTAATTTTTGTATTTTTAGTAGAGACGGAGTTTCACCATGTTGGCCAGGCTAGTCTCGAACTCCTGACCTCAAGTGATCCTCCCGCCTTGGCCTCCCAAAATGTTGGGATTACAGGTGTGAGCCACCACGCCTGGCTGAGGGTATCATTATTATGCCCCTTTATGGATGCGGGAACTGAGGCACAGAAGGGCTAGGTAACCTGCCCAAGGTCACACAGCTGAAAAGTGGCCAAACCAAGGCCAGGGCCTGGGGAGCTGGAGCCCTGAGTCTGGGCTTAGTTACCGAGATTTCTTGTCTCCCAATAACTGCCTGTAAGTGGTAGGCATTGGCTCTTCGACCCAAGAGGGGAAAGGTCGTTTGCCAAGGATGATGTCTTTGGCTGTAGTGGACAAGGAGAGCTTTCCAGAGGAAGGACAGGAGAGGGAGTGGGACAGACAGGGTGGGCACAGCCTTGTGGGCAGCCCCGTGAAGAAGACAGGAACTCGGGCTTAGACCCACTGGCTTGTTTCCGGCTGTGACTTGACCTGTCTGAGCCCGGGCTGCTCTGTAAAATGGGTATAACACAGACCCACAGTTTCTTACTTAAAATCTTGGGGCCAGATGTGCTTTGGAATTCAGAATTCTTTAGATTTTAGAAACAAAATTTGGTGCGTGTATAGAATGGCACCCTCAGGGTACCTGGGACCGCATTCTTGTAATCAAACGTACTTTTTTTTTCTTTTTCTTTTTCTCTCAGCAAACATACAAGTATTCACGTGCAGCCGGATAAGTGAAACTGCAACTTAATCTCAGGTTGGTTCAGGTCAGATTTCGCCATCCTGTAAGCTCGGTTTTCAGGCATTTGGGGATTCTGGAATTGAGGAGAGGGGAACGTGGTGCCTTAGATCAGGCCTGCGAATCCCCGCACGGAGAGAGAGGGCGCTTCCTCCGCAGGCTTCCCTGCCTGCTGGGGGGCCAGGGAGGAGACCAGCTTGTTGGAAGCGGAGGCGTCTAAGGAGTTTTCCAAATAGGAAAACCAGCGGCTGCAGGCCTCAGGACGTGGCCAGGCGAGCCGCAGTCTCATCCCGCGAGCGGGCGTTCCTGAGCTGCCTGCACCGTGAGTCACCCGGGCAGCGCGCAGGAATGCGGCCCGGCCAATCGGCGGGGAGCGGGTGGGCGGCCGGCAGGCGAGGGCACCTCCGGGCCGAGCCGCTGCGCGTGACTCATCAGGGACCCCCTGCGCGGGCGAGCCGGCTGCTGCCCTGCAGGGGACCCACCCTCTGGGACCTTGGTAGGGGATATGGGAAGAAACTGTACACCTTCCATTTGTATTTATTTGTATTTCGTCCTTTTACGTTTCAATTTATTTTCAAATAGGTAGTACCTTCATATGCTTTAAAAAAGTAAAGCGGCCGGGAGCGGTGCCTCACACGCCTGTAACCCTGGCACGTTGGGAGGCTGAGGCAGGAGGATTGCCTGAGACCAGGAGTTCGAGGGCAGTCTGGGCAACAGAGGGAGACCCCCGTCTCGACAAATAAAATAAAATAAAGATACAAAGATCTGCAAGAGATACTTGTACACCCATGTTCATAGCAGCATTATTCACATTGGCCAAAAGGTGGAAGCAACCCAAATATCTACGGAGGGATGAATGGATAAACAAAATGTGGCCCACACATATATGATTCAGCCTTAAAAGGGAAGGCGCTTCTGTCACATGCTACAACATGGGTGAACCTTGAGGACATTGTGCTCCGTGAAATCAGCTTGTCACAGAAATACGAATACTGTGTGATTCCACTATATGAGGTGTCTGGAGCAGGCTTCTTCACAGAGAAACGGGGGTGCCAGGAACCTAGGGAGAGGGGAACTGGAGTTCTTTTACGCGTACAGAGTTTCAGTTTCGCAAGATGAAAAGAGCTCTGGAAATGGATGGTGGTGATGATTGTACCAAAAGGCGAATGTACTTAGCACCACTGAACTGTACACTTAAAAAATAGCTAAGATGGTAAACTTTGTTATGTGTATTTTACCAAAATTAAAGGGAAAAAATGTAAAGGTACAAAAGTCACTCTCCCAGTCCTGGCCTGCAAGCCATCCACTTCCTTCACCCAAAGCACCTAGTCTCACCAGTTTTCGTGTATCCTTCCAGAGCGTCTGTGCAAATCCATATAGGCATGTGTAAGTATAAACATATAAATATAAATCTGCATAATAGTCTATATATACACACCTGTTCCTCTTTAAAAAACACAATGGGGCTGGGCGCGGTGGCTCACACCTGTAATCCCAGCACTTTGGGAGGCCAAGGCAGGCGGATCACTTGAGGTCAGGAGTTCGAGACCAGCCTGGCCAGCATGGCGAAACCCTGTCTCTACTAAAAAATACAAAAAATTAGCCGGGCGTGGTGGCAGGTGCCTGTAGTCCCAGCTATTCAGGAGGCTGAGGCAGGAGCATGGCACGAACCCGGGAGGCAGAGCTTGCAGTGAGCAGATTGCGCCACTGCACTACAGCCTGGGCGACAGAGCGAGACTCCGTCTCACAAAAAAAAAAAAAAAAAAAAAAGAAAAATTAGCTGGGTGTGGTGGCAGGCACCGATAATCCCAGCTACTTGGGAGGCTGAGGCAGGAGAATCGCTTGAACTGCGAGGTGGAGGTTGCAGTGAGCCGAGATTGTGCCACTTCGCTCCAGCCTGGGCAGAAGAGCGAAACTCCATCACAAAAAAAAAAACAAAAC
Organism: Symphalangus syndactylus; assembly: GCF_028878055.3. Lineage (NCBI taxonomy): Eukaryota > Metazoa > Chordata > Mammalia > Primates > Hylobatidae > Symphalangus > Symphalangus syndactylus. Next base: position 46,088,245 of record NC_072442.2, on the reverse strand, counting down.
AAAACAAAACAAAAAAAAAAACAATGGTAGCGTATTCTGCGCTTTGTTTTTCCATTTAAAAATACACCTTGGAGGCCAGGCATGGTGGATCACACCTGTAATCCTAACACTTTGGAAGGCGGAAACAGGTGGATCCCCTGAGGTCAGGAGTTCAAGACCAGCCTGACAAACATGTTGAAACCCTGTCTCTACTAAAAATACAAAAGTTAGCTGGGCATGGTGGCAGATGCCTGTAATCCCAGCTACTGGGGAGGCTAAGGTGGGATAATCACTTGAACCTGGGAGGCAGAGGTTGCAGTAAGCAGAGTTCATGCCACTGCACTCCAGCCTGGGTGACAGAGCAAGACTCCGTCTCAAAAAAAAAAAAAAATCTTGGAGACCTTTCTAAACCAGTACCTAACAAGCTTCCTCATTTTGTTTTTTTTTTAAACAACTTCATTGAGATATGCTATAATTTACATAAAACACATCCATTGTAAATGTACTATTCAACAGTTTTTTTTTAAGTGTATAGAGTTGGGCAGCTATCACCACAAGCCAGTTTTATAACATTGCCATCATCCCCCAAAGTCCTGTTGGATCCATCTGCAGTGAATCCTCACAGCCATCCCAGCTCCAGCAATGACAGATTTGCTTTCTCTACAGATTTGTCTTTTCTGGAAATTTCATATAAATGGAAGCATACAATATGTAGTCTTCTGTGTCTAGCTTCTTTCACTGAGCATAATATTTTTGAAGTTCATCTATGTCATAGCTCGTTTAAGAAGTTTGTTCCTTTTTTGCTTTTTGTTTTTTGTTTTTTGATACCGAGTCTCATTCTGTTACCAAGGCTGGAGTGCAGTGGTGCGATCTCGGCTTACTGCAACCTTCGCCTCCCAGGTTCAATCGATTCTCGTGCCTCAGCCTCCTGAGTAGTTGGGATGACAGGCATGTGCCACCACTCCTGGCTAATTTTTGTATTTTTAGTAGAGATGGTGTTTCACCATGTTGGCCAGGCTAGTCTCAAACTCCTGACCTCAGGTGATTCACTTGCCTCAACCTCCCAAAGTGCTGAGATTACGAATGTAAGCCACTGCGCTCGGCCAGTTTGTTCCTTTTTATTGCTGAGTAGTATTACACCAAATGGATATTTCACATTTTGTTTATCCAGCGACCAGCTTTTGCACATTTGGATGATTTACAGGGTTTTTAAAATGCACAATGCTGCTATGAACATTCACGTACAAGTCTTTGTGTGGCCACATGTTTTTACTTCTCTTGGGTAGTTTCTGTTTAACCTTTTAAGAAACTGCCAAGCTGTTTTCCAAAGTGACTGCATCATGTTACATTCCCACCAGCAATGTATGAGGCTTCCACTTTCTCCACATTCTCCACCACACTTGTTATTATTATCTATCTTTTTGATTATAGCCATCCTGGTGGGTCTGAAATGGTATCTCATTGTGGTTTTAATTTGCATTTTTCTAATAACAAATTGAAATTGAATATTTTTGTATGCTTATTAACCATTCTTTTTTATTATTATTAGGAGAGAGACAAGGTTTTCCTCTGTCACCCAGGCTGGAGTGCAACGGCACGATCATAGCTCACTGCAGCCTTGAGCTCCTGAGCCCAAGAGATCCTCCTGCCTCAGCCTCCTGAGTAGCTGGGACTATAGATACACACCACTATATCAGCTAAATTTTTTTTTCTTTTTTTTTTTGTGGAGATGGGGTTTGCTATGTTGACCAGGCTGGTCTTGAACTCCTGGCCTCAAGCAATCCTCCCACCTCGGCTCCTGAAGTGCTGGGATTATAAGTATGTGCCACAATATCTTGAGCCATGCCAGCCCATATATTTTCTTTGAAGAAAATGTCTATTAGAGTCTTTCATCTTTTTTTTTTTTTTTGCAGTGGGAGTTTTGGGGTGGCGGGGGGGAGTCTTGCTCTATTGCCCAGGCTGGAGGGTAGTGGCACAACCTTGACTCACTGCAACCTCTGCCACCTGGGTTCAAGCGATTCTCCTGCATCAGCCTCCTAAGTAGCTGGGATTACAGGCGCCTGCCACCACACCTGGCTAGTTTTTGTAATTTTAGTAGAGACAGGTTTCACCATGTTGCCCAGGCTGGTCTCGAACTCCTGGCCTCAAGCAATCCACTTGTCTCAGCCTCCCAAAGTGCTGGGATTACAGACATGAGCCACCATACCTGGCCTGTTTTGTCCATCTTTACATTTAGTTGTTTGTCTTCTTATTATCGAGTTATAAGACATCATTTTAAAAAATAGGTCAGTCATAGTTGATTGTATGGATGGGACGTCATTTGTTTAACTTGTTTCCTATTGATATCTCTTAAATTTTTCGTTTTATACATATTTTTATAATGGGCATAATATATTTATGCAATAGTTTATGTTCCTGACATAAATAAGTAAATACAATTGGAATACATCCTCAAGTTAGTTTGCTGAGAGGGGATCATTAAAGCCTGGTGAGCCCTGACCTGAGCCTTCCTCCCCCTCCCCCCCTCCCAGCCTGTCCCAACCCGTCCATCAGGCCCTTTCTAGCAGTCTCAAGGTTTGTAGAAACCTTGTTAAAAGCCCTCTCTTCTGGCAGCCTCTGACCTCCAAAAAGCCTGATTGGGATCCCCTAACTGATGAGGGAAGCTGAGGCTGAGGGAGTCCACCCAGGGTAACATTGGCACGGTCTGAATCGCAGGGCTTTCTGGAATGACCCAGAGGCCACCCCTTCCTTAATTTGGGAAGCTCCAGGCTAGAGGACGTGATGAGTGTTCACGTTAAGGTTCTCCTGAGTCCAGCAGCATGAGGCGAGCTCAGAGCCCAGGAGTGTGGTTCGGGATGGTGCTGCCCTCAGCCCCCGTGCTGTGTCCTGACCCCCCGCCCATCCATCTGCCCAGCCTGTCAATGTGGACTCACTCATACCTGGTGTCACCTCAGAGCAATCCAAAGGAAAAGACCCTGCTGGTCCATGTCTCCCTTCCTGGTGGTTCCTTCATCTCCATTATCTTATTCTTCATCATCATCATTGTCACCACTTACTGCAGACATGTCCCATGCCTTCAAGTGACATCCGGGATCCTGTTTAATCCTCCAACAAATCCTGTGAGCTGGAGCTTATTAGTTCTCTATTGCAGAAGAGAAAACTGAGGCTCCAGGAGGCCATGTGACTTCTCTGTCCCATCTTAGCAACAGAGGTGGAATCCACAGTCTGCACTTTTGACTGGGACATGGCCCTACCCACCCTTCAGGGGCTGAGAACTGGCACAGACTCAGCCTTCAGCTGATTTTCACCTGATTCTTAGCAGACGTCTTGGAAAAACCTCCTGGTGACATAATAAGAGCAGTGTGGCTCCAGGGTCAGGGGAGGAATTTAGGGGGTGAGAATTGGGGGTGCGCCCCTTGCCCTGAGCCAGGGCAGCTGCAGAGAGAGTACTATTCAGGGCAGGGCAGGAGTGGACCCTGGAGAGCCTGAGGGTCCCACAGGGAGAGCATGCTGTCTATCCCCAGCACAGCCCCCGCCTATCCTGGGGCTCAGCAGACAGAGGGGAGAGGGCAGGTTAAGCCCAGAGAAGAGGGACTGTCACAGGTACCCTGTCTGCTTTGGCAGGAGAAAGCTAAGGTCTGTAATCACACTTTCTGAGTAAGCATTTCTATTGGAAAACTCCAGACTTGTCTGAGCTGAACGAAAGGAAAAAGGATCTGTGGGCACCCAGAGCAGGCCAGGGCTGGGGGTGGGGAGCTGGGCCCCTGAGTGGGTAGTATGCGTTTCCAGGGGCTCAGATCTGATGATCCCATCGTTGGCTCCGCAAATTCAATCCATGCCCCTTAGCTTGGCATTCGAGGCCTTTCCTTCGTCCGGCTTCAGCCCCTGCTTCTCTCTGGGCTTACGTCCAGGTTTCTGCTCACGTTGTTCCCTGCGTCCACAGTGCCCTTTCCTCCCACCCTAAGAGATCCAATGCCCAAACTCTGGTCATCCTTCAAGGCCCAGCCCAGATGCCTCCTCCTCCATGAAGCCTCAGCTGGATATGACATCTCCCTCTTCTGAATTACCATAGCCCTTGGTTCATATTTCTCTGAGGGCGTATTCCATTCTCCCACCAGCAGCAGGCCTTTGTTGTGACTCTACCCAGCATCCTTCCTCCTCCTGATCAAAACACTCCAATATTCCATGAGAAACATCTGTCCCCCCACCTTCAGACATGTGGTCCAGAAGAAGCTGATTCCACCCCCCGGATCCAGAGAGGCTCATGAGGCCCAGCCCTCGAAGTCAGAGTAGCCCATCTTTTCTCCCACCCCTTCCACTCCCGAACCCTGTGCTTGCTATGGGATCAGTTCAGGTATGGGGCTGTGACTCAGTCAGAGCCAGAACTGTATCAGGGCTTTTTCTCTCTCTCTCTCTCTCTCTTTTCTTTCTTTCTTTTTCTTTCTTTCTTCTTTATTTCTTTCTTTCTTCTTTATTTCTTTATTTCTTCTTCTTTCTTTCTTTTCTTTCTTTCCTTCTTTCTTTCCTTCTTTCCTTCTTTCTTTCCTTCTTTCCTTCTTTCTTTCGTTCTTTCTTTCGTTCTTTCTTTCGTTCTTTCTTTCCTTCTTCCCTTCTTTCTTTCCTTCTTTCTTTCCTTCTTTCTTTCTTTTCTTTCCTTTATTGTTGTCGTTGTTGTTGTTTTGAGACAGAGTCACCCTCTGTCGCCCAGGCTGGAGTACAGTGACTGCAACCTCCACCTCCCAGGTTCAAGCAATTCTCCTGCCTCAGCCTCCTGGGTAGTTGGGATTACAGGCGCCTGCCACCACCCCCAGCTAATTTTTGTATTTTTAATAGAGACAGGGTTTCACCATGTTAGCCAGGCTGGTCTCAAACTCCTGACCTCAAGTGATCTGCCCACCTCAGCCTCCCAAAGTGCTGGGATTACAGACGTGAGCCACCGTGCCCAGGCTCTCTATAGATCTTACCCTGGCGCTGGGTTCGCATCACTTGCAAGTGAAAAATCCCTGACTGCTATTTGTTCCTTTGCTCTGTTTCTCTGCAGCTAATATCCTACTTGGGCCTGCAGGATGGAGGCTCCTGGAAGTCAGGCGCCGTGATCTCTTGCCTTTGTGCTCCCACAGCACCAAGCACAGGGCCAGCCGCACAGAAAGTTTCCACGAGGGTTTGCAGAACCGTCTGTGGGAGGAGTGAACACGCTGGCCGTCCTGCCCCTCCCCACCCCAACCAGGAGCCCGTCTCAGGCCTGGGACTCTCCACCTTCTCCCCAGACCTGACCTGGCAGTGGACAGCCCAGACTGGAGCTTCCTGCCTGCCACACTGGCTCTCCAGTCAGCAGAGGCCAGAAAGTGGTGATTTCCTGTATTGCAGGATCAGATGGCAGAATCGCAAGAGCTCCGCATCCCCAGGGACTCATCTGAAAGACAATGTGAAGCAAAGACAATGTGAGGCGTGGGGAGACTTCCAGGCACTTGGCGGCATCTGGGGAGGGGGCCAGTGGTGTCTGAGCTTTAGCTTCTGGAAGCCGGCTGCTGGGGGTGGAGACAGAGGGGCTGTGCCAGAGGGGGGAACAGCTCTAGAAACCAGCAACAGGGAGAAGTTTGATGCAGGGCAGAGGGGAAGCTGGGATGGGAGGCTGGGCAAGGGGCTCCTGCTCCCCAAGGGGCTGATAAGACCCTCGGTGTTCTCCCACCTGCCTCTGGGAGCTTGTGGTGTTTTTGTTGTTGTGTTTTGGTGTTTTGTTTTGTTTTGAGACTGGACTGAGTCTCACTTTGTTGCCCAGGCTAGAATGCAGTGGTGCAGTCTTGGCTCACTGAAACCCCCGCCTCCCAGGTTCAAGTGATTCTCCTGCCTCAGCCTCCTCAGTAGCTGGCATTATAGCGCCCGCCACCACGCTCAACTAATTTTTATATTTTTAGTAGAGATGGGGTTTCACCATATTGGCCAGGCTGGTCTCGAAATCCTGACCTCAAGTGATCCGCCCACCTTGGCCTCCCAAAGTGCTGGGATTACAGACGTGAGCCACCGTGCCCAGCTGGGAACTTGTGTTTTAGAAAGTCCTTCAGTTCCATCCTTACTCTGGAGCACTGTAAAGTTTATAAAACAAAATGTCTGAGAGCACTACCTTGTCAGTAAGCAACTGAGTGGAACCCTACTCTGTCTGGTGTCCTGTTCTGGTATATTGGTCAGGAGAGGCTATAGTGTGCTGAGGTAAACATTTACCTCCAAATCTTAGTGGCTTCTTGACGCAACCGAGGTGTATTTTTCTCGTTCACACAAAACTGCTGCAGGTTGGGTAACTGTCCAGGTTAGCTGTCCCTTGTATAGGCTACTTCCTTCTAGTGGCTCTACCATTTCAAACCATGGCCTCTGTGGTTGCCACTAAAGGCTAAGAGAGAACAAGAGGGTTGGACACCACCACTTCAGTGTTTCGGTCCAGAAATGACACCTGTCACTTCCATTCACGGCCTGTTGGTCAGAGTCTGTCTCATGACCCCACCCTGACTGCACGGAAGGCTGGGAAGTGTGGAGGAGGACATGGGTAGTCAATGAGCATTGAGTGCCTCTGCCATGCTGGGTATCCCAGGGGAAGAGGAGACAGAGGCACAGAGGACTGGAGGACTTTGAGGTTGGATATGTAGGTTTAAACCCGAGCTCTTCTAGAATGACTAGAAGCTATGTGACCTTGGGAAAATTACTAAATGTCTCCGAGTCTTGCTTTTCTCCTGTGCCAAATGGGGATAAAATAAGAGTTCCTACCTCACTAGGTTGTGAGGAAGGTAAATCAGACCATGCTTATAAAAAGAGCTAGTGGTGCCCAGCACAAGGTTGGCATTTGTATCAGTCTGTTTTCACGCTGCTAATAAAGACATATCCAAGACTGGGTAATTTATAAAGAAAAAGAGGTTTAATGGACTCACAATTCTACGTGGCTGGGGAGGCCTCACAATCATGACGGAAGACGAAAGGCATGTCTTACATGGTGGCAGGCAAAAAGAGAATGAGAGAAGCAAGTGAAAGGGGTTTCCCCTTATACAACCATCAGATCTCATGAGACTTATTCACTGTCATTCGAACAGTATGGGAGAAACCGCCCCCGTGATTCAATGATCTCCCACCGGGTCCCTCTCGAAACGTGGGAATTACGGAAGCTACAATTCAAAATGAGATTTGGTTGGGGACACAGCCAAACCATATCAGCATTTAATAAGTGGACACTATTTGATTAGTCTGTTTAGAAAAAGTTGAAGATGCTCAACATATGACTGAAAAATAGAGCTGATTGAAGAATATAGCCGAAACCTCCCTTTCAATAGCTGGCTCCCTTGTCTGCCCCTGCCCAGGGTCCCCTTGCTCTCCTTCCCTCCCCTCTGCAAGGACTTATAAGGATCCCCCAGTCAACCACTCCCCTGTGTGCGAGAAGATCTGCCCCCTCCCCCCAGGGTGTATGTATCTGATGTCTTAGTGTTGGGTACACGCATCTGAAGTCTTGGTGTTGATCGTGGGGAGAAAACCTTGGTGCTCTGTTGAAGAATACCAAACATTAGCAAGCAGATGAGAGAGGGGCACATATGTTCCCCAAACAGTGCTCCTACTTGTGTTTATGGCAAACAGGGTGCCTAGAGAATGGAAGATGCTGAGATCCTTGAAAAGTGTCTTGGAGGAGGTCAGGTTTAGGCAAGCAACTAGAAGGAGGGGGACCCCGGGTGGCTGAGGGAGGTGGGAAGGGCTGGAGAAGAGCCTGTAACAACCTCAGCAATGGAGGAGACAGTAAGAAACCATGCTGGTGATGGGGTGGGAGATAACTCCTCACATCCAGAGAGCTCTGCACAGTTTAAAAGCAAGGCCACCTGACTGGTGAAAACTCAACAGAGCTCAGTGGCAGGGACAGCAACATCTGAACTCTCCTTTCCAGTGTTGCTGTCACTAGGAAGCAGTTGCCAAGCCAGGGACCACATGTCCCAGGCCCCCTTGGCCCCATGCCACGTTCTTGCCAATGGAATGGGAGCAGAAGTAACGTGTGTCACTTCCAGGCCAAGGCTTTTGAGGAGTGGTTATGCCTTTCATGGGGTCTCTTTCCCTCCTATTAAATGAGTGTAGAAGATGATAGTAAGACCAGGGGGTGGTAGAGCCTCAAAATGGAAAAAGCCTGGTCTCTAAATCACTGCATGGGGGAAGGTCACCTGCAAACCAAGAACATCTGCAACAAACTGGTAAATGAGTGAGAAATAAACAAAATATATTTGGGGGTTTATTTGTTGTAGCAGCTAGCATTGTCTTGAAGCATGGCGAGTACGTCTTTCTTTGAAGGGGCTTCTGGGGCACTGTGAGGGGTACAGAGGGATGAAAACCCCCTTTGGCACTGCCACTGCTCCTCCCCCAATGGTCCTCTTGCTTCACAAGGGGGAAGCTCTCTTGCTCTCCTTCCCTCCTTCTCCACCCACATTCTTCCCAACAAGACAGGGACAGGACCCAGCATGGGTGGAGTTCTGGACTGTCCAGTTTTCTATTTCTTAAGAATCCTTCCTCAGAGCATGAGTTGGAAGTTTTGGCACTTTTGAGAGATGTGGCCAGCTGACTCTATAACTGGGTGGGGCAACATGGGAAAACGGGATGGAGAGACCAAGAAGGGAGGCAGTCAATGGAAGGGAGCGGAAAGCCAGGCCAGGAGCTTGGATGTGATTTTTTTTTTTTTTTTTTTTTTGAGACGGAGTCTTGCACTGTTGCCCAGGTGGGAATCCAGTGGTACGATCTCCACTCACTGCAATATCCGCCTCCCCAGTTTAAGTGATTCTCCTGCCTCAGCCTCCCAAGTAGCTGGGATTACAGGCGCCTGCCACCACGACCAGCTAATTTTTGTATTTTTAGTAGAGACAGGGTTTCGCCAGGGTTGGCCAGGCTGGTCTCAAACTCCTGACCTCAAGTGATCCGCCTACCTCGGCCTCCCAAAGTGCTGGGATTACAGGCGTGAGCCACCGCACCTGTCCTGGCTATGATATTTTGAGTAGAGGGAAGTCCAGGTGTTTTAGCCGCCATCTCCTCCCTGCAGGCTGAGCCAGCTAAGTAAGGATCAGGGGCCATTGTGGCTTCTCATGGAGAGGGGAAGAGTATACCACCTGTACCACTGAGGCCAGCTCATCTGTCCCCAGAGGACCATGCTCATGTCAGGCCATGGTGGCAACAGCCCCCACAGAGGGGTGCCTGCATGATGCAGCTCAGAAGGCTTGGGGGAACAGGAACACCTTCCCAAGGCTCCTTGGCATTGTCCTGCCTTCAGCTCCCAGGAGAGTGCTGAGGAAGAACATTCCTTCTTAGTAACAAGGCAGAGAAAGGAAGACAGTCTTCCCCGAAGTGTTATGCATCCGACTTCCCCCCATCACATGGCCACCTTTCTTTTCCACCCTCCCAGATCTTGCACAGCCATCTGCAAATAAGTGGTGTTCCTCCACCCCACTTCCCCACACCTAGGATATCCTGATGGACTGTCTTTTCTGGTTCTCACCTCTGCTACTGTCAATAGAAAATGAAATTTTAAAAATTTCCTGGCCGGGCACGGTGGCTCATGCCTGGAATCACAGCACTTTGGAAGGCAGAGGCAGGGGGATCACCTGAGGTCCAACCTGCCCAACATGGCAAAACCCTGTCTCTACTAAAAATAAAAAAAAAAAAATTAGCCAGATGTGGTGGTGGGCACCTGTAATCCTAGCTACTCGGGAAGGTGAGGCAGGAGAATCGCTTGAACCTGGGGGGTGGAGACTGCAGTCTTGCTCTGTCACCCAGGCTGGAGTGCAGTGGCACAATCTCAGCTCACTGCAAGCTCCGCCTCCCGGGTTCATGCCATTCTCTTGCCTCAACCTCCCGAGTAGCTGGGACTACAGGCGCCCGCCACCACGCCCGGCTAATTTTTTGTATTTCTAGTAGAGACGGGGTTTCACCATGTTAGCCAGGATGGTCTCGATCTCCTGACCTCGTGATCCGCCCGCCTCGGCCTCCCAGAGTGCTGGGATTACAGGCGTGAGCCACCGCACCCGGCCAAAAACACTGTTTTTAAAATTCCATCTTTAATAGCTCTTTTTAAAACCATGAAATACTTAGAAATAAATTTCACAAAAGATACGTAAGACCTCTACATTGAAGATTACCAAATATTATTGAGAGAAATTCAAGACCTAAATAAATGTTCATGGATTGGAAAACTCAATATTGCTGGGATGACTATTCTTTCCATAATGATCTCTAGATTCAACTCAATTTCAGTCATAATCCTAGTAGACTCTTGTCAAAATTGAATATGTTGATTCTAAAATTTTTATGGAAATGCAAAGGACCTAGAATATCCAAACTGCCTTGAAAACAAACAAAATTAGAGGATTTATCCTGTCTGACTTCATGACTTTTATGACTTTTTTTTTTTTTTTTTTTTTTAGATAGGGTCTTGCTCTGTCACCCAAACAGGAGTGCAGTGATGCAACGATAGCCCATGGCAGCCTGGACCTCCCAGACTCAAGCAATCCTCCTGCCTGAGCCTCCTGAGTAGCTAGGATTACAGGTTCACACGACACCTAGCTAATTGTTAAAATTTTTGTAGAGATGGGATCTCCCTATGTTGCATAGGCTGGTCTTGAACTCCTAGCCTCAAGCCATCCTCCCACCTCAGTCTCCTAAAACACTAGGATTACAGGTGTGAGCCACTGTGCCCAGCCTTCATGACTTATTAATTATAAAGCTATAGTAATCAGAACATCGTGGTAGTAACATATGGTTAAACAAACAGATAAATGGAATGAAGACCTCAGAAATAGACCCACAATCAAACAGTCATTTGATTATTGTATAAAGTCATCAAAGCAGTCCAATGTAAAGTCTATTTCACAAATGGTTCCAGAACAATTGAATATCCATATGGAAAAAAATAAACTTTTTTTTTTTTTTTTTTTTTTAAGACAGGGTCTCACGCTGTCACCCAGGCTGGAGTGCAGTAGCGTGATCTCGGCTCACTGCAGCCTCTACCTCCCAGACTCAAGCAATTCTCCCACCTAAGCCTTTTGAGTAGATGGGACCACAGGTCCTCACCAGCACGCCTGGCTAATTTTTGTATTTTTTGAAGAGACAGGGTTTTGCCATGTTGCTCAGGCTTGTCTCGAACTCCTGGGATCAAGCGATCCACCTGCTGTGGCCTCCCAAAGTGCTAGGATTACAGGCGTGAGCCACTGTGCCCAGCCTGGAAAAAAATAAACTTCAACCCCTCCTCCCTCACACTATTCATAAAAATTGATTTTAAATAGATCATAGAAATCAATCAAAAGCTAAAATTATTTTTTGAGTTAAAATGTTAAAATTTCTAGAAGCAAACAGGAGAATATCTTTGGGACTTGGGAATAGGTAAGGTATCTTAAAATAGATCACAGAAAGCAATATATATATTTTTAAGATTGATAAATTGACTTAATCAAAATTAAAAATTTCTGTTCACCAAAAGACACTATTAACAAAATTATATGCAAGCCTTAGGGATAAAATATTTGCAAAACATATCTGACAATGCATTTATATGCAGAATATATAAAGGATACCTACAACTCAATAATAAAAAGATAAATACCTCAATTTTTAAAATAGGCAAAATATTTGAATAGACACTTCACAAAAGAAGACACACAGATGGCCAAGAAACACATGAAAAAATGCTCAACATCATTAGTCATCAAGAAAATATAAAATAAAACCATAATGAGACACCAACATACACCCACCAGGAAAGCTAAAATTAAAGATTGACAACATTAAATGTTGGCAACGATGTGGAACAACTGGAACTCTCATACATTATTAGTGAGAATGTAAAATGATGCAACCACCTTGGGTAAAAAGCTGGTAGTTTCTTATAAAATGAAACCTATCTACGACCCAGCAATTTCATGTTTAGGTATTTACCTAAGAGAACTGAAAGCATATGTCACAGAAAGACTCATAAAAGAATTTTCACAGCCGCTTTATTCATAATTGCTAAAAACTAGAAACAGCTCCAGTGACTATCAACAGACAAACAAATAATTCTTCTGTTATAATTGCCTAATACAATATCACTGAGCAACAAAGGATATTAACTACCAATATGAGCAACAACAACATGGATGTATCTCCCACTGCAGTAAGTGAAACTAGCTAGATCCAAAAGAGTACTTACAACCGGGACTCATATTGTAAGTCATAAAATAGGCAAAAACTAATCTATGGTGACAAAAATAAGAATGACTGAGAAGTTGCATGAGGGGACTTCCTCAGGTGATGATAATGTTCTTGATATCTTTTTTTTTTTTGAGACGGAGTCTCGTTCTTGTTGCCCAGGCTGGAGTGCAATGGCGCGATCTCGGCTCACTGCAACCTCCGCCTCCCAGGTTCAAGCAATTCTCCTGCCTCAGCCTCCCGAGTAGCTGGGATTACAGGCATGTGCCACCACACCCAGCTAATTTTGTATTTTTAGTTGAGAAGGGGTTTCTCCATGTTGGTCAGGCTGGTCTCGAACTTCCGACCTCAAGTGATCCACCCACCTCGGGTGGCTCACGCCTGTAATCCCTGCTGTTGATATCTTGATAGGGGTTTGAGTGACACAGGTACAGGCATTTGTCAAAACTCACCTTAAACTCACTCATATTTAAGATCTGTGCATTTCCTGTATGTAAATTTTACCTAAAAAAGGCAAATATTGAACTCCAGTTAATTATATTCATCCTGAAGTGTTTAGGGGTAAAATATACTGATGTCTACAACTTTCTTTAAAATGATTCAAAAAATAAATAAAAAGGCGGAAGGATGGGTGGATGGGTGGGTAGACGGATGGGTGGATGGAATGATGGACGGACAGATGGACAGATGGACGGATGGATAGATGGAGACAGAGATGTACAGATATGTGATTAAGCAAATAGAATAAAACATTAATTGTAGAATCTATGTGGTAGTTATATGAATGCCCACTGTATAATTCTTTCCAGTTTTCTGTCTGTTTGAAATTTTTCATAATAAAATGTTTTGGAAAAAAGGCAAAACAAATCTTGAGCAGCACAGTCTGGACCATTTTTTCTCCTCTTAAGAGACGGCTGGGTTGGGCGCAGTGGCTCACACCTGTAATCCTAGCACTTTGGGAGGCCGAGGCTGGCAGATCACGAGGTCAGGAGTTCAAGACCAGCCTGACCAATATGGTGAAACCCCATCTCTACTAAAAATACAAAAAAAAAAAAAATTAGCCAGGTGAGGTGGCACGCACCTGTAATCCCAGCTACTCGGGAGGCTGAGGCAGGAGAATCACTTGAACCTGGGAGGCAGAGGTTGCAGTGAGCCAAGATCGTGCCACTGCACTCCAGCCCGGGCAACACAGTGAGACTCTGTCTCAAAAAAAAAAAAAAAAAAGCAAAACAAAACAAAAAAACAAACAAACAAAAAAACAAAACACTGAAACTACCCCATCAGGCCTGCATCCTTGTTCACTGGAAGAAGCCACCATTGATCCACCATTACCAGTCACTCATCCCAGGCGGCCCAAGCCTTCTTCTCATCTTCCCAAGCCCTCCCCCTGGGCTCTCTGGAACTCCCACTCTACCCTACTCTCAACCTCTCCTGGAAGTTTCCCCCTACTTCCTGGCCCTAATGGAAACCAAGCAACTCCCTGAGATATACTTCCTCCTGGCTCAGAGGAAGCTATTGTTTCTCTCCTCTTCCAAGATCCTCAGAGCCAGGAGGTGAGAGGGGCACATGTTTTTCTTACTCCCTACTACTCTTTCCAAGTCCTTTCTCTTCCTTCCTCCTTCAAAAACCCTAGTTCTGGCCAGGCGCAGTGGCTCACACCTGTAATCCTAACACTTTGGGAGGCAGAGGTGGGTGGATCACTTGAGGTCAGGAGTTTGAGACTGCTGGCCAACATGGTGAAACCCCCATCTCTACTAAAAATACAAAAATTAGCCGGGCAGGGTGGCGCACACCTGTAATCTTAGCTACTCAGGAGGTTGAGGCATGAGAATTGCTTGAACCCGGGAGGCGGAGGTTTCAGTGAGCTGAGATCATGCCACTGCTCACCAGGCAGCCTGGGTGACAGAGTGGGACTCTGTCTCAAAAATACAAAAACAAAAACAAAAAAACCCTAGTTCCTTTGAAGTGCACACTAACTGGCTAAACCACTGTGGACCTCTCCCCAGTGCATCCATCTGTCTCCTGCCCAACCTCCTTGTTCATTGTGGACTTTAGCTCCAGGCACTGTCTCCACTCCAGCCCCACACCCTGTCAACATTCTTGTGACCTCACCATCCACATGTGTGAACTTCAATACCCTGGCTTCTCAGCCACTTGACCTCCTCACCTCCAAAGACCTTTTGCTCCACTCCAACTCTGCCACCCATTTGTGTAGCGCACTCTAGACCTTGTCCCACCTCCAACATCCTGATTTCAGGATCCCACACTTAGACACAATCACCCACCCCTCTGGCCCTCTGGCTCTCATTCCCCACTGCACCAGTGTTCTGAGTGTGAGGAGAGCTGCAATCCGGCCAACCCACCACTTTTCCTCCACAATCCTTCTCTTGTTCTCTTCTTCCCATCAAAATGCCCTACCTTCTTGCTTGCTTTACTTTTCTCTGTAGCGTTGGCCACCTTCTAACATCGATAAAACTGACTTATTCATTTTATTAGTTGACACTCTCCACCCAATAGAATGTGTGCTCCAGGAAGATAGGGGATTTTGTATGTTTATTTGCTACTATAGTCTCAGTGTCTAGAGCAGTGCCGTGGCATGCAGTAGGTGCTTAATAAATGCTCATTGAAGGAAAGAGTGAGAGAGGGAAGGCAGGAAGGCAGGAAGGCAGGCAGGCAGGAAGGCAGGCAGAAAGGCAGGAAGGAAGGCAGGAAGGCAGGCAGGCAGGCAGCAAGGCAGGAAGGAAGGCAGGAAGGAAGGCAGGAAGGCAGGAAGGAAGGCAGGCAGGCAGGAAGGAAGGCAGGAAGGAAGGCAGGCAGGCAGGAAGGAAGGCAGGAAGGCAGGCAGGAAGGAAGGCAGGAAGGCAGGCAGGAAGGAAGGCAGGAAGGCAGGCAGGCAGGCAGCAAGGCAGGAAGGAAGGCAGGCAGCAAGGCAGGCAGGCAGGCAGGCAGGCAGGCAGCAAGGCAGGCAGGCAGGCAGGAAGGAAGGCAGGAAGGAAGGCAGGCAGGCAGGCAGCAAGGCAGGAAAGAAGGCAGGAAGGAAGGCAGGAAGGCAGGCAGGCAGGCAGCAAGGCAGGAAGGAAGGCAGGCAGGCAGCAAGGCAGGAAGGAAGGAAGGCAGGCAGGCAGGCAGCAAGGCAGGAAGGAAGGCAGGAAGGCCACCTTTAATTAAAAAACAGTACCTGTGCCTCCTCAGGAATGCCCTTTCCTTCCCACCTCTCCATCAGTGCCATGTTCTCCTCCTCATGACAATTGGAAGCATATCCCTGCTCCTCTCCAAGGCCATTTGCTCCGCAAGTGCAGTAGATGCTGTCTCCTCTCACCTCCTTAAGAACTGATTGGACTCGTAAGACATTCTCCCTCCTCTGCCATCACCAGTCTCTGTCTCTGAATTAGATCCTTTCAACTGGGCGTGGTGGATCATGCCTGTAATCCCAGCACTTCGGGAGGCTGAGGCAGGTGGTTTGTTTCAGCTCAGGAGTTCCAGACCAGCTTGGCCAACATGGTGAAACCTGTCTCTACTAAAAAATACAAAAAATAAAAATAAAAATAAAATAAAAATGAGCCGGGTGTGGTGAAGCGCGCCTGTAATCCCAGTTACCTGGGAAGCTGAGGCAGGAGAATTGCTTGAGCCCGGGAGGCAGAGGTTTCAGTGAGCTGAGATCGCACCACTACACTCCAGCCTGGGCGATAGAGTGAAACCCTGTCAAAAAAAAAAAAAAAAAAAGATATTTCATTTGCCTCTACTATCTTCCATCTTTTAAAATTCCTCTCCTGATGCATGTGCACATGCAACTACTGTGCCATTGCTTTGCTCCCTCTGCCTCAATTTCCATTCATTATTATCATTATTTATTTATTTATTTATTACTCTGTCTCCCAGGCTGCAGTGCAGTGGCATGATCTCGGCTCACTACAACCTCCGCCTCCCAGGTTCAAGCAGTTCTCCTGCCTCAGCCTCCTGAGTAGCTGAGATTACAGGTGCGCACCACCACCCCCGGCTAATTTTGTTTGTTTGTTTATTTGTTGTTATTTTTTTTAATAGAGATGGGGTTTCACCATGTTGGCCAGGCTGGTCTCAAACTCCTGACCTCGTGATCTGCCCACCTTGGCCTCCCAAAGTGCTGGGATTACAGGCGTGAGCCACCACACCCAGCCCCCATTCATTCTTAGACCCTCTTCAACAGCCATCTCGGCCCAGGAAAATCACGTGCTAGGACGACACAGAGAGACATAAAGAGCCTGAATTCCCAGTGATGCCAAGGAAATACAGAACCAGCCCAGGACTACCTACTTCCAGGCTTCTATTTTGTGTAAGTGAAATAAGTTCTATCTCATTTAAGCCATTGCTATTTGGGGTTTGCTCTTATGCCAACGGAATCTTCAGTGATAGATTTTATCGCTCTTACTAGGCTGAAAGCAACTTGAGGGCAATGGCTGTACTTATTTTCTTCAAGTGCTTTTAAGAACATAGGTTCTAAGTAAATGCTTGTTGGGGTGAATGAGATCTTGAAAATTAGCCAGATGCATCACCCTAGAAGACTGAGGACCCACGCTGAGCACCAGCCTAAGGTTAGCGGCCAGGATTCCTTTGTTCTGTGGATAAGTGTTGTCACGTGTGGGATGGGGAAGCCAAGGGGAAACACACTGAGGACGGAAGAGGAAGTGAGAGGTGGAGGTAATGAGTCATGCTTGGTCTCCTCCTGGGTGTGAGGAGGCTGATTGATCAGGGGGTGCAACTGGAGTTCCATCCCTAGGTTTCTTTTCTTACAGTTTTATTGAGATATAATTCACATACCATACAATTCACCCATCTACAGTGTACAATTCGGCTGGGCACGGTGGCTCATGCCTGTAATCCCAGCACTTTGGGAGGCCGAGGTAGGTGGATCACTTGAGCTCAGGAGTTCAAGACCAGCCTGGCCAATATGGTGAAACCCTATCTCTACTAAAAATACAAAAATTAGCTGGGCGTGGTGGGGGGCGCCTGTAGTCCCAGCTACTCGGGAAGCTGAGGCAGGAGAATCGTTTGAACCCAGGAGGCAGAGGTTGCAGTGAGCAGAGATTGTGCCACTGCACTCCAGCCTGGGCGACAGAGCGAGACTCCATCTCAAAAAAAAAACCATTTAAAACATTAGCCTGGTGTGGTGGCACATGCCTGTAGTCCCAGCTACTTGGGAGACTGAGGCGGGAGAATTGCTTGAGCCTAGGAGGTTGAAGCTGCAGTGAGTCATGATCACCCCACTGCACTCCAACCTGGGCAACAGAACAAGATCTCCCCCACAAAAAATTAAAATTAAATCAAAAATAAAATAATAAGGTGTACAATTTAATGATTTTTAGTATATTCACAGAGTTGGGCAACCATTGCTACAATTAGTTTTAGAACATTTTTATCACCTGAAAATGAAACCCCATACTCGTTAGTGGTCATCCCCCACTTCCCCAACCCTCATTTTAACCCTAAGCAATCATTAATCTACTTTACATCTCTATGGATTTTTACTTCTTCTGAACATTTCAAATAAATGGGATTATACAGTACATGGCCTTTTGTGCCTGACTTCTTTTACTCAGCATGCTGTTTTCAAGGTTAACCCAGGTCGTAGCATGTATCAAGACTTCATTCCTTTGCAAGACTAAAATAATAGCCTTGTATAGATATATCACATGTTATTCATCCATTCATCAGTTGATGGGCATTTGGGTTGTTTCCACCTTCTTTGGCTATTATGAATAATACTGCTATGAACATTCACATGCAAGCGTTCTTGTGTCTGTATATTTGTAGTTATCTTGGGTAGGTACATAACTTGGAGCGGAATTGCTGGATCATACAACTCTGTGCTTAACCTTTTGAGGAGCTGCCAGTCTGTTTCCCAAAGCAGTTGCACTGTTCTATATTCCTATCATCACGTTTTCTCCCCCACATCCTTGCCAACAATTGTTATTGCCTGTTTTGGTCTTTTTAATCTCAGCCATCCTAGTAGGTGTGAAATGATATTTCATTATGGTTTTAATTTACATTTCCTTGATGGCATGATAGTGAGCCTCTTTTCATGTGTTTATTGGCCCTTTGCATGTCTTCTTTGGGGAAATGTCTATTTAGATCCTTTACTCATTTTTAAATCAGGTTATTTTTTATTGAGTTGTAAGAGTTCTTTATATATCAGGCCCTTATCAGATACATGATTTGTAAATATTTTCTCCTATTCTGTGGATTGCCTTTCACTTTCTTGATGGTGTCCTTTGAAGCACTAAAGTTTTCAATTTTGATGAAGTCTATCTTATCTATTTTTTGTTGCTGTTGCTTGTGCTTTTATTATCATATCTAACAAACCATTGCCTAATCCAAGGTCATAAAGTTTAGCCCCATGTTTTCTTCTAAAGAGTTTTATAGTTTTAGGTCTTTCACTCACTTGTAACTTTTTTTAATATAATGTGAGGTAGAGAGGCAACTTAATTTTTTTGTGTTTGTGGCTATTCAGTTATCCCAACACCATTTCTTGAAATTCTTTCCCCATTGAATTGTTTTGGCATCCATGCCAAAAATTAGCTGATCATAAAGGTGAGAGTATTTCTGAATTCTTGATTCTATTTCACTGATCAATATGTCTATCCTTATGCCAGTACCATACTGTCTAGATTACTGTAGCTTTGTAGTAAGTTTTGAAATTGGCAAGTGTGAGTTCTTCAATTTTGTTCTTCTTTTTCAAAATTGTTTTGCCTATTCTGGATCCCGTGAATTTTCATATGAATTTCATAATCAGTTTATTGATTCCCAGAAAGAGGCCAGCTGAGATTTTGATATAGACTATATTGAATGTATAGATACATTTTGGAAGTATTGTCATCTTAACAATATTAAGTCTTCCAATCCACAAACATGGGATGTCTTTGCATTTATTTAGATCTTCTTTAATTTCTATCAACAACATTTTGTATTTTTGAAAAGTATAAGGTTTGTACCTTTTTGTTAAATTTATTCCTAAGTACTTTATTATTTTTGATGTTCCTACAAATAGGATCATTTTAAAATTTCATTTTCAGATTATTCAATGCAAGTGTATAGATGTACAACTGATTTTTTTAATCCTACAACTTTGCTGAACTTGCTTATTAGTTCTAATAGTTTTTTAAAATGGATTTTCTATATAAAAGACCATGTCATTTGAGAATATTGACAGTTTTACTTATTCCTTTCCAATCTGGAGGCCTTTTATTGCGTTTTCTTCCCTAATTGCCCTGGCTAGAACCTTCAGTACAATGGTGAATAGAAGCAGCAAGAGTGAATATCCTTGTTTTGTTCCTGATTTTAGGGGAAAAGCATCCAGTCTTTCACTATTAAATATGATGTTAGCTGTGAGTTTTTTGTCTATGCCCTTTATCAAACTGAGTTCTTTACTAGTCTTAGTTTGTTGATTATTTTTATCATAAAGGGGTGTTGGATTTTGTTAAATGCTTTTTCTGTGTGGATTGATATATGATGTTTGTCTTTTATTCTATTGATACAATGTATTATATTCATTTTTTTTTATTCAACCAACTTTGCATTCCTAAAATAAGTCCCACTCTATCATGGCGTATAATCCTTTGATATACTGTTGGAATTGGTGGTTGGTATTTTGTTTCTATTTTTATATTTTAAATTTTTCTTATTTTTAAAAAAATTTCAATAGCTTTTACGGTACAAGTGTTTCAATAGCTTTTATGGTACAAGTGGTTACATGGATGACTTCTATAGTAGTGAATTCTGAGATTTTAGTGTACCCACCACTAAGTGTACACTAGTGTACAACCAAGTAGTGTACACTGTACCCAATATGTAGTCTTTTATCCCTCACCCTCCTCCCAATCTCTGCCTCCCGAGTTCCCAAGGTCCATTATATCATTTTGTGTGTCTTTGCATCCTCATAGCTTAGCTCCCACTTATAAATGAGAACCTGAATTACTGAATTACTTCTTGAATGACTTCACTTAGAATAATGGCCTCCAGCTCCACCCAAATTACTGCGAAACATATTATTTTGTTCCTTTTTATGGAGCAAAAAATATTAGTACTTTTTAGTAGTAGTATTCCATTGTGTATATATACCACATTTTCTTTATCCACTCATTGGTCAATAAGCACTTAGGTTGGTTCCATATGTTTGCAACTGTGAATCGTGCTGCTATAAACAGGCATATGTATGTGTCTTTTTCATATAATGACTTCTTTTCCTTTGGGTAGATAACCAGTAGTGGGATTGCTGGATCAAAAGGTAGATCTACTTTTAGTTCTTTAAGGAATCTCATACTGTTCTCTATAGAAGTTGTACTAATTTACATTCTCACCAGCAGTGTAAAAGTGTTTCCTTTTCATCACATCCACACCAATATCTTTTGTTTTTTTGACTTTGTAATTATGACCATTCTTGCTGGAGTAAAGTGGTATCTTATTGTGGTCTTAATTTGCATTTCCCACTGATGTTGAGCATTTTTTCATATGTTTGTTGGCCGTTTGTATATCTTCTTTTGAGAAATGTCTATTCATGTACATTGCCCAATTTTTGATGGAATTATTTGATTTTTTTTCTTGCTGATTTGTTTGAGTTCCTTGTTGATTCTGGATATTAGTCCTTTGTTGGATGCATAGTTTGCAAATATTTCCCCCATTCTGTGGGTTGTTTGTTCACTCTGCTGATTATTTCCTTTGCTGTGTAGAAGCTTTTTAGTTTAATTAGGTTCCATTTATTTATTTTTGTTTTTGTTGCATTTGCTTTTGGAGTCTTAGTCACGAATTCTTTGCCTAGGCCAATGTCTAGCAGAGTTTTTCCAATGTTATCTTCTACAATTTTTATAGTTTTAGGTCTTAGATTTAAGTCTTTGATCCACCTTGAGTTGACTTTTGTATAAGGTGAGAGATGAGGATCCAGTTTCATTCTCATGCGGCTTGCCAGTTTTCCCAGCACTATTTATTGAATAGGGTGTCCTTTCCTCAGTTTATGTTTTTGTATGCTTTGTTGAAGATCAGTTGGCTGTATTTAGTTTTATGTCTGGGTTCTCTACCTGTTCCATTGGTCTAAATGCCTATTTTTATACCAGTACCATGCTGTTTTGGAAACTATAACCTTGTAGTATAATTTGAAGTCCAGTAATGTGATGCTTCCAGATTGTTTTTTCTTAGCATTGCTTTAGCTATTTGGGCTCTTTTTTGGTTCCATATGAATTTTAGGATTGTTTTTACTAGTTCTGTGAAAAATGATGATGATGTTTTGATGGGAATTGCATTGAATCTGTAGATTGCTTTGGGTGGTATGGACATTTTCACAATATTGATTCTTCCCATCCATGAGCATAAGATGTGTTTCCATTTGTTTGTGCCATCTGTGATTTCTTTCAGCAATGTTCTGTAGTTTTCTTTGTAGAGATCTTTCACCTCCTTGGTTAAGTCTGTCCTAGGTATTGTATTGTATTGTATTTATTTATTTATTTATTGCAGCTGTTGAAAAAGGGATTGATTTCTTGATTTGATTCTCAGCTTGGTCGTTGTTAGTGTATAGCAGTGCTACTGATTTGTGCACATTGATTCTGTAACCTGAGACTTTACTGAATTCGTTTATCAGATCTAAGAGCCTTTTCGATGAGTCTTTAGGGTTTTCTAGCTATACGATCATATCACCAGAAAACAGTGATAGTTTGACCTTCTCTTTTCCCATTTGGATGCCCTTTGTTTCTCTTGCCTGATCGCTCTGGCTAGGACTTCCAGTATAAATTTTTCTTATGTTTAATTCGACAAAGCCTCATTCTGTACCATAGAATGCATCTATATTCATAATATATATTGGTCTGTAGTTTTCTCTTTTTTGTGTTATCTTTGCCTGGTTTTGGTATCAGGCCTCAAAGAATGAGTTGGGAAGTGCCTAAGTTTCTTTTTGACTAAACTGTTGGTCAAACTTATATCTTGATATTTACAACACTCAGAAAAAGCCAAGGCCCTGCAAAGTTTATCTGGTATTCTCAAGTGGAACATACATCACCATCAACTGGGCACTGTTCAAAGCAAATTCCTGGTTCCTGGGCTCCAGAGACTCTGATTTGGAAAGTCTGCAGCAGGGCTGGGTACTCTCTATTTCCTTTTTTTCTTTTTTTTTTTTGAGACGGAGTCACTCTGTCGTCCAGGCTGGAGTGCAACGGCACAATCTTGGCTCACTGCAATCTCCACCTCCCAGGTTCAAGCGATTCTCCTGCCTCAGCCTCCTGAGTATCACCATGCCCAGCTAATTTTTGTATTTTTAATAGAGACGGGGTTTTGCCGTGTTGGCCAGGCTGGTCTCAAACTCCTGACCTCAGGTGATCCACCCACCTCAGCCTCCCAAAGTGCTGGGATTATAGGCGTGAGCCACCCTGACCAGCCAGTACTCTCTAACAAGCACCCCTAAGAGATTCTGACATGAGCCCCCTCTCACTTCCCTTTAAGAAACATTGATAGAGTTGCCCAAGCTGACCCAGCTAAGCAGCCAAAGAGGATGGGCTAGAAAAGTGATGTTTCTTCACCCAGGAGTCTGAGCTTTTAGCGTGTTTGTGTCCATAATGAATATCTAAGGCGGAAGTTAGAGTATGCATTATTTCCCAAAATTATTTGTCCACAAAAATCTCTTATCTTTGGATAAGCACCTCATAGGATTGATGTTTCACAGCATATACCTTGGGAAGCACTGCCCCAGAATTATGCAAATGTCCCTCTGGAATCTCATGGGGCTTTTTTTCTAAGCACTCACGCATTGTGGCTTGAAGCTGCTTTTGTATGTGTCGCCATCAGTCAGATGTTTGTCGGGGCCTCCATTAGGATTAGCTGATTTAGGCGCTTGCCTTGAGAGCAAAATTTCAGGAGGTGCCAAAACTCCATAATCAAGAAAAATTATTATTTGGAGGCTGGGTCAACAAGATAGCGCATTGGCAGCCAGTGGAATAAGGAAGGGATACAATGGTGTAGTGTAGGGGGTGCTTAATACTCACCATGAGTGGAACCGAGAGCCAGGGTCTATCTCGGTGGGGCAGCAGGGCAGTCAGGCCAGGCATCTGGTCTGTCTCTCCTGTAGAAACTGCTCCAAAGGAGGGGCAGCCCTCTCTCACCTCTTAACTCCCATCCCAGGCACAATACATGGAACACGGGATTATTCAACTCCCTTAGAGCACAGAGATGATGCCAAGTTGACTTACCTCCCAGCTCCTGCTCAAGTATCTAACCCACAGAGCACAAGGAGACTCAGTCAACGCCTGTGGGCAGACAAGGGGCTGGATGTCATCTGGAAAGCGTCCCTGGTCTTTGTGTGGGTGCCTTGCTTTGGATGTGCTCCCAAATCCGACTCGGGGGGAGAGAGGCTGGGTGCCAAAGAGTTTCTGGAAAAAGTTTGTCCTTTTCCGAATACCCTTCCTCTCTGTGTCCAACAGAACTTGACTTCAAATGTGCAAGTTCTAACATTCAAAAAAGTTGAGTTGGGGCCTGATTGGGCTAGTGCTAGATGTTTGTGATTTATGCAATCATCAGGGTCTGATTAAGCTCCACAGCTGGGAGGCCTTCAGCCATGACTTTGGGGAAAAAAAAGAAAAGAAAAAAACACACAACCCTGAAAGCCAAGAGTAGGAACAGCTTCCTGGGCCCACCCTTCAGGCTGGTTCCAGGACACTCCCTTACTCCACCACTACCCACTCATGTATCTCATTAAAAGGGCTTTATAGGTCTGTCTCTTCCTTGGAATTTCCATTTCTTCATTCCAAGAACTATAAAAGCCTCGTCAATTAATTGCTAACCACATGAATCAGAACAGGGTTCCCTTTAAATAAGTGTGCAAGAGAGTTATTACAGAGGCTCCACGTTGATCTGCTCAAAAGAGGAAATGTTTTCTCTTAGACATCTAACTGAAGATAAGCCTCCAGCTGACTATAGAAGATTATTCTTTATGCAACAAAAAGCTGGTTCCCCACGGCCTCTACTTGTCAACACCTCATAAATTTACTTTGAGTTGCTTCATAAGCTCAAAAGTACAGTGATATCTTCTGGGAATTAAGCTTTGTAATAACTTGATTGTGTTAAACAAATAAACTTCAGAAGGCAGGGCAAGCTAGACCCCAGGGAAGCTACCCGGATGTGTGGCCTTGAGGGTTGCTGGAAGGCAGGTTCTTAGGGACTGTGTCCCTAGCTCTAGGATGCTGGCTTTCAAACAAATGTCATTTCACAGAGCAGGACCTGAGACCTAGAGTGAGAGAGGGGGTGATTGGTCCATGTTCACACAGCGGCAAATCTGGGGTTAGGATCTGGATGTTGTTGCCAGATCCTCTCTCTCTTTCCCTACCCACCCCCAGGGTCCAGCCCCTCCACTCTGCCCCCCATCCTCCTAGGAGGGCAGGAAAGAATCTGACAAGACTGGGCGCAGTGGCTCACACCTATAATCCCGGCACTTTGAGGGGCCAAGATGGGAGGATCACTTGAGGCCAGGAGTTCAAGACCAGCCTTGTCAACATAGCGAGACCCCCATCTCTATTAAAAAAAAAATAGAAAAAAAAGGAAAGAATCTTACAGCTGCCCAATGGAACACGTGTGGAATGAGATTCAGCCATTTTCTCTCCTCAATCAGTCTCTGCATTTTAAGTCATTTATCTTTATTGTGCCATGAAAGTCTTTGGGTTGTGTCAAATGGATTTCAGGCAGGGAGGGAGGAACTGGTGAGAAGTTAGGAGGCTGCTGAAGTTGTACCTGGAGTACAGCAGAAGTTCTCACCCCAGATTGCACAGTAGAATCACTGGGGGTCATTTTTTCCGTGTGTGTGTGTGTGTGTGTGTGTGTGTGTGTGTGTGTGTGAAGCACCTGTCTGCTATTGAAAGGGGGGTTTGTTTTTTTTTTTTTGAGACGGAGTCTCGCTCTGTCGCCCATGCTGGAGTGCAGTGGCGCAATCTTGGCTCACTGCAAGCTCCGCCTCCTGGGTTCACGCCATTCTCCTGCCTCAGCCTCCCGAGTAGCTGGGACTACAGGCGCCTGCCACCACGCCTGGCTAATTTTTTTGTATTTTTAGTAGAGATGGGGTTTCACTGTGTTAGCCAGGATGGTCTCAATCTCCTGACCTCGTGATCCACCCACTTCGGCCTCCCAAAGTGCTGAGATTACAGGCGTCAGCCACCACACCCGGCCGAAAGGGGGGTCATTTTTAAAATCCCAAACGTGCAGACCACATCCCAGACCAATTACATATAAATCTCTGAGGTGGAGCCCCAGACTTCAGGCTGGAGGGCAGTGGCACTATCATAGCTCACTGCAGCCTTGACTTCCTGGGCTCAAGAGATCCTCCCATCTTAGCCTCCTGAGTAGCTAGGACTACAGGCACAAGCCACCATACCTGGCTAATTTGTTGTTGCTTTTTTTTTTTTTTTTAGAGATGGGGTCTCACTATCTTGCCCAGTCTCAGGATTTCTTAAAGCTCCCTAGTGATTCCAACAAGCAGCCACATTCCAGAACCATGGAGTAAAACCATTCTAGATCAGGCACAGTGGCTCTTGCCTGTAATTCCAGCACTTTGGGAGGCCAAGGCGGGCAGATCAGGAGGTCAGGAGATCAAGACCAGCCTGGCCAACATGCTGAAACCCCCTTCTCTACTAAAAATACAAAAATTAGCCAGGTGTGGTTGCACGTGCCTGTAGTCCTAGCTACTTAGGAGGCTGAAGCAGGAGAATCGCTTGAACCTGGGAGGCAGAGGTTGCAGTGAGCCAAGATCACGCCACTGCACTCCAGCCTGGGCAACAGAGTGAGACTCCGTCTCAAACAAACAAACAAACAAAAAATTTCTAAACCAGATGAAGCCAAACGGGTGGGACAGTTGCAGTTGTGGTGATGAATGCCCAACATTTATGTAGACAAAGCTGTGTGATCTTGGGCAAATCATTTAATCTCTTGGGGTCTCTGTTTCCTCATCTGTAAAGTGAAGATGATTCTATAACCTTCCTCATAGGGTTATTATAGGGTTGAATGGGACAATGCTTGTAAGTCCTTGGCACAGTGCCTGGCACACAGAAAACACCCAGGAACTTTAGGATTTTGCCTATTATTTTAGAGTTTACAGTGATGTTTTCTATGCAGTATCTCAAAATTATACCTTACTTCCTCAATTATAGGGGTACACATTTTTGCATTTTAACATCTTTAAACGTGTAATGCATCTTATCATAGACAGTGTCTTATATTCAGCGACATGACCCCTCACCTGCGCCAAGCACTGTTCTAAGGGTTTTATGTTAATTACCTCCTTTAACTCTCACAATATCCCTATGAGAAGAGGATGATTATATCCATCCTCATTTAAGAGACTGGTAAACTGAGGCCCAGAGTAAAGTGCCTTGTCTGTGTTCCCACCGTCAGTGGCAGAACAGGCATTGACCTTGGGTCGGGCTCTAGAGTCTGTGATCCTAACCACTCTGCTATATAGCAGCTCATGGAAACTGAAAGGCAGGTGAGGTGAGCAGAGTCACCCAGCTGGGATTTGAATCCATGACAGCAAAACCACCATGCTTGTTCCCTATCCTGCCTCTGACTGGAGGCCGATTCCCAGCTGCAGCTGGGGGAGAAGTCCACATGTGGCTGTCAGTGTGTCTGCACAGAGGGGGAGCTGAGACCTAGGGTGAGAAAGAGGGTGATTTGTCCATATTCACACAGTGGCAAAGCTGGGGTTAGGATCTGGGTGTAGATGCCAGAGCCTTTCTCTCTTTCCCTACCCACCCCCAGGGCCTAGCCCCTCTGCTCTGCTCCCCACCCTCCTAGGAAGGCAGGAAAGAATCTGAGAAGACTGGGCACAGTGGCTCACAACTATAATCCCAGCACTTTGAGAGACCAAGATGGGAGGATTGCTTGATTTACCTACCCTGCCTGGTCTGTCTGGCTGGTGCCCCCTCTCCTCCTCTCCCCTCTTCCTGTGCTAGCCGCGTCTCCTCTCTTGCTGACCTCCATAGGCAACCACTAGGGTATATTCTCTGGCCCATCTGACATGATTTTAGCCAGTGTCAATGGCAGGGATGAATTCTTTCCTGCCATCCCAAAGCACATCGGGCCCCCTGCCTCACACATGTTCTGTTCACCATGCATCTGCCTGTATGATGGATCCTGGGCCCTCGCCCTCACCATCCCAGCACAAGAGGGAGTCTCATCATAGTGGCTCCTATCCCTTCAGTGTGTACTCTGCCCTGCCCGGCATTCTGCTAATTGTTGCATGTGCACGCCTCAGTTTCCCCAGAGCCGCCCCGTGAGCCCGGTGGAACGATTAC
This sequence comes from Symphalangus syndactylus, assembly GCF_028878055.3. Lineage (NCBI taxonomy): Eukaryota > Metazoa > Chordata > Mammalia > Primates > Hylobatidae > Symphalangus > Symphalangus syndactylus. The sequence goes on along the minus strand of NC_072442.2, from coordinate 46,060,799 downwards.
CCCCACTTTGAAGGTAACAAGCCCGAGGGACTCAGGCTGAGCAGCTTGCTGAGATGGAACATGAACCCAGGCCCATGTGACTTCCACACCCATCTTCCAGGAAATATTTGTGGAGTCCATCATTTTATTACATTACAATATTAATCCATACAATAATGGGTTCAACAAATATTTCCTGGGTTCCTCTCGTGGGCTGGCTGAGCTGGGCATAGCATGGTGAGCAGAGCAGGGTGAGTCTCAGCCTTCAGGGAACTTAGAACCCACTGGGCCAATGGACTCAATTTGAAGACTCGCATCCGGATGCGGTGCATCTTCAGATGCAGAGAGCCGTGGAAGAGGCCAGCGGGAGGCTGGAGCCGGGAGCAACCGTGGAGCCTGTTTCAGCAGAGTGGCAGGAAGTGAGGAAGGGAGGCCTGGAGAAGGAGCCAGCCTACCTTCAGGAGTCAAGCGGGCAGGACTTTGCTGGGATGGGGAGGGCCTCGAGCAAGCATCCAGCCACACCCTCTCCACCCCTACTGGGAAAGCCACAGGATGCCCCGAGAGCGAGAGCGCAGGCAGAGCCCTGACAGGATCCAAGTCGAGTCATTAAGAGACTCTCCACCTGGGTGGATCCACTGTCAGTCTCAGCATCCACCAGCTCCCATCCTCCTCTGGCAAAGGAGAGGTCATCCCCCAGGTCCATGGCTGAGGGGGCAGAGGACCGTATTTGTCATCCAGCTCCAGCTCAGATTCTTAGGAAATAACAAAGTAACAAGAGATCAGAGAGGTCTAACTCAGCCAGAGGCGCTGGAAGATTTTAATCAAAAACAGCACAGAAGTTAAAACCTTAACCCAAACCATCCCTGCCAGATAGAAATTCAGTCTCTCCTGGAAGTTCTTTAAAAAGGGTTCTCGGCCGGGCGCGGTGGCTCACGCTTATAATCCCAGCACTTTGGGAGGCCGAGGTGGGTGGATCACGAGGTCAGGAGATCAAGACCACGGTGAAACCCCGTCTCTACTAAAAATACAAAAAAATTAGCCGGGCGTGGTGGCGGGCGCCTGTAGTCCCAGCTACTCGGAGAGGCTGAGGCAGGAGAATGGCGTGAACCCGGGACGCGGAGCTTGCAGTGAGCCGAGATTGCGCCACTGCACTCCAGCCTGGGCGACAGAGCAAGACTCTGTCTCAAAAAAAAAAAAAAAAAAAAATGTAAAAAAAAAAAAAGGGTTCTCCATGTACTACACAGTACACAGTCATCAGTTTCTGTGCTTAAATAATACTCACGGGCTGTGAATCCTTCTTCACCCTAAGCCTAAATCTTCTTTACTGGAATCTAACATGAATACCAGCTTCTCACTATATTTCTATTTGTGAAATAATATATATTTGAAGATGGTAAATTGTTTTCCAATACAAACTTAAAAATTACACCAGTCGCAGTGACTCACGCCTGTAATCCCAGCACTTTGGGAGGCTGAGGCAGGAGAATGGCTTGAGGCCAGGAGTTTGAGACCAGCCTGGGCAACATGGCAAAACCCCTTCTCTACTAAAAGTTTTAAAAATTAAAAAATCCGGGCATGGTGGCACACACCTGTATTCCCATCTACTCAGGAGACTGAGGTGGGAGGATCGCTTGAGCCCAAGAGGTCAAGGCTGCAGTGAGCTATGAGCGGACCATTACACTCCAGCCTGGGAAACAGAATGAGACCCTGTCTCAAACAAACAAACAAAAAACTTAAAAATTTTGTGATTCACACCTACAATCCAGCACTTTGGGGGGCCAAGGCAGGTGGATCATTTGAGGTCAGGAGTTCCAGACCAGCCTGGCCAACATGGTAAAACCCTGTCTCTACTAAAAATACAAAAAAAATTACCTGGGCATGGTGGCATGCGCCTGTAATCACAGCTAATGGGTAGACTGAGGCAGGAGAATCGCTTGAACCCAGGAGGCCGAGGTTACAGTGAGCCGAGATCACACTACTCCACTCCAGCCGGGGTGACAGAGTGAGACTCTTGTCTCAAAAAAAAAAAAAAAGTAAAAATTAAAGATGACCTTAGAGCTTTGATGTCAAATGGCAGGGTTATCTTAAGCCACTTTGCTCCTTTGGTTCTGTTGGCACTGAGACAGCCAGTGAGGAGGAGCAGGGGCACAGGAAGGAGGGTGCAACTGCAGCAGAGCCAAGGAGACAGGGACCAGGTCCCACCCCAGCCCTAAGCAGAGCAAAGACAGGAGCCCAGATGCCCAGGGACCCTGTGAACCACCAGTCAGCACATCCCAGAAAGGTCCTGAGGACTCCAGAGTCACTCCAGTCCTTCTCACCTACCTTGTCACAAGAACCATCATACACACACACATACATACTGACTGGCATGAACATTTTGGGGTGTCAGATGTAACAGTGCCAACTGAGGGTAGGCTTGACAGATCTAAATGCTTGTCCCAACTCTGCCCTTTCTAGCTGTGTGACCTTGGACAGGTACCTACCTCTCTGATGGTTGGTATCCTCTCTGGGAGAATGGGGTGAAGAATCACACAAGACAACCCTCATGAGGTAGTTGTGAGGACCGATGGAGTCATGGAGCCAAAGTGGCTTGTGAACTGGACTAACACGATGTATTAGATTCATGGTTGCCTTAGGTCTGACCCTGAGCAGGAGTCCAAGAGGGACAGGCAGGAGAGGAGAAAGAAGTGAAAGGTGTGGCAGCCCTGGAAATGTCCCTAAGCCCCAAAGCTAGGCACCTTGCTGCTGTTGGGGTCTCTGCCAGGGTCTGAGGTGAACATACATGGTGAAAACAGTAGGGGGTTATCTGGGTCAGGTCCTGGACCTGACACTTTTCATGGGATCATCTCAAAAGAGCACGAGGGCTGGGCGCAGTGGCTCATGCCTGTAATCCCAGCACTTCGGGAGGCCAAGGCAGGAGCCTCACTTGGGGTCAGGAGTTCAAGACCAGCCTGGCCAACATGGTGAAACCCCATCTCTACTAAAAATACAAAATTTAGCCGGGCATGGTGGCATGTCCCTGTAGTCCCAGCTACTCGGGAGCCTGAGGCAGGAGAATCGCTTAAAGTTGGGAGGTGGAGGTTGCAGTGAGCCAAGATCATGCCACTGCACTCCAGCCTGGGCGACAGAGGAAGACTCCGTCCCGTCTCAAAACAAAACAAAACAAAAAAAAGCACCAGGAGGCAAGCATTTTCGTTCTCCCATTCTACAGAAGAGGAAACTGGGGCTTGGGGAGGTTCAGTTTCTAGGCTGGGCTGGCATTCCCCTGGGTGCTAATGGCCATGCTGCATGGCTGTGTGGGGGTACATGGCTTCTGCAGGACAGGAAAGCGTTAGAAGCTTCCCCCATGGGGCCAAATTCTCCATTAGACACAGGAGGCACACTGACACTTTTGCGGCCCCATGAAAATGGTGGTGGTGGTGGTTTTTTTTGAGACAGGATCTCATTTTGTCACCCAGGCTGGAGTGGAGCAGTGCAATTGCAGCTCAGTGCACCCTCCAACACCCCGGACTCCGGTGATCCTCCCACCTCAGCCTCCCGAGTCTGGGACTACAGGAGTGTGCATTTTCTTGTAGAGATGGGGTTTTGCCATGTTGCCCAGGCTGGTCTTGAATTCCTGGGCTCAAGCAATCTACCCGCTTCGGCCTCCCAAAGTGCTGGAATTACAGGCCTGGCTGAAAATGTTTTAATTTTATTTTATAATCGGAAGAAACGTTGAACAAAATAATCAATATATAATCATGAATCCAGCTTGGGTTATATTCATCTTTATACCAACACAGTTGTATAATATGCTTTGTAATATTTTTCTGTGGAGGAAGGGACCCATGAACACAAAAGGCAGATGTGGCCCTGGTGCCCCAGGGCTCTGTCTCCACATGGGAGAGAAAAGTCAGGAGCTCCTTCTCTGCCTCCCCACCTCACTGCTTCCTCCCAGCCCCTGGTCTGGCTCAGCAATGCCAGGCCAGACCAAGTCCGGCCGACTGAGCCAAAGCCAAAGCCCCAAGGGCAGCCCAGGTCACCCCGGCTTAGCCTGCGGAGCCCCCACCCCACACCCCGTCCCAGGTTCTTCTCCCAGAGCCCCCTGCCATCCCAGCATCCTTGCAGCCCAGAGCTGAGGAAGGGAGTGTTCCGATTCCTGGCAGTGCCCAGCTTCCTGTTTTTCTCCAAGTGGACGAGGTCAGGCTGCTGGAAAGGGACATGGGGGCCATTTGTGGGCCAACAGATCCCAGCCATGTGGATGGACTCAGTGGCTGGGGGAGGAGCCAGGGAGCTGCCCTGGGCCCCTGGGCCCCCCACTGTCCACCTAGAGGGCTCTCTCTTCCTGATACCCCCGCAGACTCTGACAGATCCCCACACACCTCTGCAAGGCCTCCTTGTTCTCTCTGACCTCCTGAGCTTCAATTTGCTCATCTGTGACACAGTGAGGGGGCTTCTGCAAGTGACTGCCTACCTGCTCTGGGGATCTAGGCCAGACCGAGAGTGGGGTGGGAAGGGCTCTGCCAGCCACCGAGCAGTGAGGCTGGTGACGCGAGCTGCAGGAATCACAACTGCGCCCGTTTACCGCACCCCCGCCCTGTGCCAGGCCCTCCCCCTGTGCAGTTTCAGCTTCACCATGGCCTTATGAGGATGGACTTCTTATTTCTATTTTGTGACTGAGGAAAATGAGGCTAAATGCCTCACCTATGATCACAGGGATAGGAAATGATGGATATCAGGCCGGTGCCCACACCACAGCCACCTCCCTCCTCACACGGCTGCTGTGGACGGTGCTGTCTCAGAACCCGGTGAATACAGGTTTCCCTCTGGTGGGAGGATCACTGGATCCTGACCCGAGTACATGGGCAGTTACTTCATGGGGAAGATAAGACCCTTCACCAAACGGGGCCAAAAGACACCAGGGATTACATCTGTAATCCCAGTGACTGGGGAGGCTGAGGTGGGAGGATCACTTGAGGCCAAGAGTTCGAGGCTGCAGTGAGTTGTGATCACACCACTGCACTCCCGCCTGGGTGACAGAGCAAGACCCTGACTCTTTTTTATTTTATTTTATTTTATTTTATTATTTTTTTGAGACAGAGTCTCACTCTGTTGCCCAGGCTGGAGTGCAGTGGTACAATCTCGGCTCACTGCAACCTCCACCTCCCAGGTTCAAGTGATTCTCCTGCCTCAGTCTCCTGAGTAGCTGGGACTACAGGCCTGAGCTACCACACCCGGCTAATTTTTTTATTTTAGTAGAGACGGGGTTTCACCATGTTGGCCAGGCTGGTTTCAGACTCCTGACCTCAAGTGATCTGCCCACCTTGGCTTCCCAAAGTGCTGGGATTACAGGTGTGAGCCACCATGCCCAGCCATGACACTGACTCTTAAGAAAAAAAAAGAGCCAACTCAGAGCCTTCAGCCTCCCCACATCCCCCCAACACACACACACACACACACACACACACACCCCACCGTCCATCCAACACGATTCATTGTACACCTTGGGATGCCTTTTGAGAATTCTGCACCCTTCTGGGGTGGTGGAGTCAAACTATTCAAGTTCAAATTCCAGCTCTGCCAGTTGCCAGCTCCAAGGCTTTGGGCAAGTTTCATAACCCACTTTGCCTCAGCCTCCACTGTAGAGTGGGGATAATAACAGCTCTGACCTCCTAGGAATTAAGGCATGCATTAATCAATCATGTCAAATGTCATCATCAGCATCCTCTCCTCCTCCTCCCTCTTAACCCCTCTTGCCTGACTTGGCATCTCTCTTTTCTTCCACTTGCCTCTGCCCTCTTCTCTCTCCCGTGAACTCCTCCCTCATCCCTTCTAGGCCCTTTCCTGAGATGGAGAGCGGCCACCTAGAAAAAGGAGGCTCAGGCCAGGAGTACACGAGGCCATGGCCAAGGGAGGATCCATGTGGAGGAGGCGACCATGAGAGGGGGCAGGGTCCTCCCCTGGAAAGGGCCCAAGTAAACTGCTCAGCCTCCTTTCCCGCTGAGCCCTCTGGGGTCTGAGAGGAGGGCCTAAGGGTCATTCTCATGCTCACTCTAAGCCCAAGGACTCAGACCCAGCAGCCAGAGATCCAAAAGGGAGAACAATGGGCAGCTGAGCCACACAGAAGCTGGCTTTTCATCTAGATGACCTTGAGCATGAACAAGAAATGATGGGGAATGGAGCCTCCCCTGTGCAGCAGAAAGCAAGCCTAGGTCAGCCTGCCCTTAAGCTCAGCGACTTTTGGGATATAGGAAAATAACACAAGAGTTCAATGCCTGATACGTGAGTAGGCGCTCTAGAAATACTTGTTGAATGAATAAATGACTCCACATGGGGGTAAAGTGTTGGAGATGGGAGCAGACAAGGAGTGCTAACAGCCACATTGGCCACACTGAATGTGGACCAAGTTGGTAGCTCCCAGGGTAATGCCTGCAGCTAACCCTGGCAGAGCACTGCTCTAAATGCCTTACCCATGGTGACTGATTACTTCACCTAAAACCCCTTGTGATGGTTCTATTATCATCACCCCTGTTTTACAGACAAGGAAACTGAGGCACAGAGACATCAAGAAGCTGGTCCAAGGTTACAGAAACCCAGGCGCTCTGGCCCAGAGGCCATGCTGTTAACCCCTGTGCTCCCCTGCTCTCAATTTTGTTCTGAAGGGGGAATATCCTGAGCTTTCAGCTCATGTGCTTATCTCTCGGTTCAGATACCATGCTTTTGGCTTTCCTGGAGTTTTCTCAGTGTACGTGCTCTACTTGGGCCTCTGTCCGTGGCCTGTTTCTGCTGTTGTTTTACTGCTGTTATCTGCCTTCTCAGCAGATCCATGCTGTTGGCTACCTGGGCTCAAAATCAAAACCATGTCAGCAGTTAGGGGAGCGATGGTGGTGGTTTGCACCAAGATGGAGGTGTTGAAGACAGAGAAAGGGAATGGCTGGGCTGTTTTGGAAGTAACAGGGAAAGGACTGCCTGATAGTTTGGATGTATGGGGTGAGAATAATAATTACACCCACCTCACCACAAATTAAAGAATAGAATGCATGGAAAATGGGTGATAGAATGATATGAAGTAGGTGATGTAGCATGTGATAGCCATGACTGGTTCTATAAAGCAAAGAAGCCAGGCATGATGGTGCACATCTATAATCCCAACACTTTGGGAAGCCGAGGCAGGAAGATCACTTGAGCCCAGGAGTTTGAGACCAGCCTGGGCAACAAAGTGAGAGACCCTGCCTCTACAAAAAATCAAAAAATTAGCTGGGCATGGTGATGCACACCTGTAGTCCCAGCTACTCAGGAGGCTGAGGTGGGAGGATCCCTTGGACTCAGGAGTTTGAGGCTACAGTGAGCCATGATGGCACCACTGCACTCCAGCCTGGGCAACAGAGCAAGAACCTGTCAAAAAAAAAAAAAAAAAAAAGCAAAGGAAACAGGTGAGAGAAAGGAGAGATAGCCATGAAGAGGATGCAGGTTGAGCAAGCCCTGGGCTTGTTCCTATTGCTGGGAGCTTTCTGCCACCCCACATTTGTGCAGGATTCCAGCTGAAACTGGCAGCACCAGCCAGGTGCTCTTGCTGTGGGTACTTGGGCCAGCCCTGCAAACGCCTATTATCTGGACATAATTATCAACAGTGCTTCTGTGGCGGATGCTGGGAAGTGCCACCCAAATCCTTGGCTATTGGCAATGGGAAGACACCTTCAGCTGTCAGCCTTCTTTGAAGGCTGTCTCAACTGAGAACAGCCTCGCCCAAGGTCATACCTCCTTCCAGAGGTAGCCAGTATCCAGTGACTTATAAACATAATGGCATGAAGGCCAGGCCTCCTCACTCCAACCGGAGATGAAGCTGAAGGGCCTTCTCAGCCGAAGGTGCCCTGTGGGATTGGCTGAGACCTTCGCTGAGACTCCATCACATCCCAACATCTCCCTCTGCTCAATCTTGCTTTGATCCCTTCCTTTTCACAGGTGTTGATCCCCAAGGCCTCCTAATCAACTTTCTGCACACTAATCTACATTTCAGAATCTGCTTCCTAGGGAATTCAACCAGCAACCGTCACTTTTACTCTCAAAAGGTGTCCCAGTTAGGATAATAAGTTATACCATCACCCTAGCTCTATGAGACCTACCAAGTCACAGTGTTTGTTACTACTCACTGTAATTACTTATTTAATGACACTAGACTAGGAGCTGGAGGAGGCAGGAAATGTGTAGGTTTCATTCCCAATCATGCAGAACCCAAGGCCTGTCACAGCAGGTGCTCGATAAACATTTGTTGAATGGATGAATAAACTACCTTATCTAAGCATTTAGAGACCAGTGCAGCTCTAGGGAGAGGAGGAGGAGGAGGAAGCTATGAGCAGTGAAAACAAAGCAAGCAGCCGCCAGACAGGTGCGTCCACACCTCCATCCCAATCAACTGCCCTTGCTTGTAGCTCCCCCTTGGTGGGCCTGGCATATGGGGAGGGCTGAGTCAGTCTCCTTCACTCGTTCATGTAATATCTATTGAGCCCTTCCCATGTGCCAAGCCCAGTGCAGGAGGCTGGTGTCCAGAGGTGAATCCAACCCAGGCCTCCATCCTCCAAGACCTCACAGGTTAGAAGGGGAGGCACATGTGCGAACAACGATTATGACATAGTATGAGAAGTTGACAGTATGCCAAGGCTACCCTTGATTTTTATTTTAGCAAGATTTCACCTGCACTAACAGTGGGTGGAGGGAGGAAATGGAATCCCTGGATTTGTCTGCAACCTCAGGAGTGGTTCCGACCCCAAGTCGGTAAGAATCCCATCCCTGCTGGTGTTCCCTGGCTCTCGCCTCCTGCTCCTGATTCCTTCTTCTCCTCCCTTCTACTGAAATTCATCAGTCCTGCAGCCCAGGCCAGGCTCACAGTGCCTTCCAAAGTGGCAACCACTTAATCATATTAATAAAAATGGCTGTGGGGCCAGTCGTTCCCTCCTATGTAAAGTTCATGTTTTAGAGATGGCTTTCTAGAGATCATGGCCTTGGTTTTGTTGCCTACTCCAGACCAAGTGGGCAGACAGCTTGATCCTGGGTGGGAAGAGAACCTGACTCATAGACTTGCCCAACCTCTGCTCAGCAGGCAGGCAGCCACTCACCCAAGTGGGTGAGATTCCCAGGAATCTCAGCTCAGTTCCTGGAGGAAATCTGGAGCCAGTCTGGGGAGCTGGCAGTGCCCAGGAGAGCTGGCAGGCCCAGCGACCTCTCTACCCACCCTCTTCACCTCCCATTCTCATCTCCTGTTAGTCAGAAGGGGCCTTGGCTGCCACGGGAAGCTCACCCACAAAGCAGAATTCCAGGAACTCCAGGCTGAGCAGACTCCTGGCTGCTTTCTCAGTTCCTTTTTGCTTCTTAAAGGTCTCTGGTGCCAGAGCTCAGCCCCCTGACCTTCCAGGCAGAACCCTGGCTGGTTGTCTCTGCACTGCTCCCTCCCTCCCCCACAATTACACTTCTCCCTTCTTGGGGCTTCTGAGACTCCTAGAAGGTCATCGCTGGAAAGGACCGTATAGATAGCAAAAGAGGAAGCTGCGAGGCCCTAAGGAGAGCCTCTATCTAACCGCTCCCACCTGCCAGAGTCCCCAGCCTCCACAAGTGTAGTCATTAATTGGGCCCCAAGTGATGTGGGCCACTCCTTTGTCCCTGGACCCTTTCTGTAGGTGATGACATAAAAAGATTTAACTGCCCTAAAAAAGGGTAGTGGGGGTGGGTGCCAGTAGCTCATCACATAGCCCAGGATATGAATGGAAAAAGCAGAGCCCGCCATCTGTAAATTATATACCAATTATACAATGGGGTAGTATGCAGTCTTTGCAAGGAATGAGGCAGCTCTATATGTACTACATAGACCTCTAGTGCACAGGGGATACAGAAGTTTCTAGAAGAAAGAAGGTATACCTGGAGGGGCCGCTAACTCAAGCGTCTGAGTGCCAAGTAATGGGAACATTGAGTGGAGGAGACTCCAGGCAAGAAGGGGGTGATCTCTTTGGAGAAATTAGGAGGAGGCTTTCCTTAGCCTGTGATTTGTCCTGTAATTAGGATGACACAGCAGGCTTGGGCAAGTGTATATAAGTGCCATTTGGGAGCAGGATCCCTTTGTCCCCTTTCCACTCCCCCACTGCCACTCCTCTCCCTCGAGCCACAGAGAAGAGCCCTAGGTAGGATGGATTGTGTCCTGCCTTCTTGCAAAATGTCTATCCATTTATTTCTTCACTTATTTCTTCAGCAAAGACTTTTGAAGACCTGCTGCAGACACTGATGGCACAAATGTAATCAAGATAGATGTGATGTCTGTCCTCATGGGGTGCACACAGTCTGATGGAGACAATTAATGCCACATAGTGTGGGATAAAGTGTCAGGTGAGCAGAGAAAAAAAGTAGGTTCTAAGGGAGCACAGATGATGCCCCATCAGTGAGAGCTGGGTACAAGGGAGAAAGTCGAGTCCTGCCTAACCTAGGGGATGACAATGGGTTGGTCAAATGACAGTACCTCAGGCTCAGAGAGGTTAATTGTCACCAAGATCACATATCTAGGCTGGGCGCGGTGGCTCACGCTTGTAATCCCAGCACTTTGGGAGGCCGAGGCAGGCGGATCACGAGGTCAGGAGATCGAGACCACGGTGAAACCCCGTCTCTACCAAAAATATAAAAAAATTAGCCAGGCGTGGTGGCGGGCGTCTGTAGTCCCAGCTACTTGGAGAGGCTGAGGCAGGAGAATGGCGTGAACCCGGGAGGCGGAGCTTGCAGTGAGCCGAGATCGCACCACTGCACTCCAGCCTGGGTGACAGAGCGAGACTCCGTCTCAAAAAAAAAAAAAAAGATCACATATCTAATCAGTGATAGTCACCAACTCAACTGCCCATCTGTATAGACTGACTGGGTTGGAATCTTGACTTTGCCATTTTCTTTTCCTTTTTTTTTTTTGAGACAGTGTCACCCAGGCTGGAGTGCAATGGTGTCATCTTGCTTCATTGCAACCTCCCCCTCCCAGATTCAAGAGATTCTCCTGCCTCAGCCTCCCAAGTAGCTGTGATTACAGGCACGCACCACCAAGCCTGGCTAATTTTTGTATTATTAGTAGAGACGGGGTTTCACCATGTTGTCCAGGCTGGTATTGAACTCCTGGCCTCAAGTGATCCACCCATCTCGGCCTTCCAAAGTGCTGGGATTACAGGTGTGAGCCACCATGCCCAGCCACCATTTTCTTTTTTGATTTATTTTATTTTAAATTTTTTGTAGAGACGAGGTCTCACTCTATTGCCCAGGCTGGTCTTGAACTCCTGGGCTCAAGCAATCCTCTCGCCTTGGCCTCCCAAAGTGTTGGGATTACAGGTGTGAGGCACCATGTCTGGCTGACTTTGCCACTTTCTAGCTTAGTGCCCTTGGGTAAGTACTCTGTACCTCAATTTCCTCATTTGCAAAATAGGGATATAAGAAACCTGCCTCACTGGGCTCCTTGGAAAAAGTAAATGCATTAGTATAGCTATTCTCAAAGTGTGGTCCTAGGACCCCCTGGAAGTCCCCAGGACTCTTTCGGGGGTCCATGAGGTCAAAACTATTTCCATAGTAATGCTAAGACATTATTTACCTTTAGTGCTCTTTTGTGGAGTTTTCCAAAGACCACATGATATAGGACATCACAACTGATTGAATGGAGATCTATGAATGCTGCTGTCTTCCATTAAGCTAGATTAAAGGGATTTGCAAAATATAAAACAATGCCACTGTCTTCACTAATTATTTTTTATTTTGTTAGTTATTTTCAAAAAGAATGTTTATATTCATATGTAATGGGTGTTATTAGTATTTTTAATGAAGGCATTTTTTTTAATTTATGAGTTTTAATTTCCAGTACTGTAAATATCAATAAAAATTCTAGCGGTGCACTGGAGTCCGCTTGCACTGGCTTGGGAAAGTTGACTGTACATATCTCTTCCCATTTCACATTCAGTGATGTTAGGTTGGTATCTTGAAATAGGCCATGGTGGGCCAGGCACGGTGGCTCAACGCCTGTAATCCCAGCACTTTGGGATGCCAAGGCGGGTGGATCACCTGAGATCTGGGGTTCAAGATGCCTGTAGTTCCAGCTACTCAGAAGGCTGAGGCAGGAGAATCTCTTGAACCCGGGAGGCAGAGGTTGCAGTGAGCCAAGATTGCACCACTGCACTCCAGCCTGGGTGACAGAACAAGATTCTGTCTCAAAAAAAAAAAACAAAAAAGAAAGAAAGAAAAAGAAATTGGCCGTGGTGGAAGTATTTACACTATGGAAATTGGTAAGTGCTACAAATTAGGACTTTTCAGCAGAGAACCAATTGTTAAACATGTACCATCACACCATCGGATATCATCTATAAAAACAAAAGCTCTTTGGAGTCCTCAAAAAAATTTATGAACAAGCCAAAAAGCTTGAGAACCACTGAGCTGGTACTTATAAAAATGTTTAAGTCAGGCCGGGCACGGTGGCTCATGCCTGTAATCCCAGCCCTTTGAGAGGCTCAGGGGGGCGGATCACGAGGTCAGGAGTTCAAGACCAGCCTGGCCAACGTGGTGAAACCCCACCTCTACTAAAAATACAAAAAATTAGCTGGGCATGGTGGCAGGCACCTGTAATCCCAGCTACTCAGAGGCTGAGGCAGGAGAATCACTTGAACCCGAGAGGCGGAGGTTGCAGTGAGCCAAGACTGTGCCACAGCACTCCAGCCTGGGCAACAGAGCGAGATTCCACCTCAAAAAAAAAAAAAGTTTAAGTCAGGGCCTGGTACATGGTAGGTCCTCAGTCATTAATTGAGAGCTCCACTAGATTTCAAAACTCAAGGACTTGCCCTCTAATGGATGGCCTTACTTTTTGTTGTCTCTTATTTCTCAGGCTCCCAGGTGCTCCTTCGGTTGCCTTGGAGCCCTGCTTGCTCCCATCTACTCCCTCTCCATTCAGCTTTGGTCCCTCTTACTGCCCACCTCAAAGGTACTCTGCCCAGGGCCCAGAGGCGCCACCCAATCTCCGACCTGTGCCGCAGAGAAAGCCAACAACCACAGCCAGAGACTTACTACCACCTACTTGACCTAAAGAGCACATTTGTGAAATGCCCCTTGTTTACCTTTCCAACCACCAAGCTAATTGTTTGTGTCTTTAGCTAACAAGCTGTGGGTGATTACAGCCCCACTGGTGGTTGTGGGCACTGTTCAGAAGCTTCTGGCTTTGAGATCTCCTCAAAGGCTTACTTGGGCTTGGTTGTTTCATCATATTATATTTTTAGAGAATTACAGGGCAAGCCTCAGCCAGATTACGAAAATCTGACAAAGGGTGTTGCATCAAGGTCCCCAGCAGGAGCA